>NC_135232.1:551973480-552310980 GCF_051348905.1 Ranitomeya variabilis | reverse complement strand
TTCTGGTTTTTCTGTTTCACCTACATGTATCAGGGCTTTATGGTGATGGTAGCTTGGATTGCTCCTATGCAGGTGAGCCCGGAATGACAGCGCCCTCTTTAGAACTGTTAGGTGTAGAGGGAATCTGCCCAGCTCAGCCCGACAAGCACTGTTGGAGGTGCTCCGATGGACCTGGAGAAGGTGCTTGCAGAATTCCAGGTGGAATATTTCTGTTGGACTGGAATCCCACCTTGACCAGTCTGGGTAGGTGTGGGGACCCCAGACTTCGCTGCCATACAGGAGGATTGGGGCGATGATGGAGTCGAAGATTTTTAGCCAGACCCTCACTGGTGGCTTCAGATGGTAGAGTTTCCTTTGGATGGCATAGAAGGTTTTGCAGGCCTTGTCTTTCAGGGTCTCTATGGCTTGTTTGAAGCTCCCTGACCGGTGAATCTCTAGGCCCAGGTAGGTATATTTGTCCGTTCCTGTGAGGTCGCAGTTGTTGAGGACAACACACTATATACCCCCCCCACACTAATATATATATATCACACACTATATACCCCCCCACACACATATATATATCACACACTATATACCCCCCACACACTATATATCACACACTATATACCCCCCACACACTAATATATATATCACACTATATACCCCCCACACACTATATATCACACACTATATACCCCCCACACACACTAATATATATATCACACACTATATACCCCCCACACATATATAATCACACTATATACCCCCCCGCACACACACTATATATCACACACTATATACCCCCACACACACACACACACTAATATATATATATCACACACTATATACCCCCCACACACACTAATATATCACACACTATATACCCCCCACACACACTAATATATCACACACTATATACCCCCCCACACACTAATATATATAAATCACACACTATATACCCCCCCACACATATATATATCACACTATATACCCCCCCACACATATATATATCACACTATATACCCCCCCCACACATATATATCACACTATATACCCCCCCACACACTAATATATATCACACACTATATACCCCCCACACACTATATATCACACACTATATACCCCCCACACACTAATATATATATCACACTATATACCCCCCACACACTATATATATATCACACACTATATACCCCCACACGCTATATCTATATCACACACTATATACCCCCCCACACACACTAATATATATATCACACACTATATACCCCCCCACACACATCTATATATATAATTGTCTAAGGGTTTTTCCGTCTGTCTGTCTGTCCTGGAAATCCAGCGTCTCTGATTGGTCGAGGCCGCCAGGCCTCGACCAATCAGCGACGGGCACAGTATCGATGTAGATGTCATAATGGTTGCCATGGCGACGATGATGTCATAAAGGTTGCCTCGACCAATCAGTGACGGGCACAGTCTGCCGCGAATTCTGGAATCATCATTGTCCATATACTACGGGGACATGCATATTCTAGAATACCCGATGCATTAGAATCGGGCCACAGTCTAATAAATTAGAGATAGAGAGATAGATATATATATATATATATATATATATATATATATATATATATATATATATATATCTATCTCTAATTTATTAGACTGTGGCCCGATTCTAATGCATCGGGTATTCTAGAATATGCATGTCCCCGTAGTATATGGACAATGATGATTCCAGAATTCGTGGCAGACTGTGCCCGTCGCTGATTGGTCGAGGCAACCTTTATGACATCATCGTCGCCATGGCAACCATTATGACATCTACATCGATACTGTGCCCGTCGCTGATTGGTCGAGGCCTGGCGGCCTCGACCAATCAGACGCTGGATTTCCATTATGACATCATCGTCGCCATGCTGTGCCCGTCTCTGATTGGTCGAGGCCCGGCGGCCTCGACCAATCAGAGAGGCGGGATTTCCAGGACAGACAGACAGACAGACGGAAAAACCCTTAGACAATTATATATATAGATGTGTGTGGGGGGGTATATCTGTAAAACACGGCGGAGGCAGTGTGATGGCTTGGGCATGCATGGCTGCCAGTGACACTGGGTCACTAGTGTTTATTGATGATGTGACACAGGACAGAAGCAGCCGAACGAATTCTGAGGTATTCAGAGCCATACTGTGTGCTCAGATCCAGCCAAATGCAGCCAAACTGATTGGTCGTCGTTTCATACTACAGATGGACAATGACCCAAAACATAAAGCTAAAGCAACCCAGGAGTTTATTAAAGCAAAGAAGTGGAATATTCTTGAATGGCCACAAGTCAGTCACCTGATCTCAACCCAATTGAGCATGCATTTCAATTGTTAAAGACTAAACTTCAGACACAAAGGCCCACAAACAAACAGCAACTGAAAACCACCGCAGTGAAGACCTGGCAGAGCATCAACACAGCGTCTGGTGATGTCCATGAGTTCAAGACTTCAGGCAGTCATTGCCAACAAAGGGTTTTCAACCAAGTACTAAAAATAAATAATTTAAAATAAAATGTTCAATCTGTCCAATTACTTTTGGTCCCTTTAAAAAATATATAATCACACACTATATACCCCCCCGCACACACACTATATATCACACACTATATACACACACACACACACACACACACACACACACACACACACACACACACACACACACACACACACACACACACTAATATATATATATAAATCACACACTATATACCCCCCCACACATATATATATCACACTATATACCCCCCCACACATATATATCACACTATATACCCCCCCCACACACTAATATATATCACACACTATATACCCCCACACACACACACACTATATATCACACACTATATACCCCCACACACACACTAATATATATCACACACTATATACCCCCACACACACACACACTATATATCACACACTATATACCCCCACACACACACTAATATATATCACACACTATATACCCCCCCCACACAAATATATATATAAATCACACACTATATACCCCCCCGCACACACACTATATATCACACACTATATACCCCCCCACACACACTAATATATATATCACACACTATATACCCCCACACACATATATAATCACACACTATATACCCCCCCGCACACACACTATATATCACACACTATATACCCACACACACACACACACTAATATAAATATATATATCACACACACTATATACCCCCCCACACACACTAATATATATATCACACACTATATACCCCCCACACACACTAATATATATCACACACTATATACCCCCCCACACATATATATCACACTATATACCCCCCCACACATATATCTATATATATATATATATCACACACTATATACCCCCCCACACACATATATCTATATATATATATAATCACACACTATATACCCCCCACACACACACTATATATAATCACACACTATATACCCCCACACACATATATAATCACACACTATATACCCCCCCGCACACACTATATATCACACACTATATACCCCCACACACTAATATAAATATATATATCACACACTATATACCCCCCCACACACATATATCTATATATATATATAATCACACACTATATACCCCCACACACATATATAATCACACACTATATACCCCCCCGCACACACTATATATCACACACTATATACCCCCACACACTAATATAAATATATATATCACACACTATATACCCCCCACATACTATATATATCACACACTATATACCCCCCCACACACTATATATATCACACACTATATACCCCCCCGCACACACTATATATCACACACTATATACCCCCCACACACTAATATAAATATATATATCACACACTATATATACCCCCCACACACTAATATAAATATATATATCACACACTATATACCCCCCCCCCACACACTAATATATATATAAATGTGTGTGTGGGGGTATATAGTGTGTGATATATATATTTATATTAGTGTGTGCGGGGGGGTATATAGTGTGTGATTTATATATATATTAGTGTGTGGGGGGGTATATAGTGTGTGATATAGATATGTGTGGGGGGTATATAGTGTGTGATATATATATTTATATTAGTGTGTGTGGGGGGTATATAGTGTGTGATATATATATTTATATTAGTGTGTGTGGGGGGGGTATATAGTGTGTGATATATATAGTGTGTGGGGGGGTATATAGTGTGTGTGATATATATATTTATATTAGTGTGTGTGTGTGTGGGGGTATATAGTGTGTGATATATAGTGTGTGTGCGGGGGGGTATATAGTGTGTGATTATATATGTGTGTGGGGGTATATAGTGTGTGATATATATATATTAGTGTGTGTGGGGGGGTATATAGTGTGTGATATATAGTGTGTGTGCGGGGGGGGTATATAGTGTGTGATTTATATATATATTAGTGTGTGGGGGGGTATATAGTGTGTGATATAGATATAGATATATGTGTGGGGGGTATATAGTGTGTGATATATATATTTATATTAGCGTGTGTGGGGGGGTATATAGTGTGTGATATATATATTTATATTAGTGTGTGTGTGTGTGTGTGTGTGTGTGGGTATATAGTGTGTGTGCGGGGGGGTATATAGTGTGTGATTAAAAAAAAAATAATATATATATATAATCACACACTATATACACACACACACACACACACACACACACACACACACACACACACACACACACACACACACACACTAATATAAATATATATATCACACACACTATATACCCCCCCACACACACTATATATATCACACACTATATACCCCCCCACACACACTAATATAAATATATATATCACACACTATATACCCCCCCACACACACTAATATAAATATATATATCACACACTATATACCCCCCCACACACACTAATATAAATATATATATCACACACTATATACCCCCACACATATATCTATATCTATATCACACACTATATACCCCCCACACACTAATATATATATAAATCACACACTATATACCCCCCCGCACACACACTATATATCACACACTATATACCCCCCCACACATATATAATCACACACTATATACCCCCCCGCACACACTATATATCACACACTATATACCCCCACACACACACTAATATAAATAGATATATCACACACTATATACCCCCCCACACACTATATATATCACACACTATATACCCCCCCACACACTAATATAAATATATATATCACACACTATATACCCCCCCACACACACTAATATAAATATATATCACACACTATACACCCCCACACACACATATAATCACACTATATACCCCCCCGCACACACTAATATAAATATATATATCACACTATATACCCCCCACACACACTAATATAAATATATATATCACACACTATATACCCCCCACACACACACCACATATATATACAGTAAGGTCCATATATATTTGGACAGAGACAACATTTTTCTAATTTTGGTTATAGACATTACCACAATGAATTTTAAACAAAACAATTCAGATGCAGTTGACGTCCAGACTTTCAGCTTTTATTTGAGGGTATCCACATTAAAATTGGATGAAGGGTTTAGGAGTTTCAGCTCCTTAACATGTGCCACCCTGTTTTTAAAGGGACCAAAAGTAATTGGACAATTGACTCCAAGGCTATTTCATGGACAGGTGTGGGGATTCCCTTCGTTATGTCATTCTCAATTAAGCAGATAAAAGGCCTGGAGTTGATTTGAGGTGTGGTGCTTGCATTTGGAAGGTTTTGTTGTGAAGTAAACATGCGGTCAAAGGAGCTCTCCATGCAGGTAAAACAAGCCATCCTTAAGCTGCGAAAACAGAAAAAAACAAGCTGAGAAATTGCTACAATATTAGGAGTGGCAAAATCTACAGTTTGGTACATCCTGAGAAACAAAGAAAGCAATGGTGAACTCATCAATGCAAAAAGACCTGGGCGCCCACGGAAGACAACAGTGGTGGATGATCGCAGAATAATCTCCATGGTGAAGAGAAACCTCTTCACAACAGCCAACCAAGTGTACAACACTCTCCAGGAGGTAGGCGTATCAATATCCAAACCTACCATAAAGAGAAGACTGCATGAAAGTAACTACAGAGGGTTCACTGCACGGTGCAGCCACTCATAAGCATCAAGAATAAAAAGGCTAGACTGGACTTTGCTAAAAAACATCTAAAAAAGCCAGCACAGTTCAGGAAGAACATTCTTTGGACAGATGAAACCAAGATCAACCTCTACCAGAATGATGGAAAGAGAAAAGTATGGCGAAGGCGTGGTACAGCTCATGATCCAAAGCATACCACATCATCTGTAAAACACGGCGGAGGCAGTGTGATGGCTTGGGCATGCATGGCTGCCAGTGGCACTGGGTCACTAGTGTTTATTGATGATGTGACACAGGACAGAAGCAGCCGAACGAATTCTGAGGTATTCAGAGCCATACTGTGTGCTCAGATCCAGCCAAATGCAGCCAAACTGATTGGTCGTCGTTTCATACTACAGATGGACAATGACCCAAAACATAAAGCCAAAGCAACCCAGGAGTTTATTAAAGCAAAGAAGTGGAATATTCTTGAATGGCCACAAGTCAGTCACCTGATCTCAACCCAATTGAGCATGCATTTCAATTGTTAAAGACTAAACTTCAGACACAAAGGCCCACAAACAAACAGCAACTGAAAACCACCGCAGTGAAGACCTGGCAGAGCATCAACACAGCGTCTGGTGATGTCCATGAGTTCAAGACTTCAGGCAGTCATTGCCAACAAAGGGTTTTCAACCAAGTACTAAAAATGAACATTTTATTTTAAATTATTTAATCTGTCCAATTACTTTTGGTCCCTTTAAAAACAGGGTGGCACATGTTAAGGAGCTGAAACTCCTAAACCCTTCATCCAATTGTAATGTGGATACCCTCAAATGAAAGCTGAAAGTCTGAACTTCAACTGCATCTGAATTGTTTTGTTTAAAATTCATTGTGGTAATGTCTATAACCAAAATTAGAAAAATGTTGTCTCTGTCCAAATATATATGGACCGAACTGTGTGTGTATATATGTATGTGTGTATGTGTATATATATATATATATATATATATATATATATATATATATATATATATAGATAGATAGATAGATAGATAGATATAGTGTGTGTGGGGGGGTATGTAGTGTGTGTGATATATATATTTATGTGTGTGTGTGATATATATATTTATATTTAGTGTGTGTGATATATATAGTGTGTGTGTGTGGTATATAGTGTGTGTGGGGGTATATAGTGTGTGATATATAGTGTGTGTGTGTGTGGGGGTATATAGTGTGTGATATATAGTGTGTGTGTGTGTGGGGGTATATAGTGTGTGATATATATGTGTGTGTGTGTGGGGGGGTATATAGTGTGTGATATATATGTGTGTGTGTGTATATATATAGTGTGTGTGGGTATATAGAGTGTGTGTGTGTGGTATATAGATTGTGCGTGGGGGTATATAGAGTGTGTGTGTGGTATATAGAGTGTGTGTCTGACTCCGCAGACTGACTGTGTGCGTGCTTATCCCCTCACATGCCCTGTGTTGCTGTGGTAATCTCGGTGTAATCTTGCAGTTTGCTGTTCTGCCCTCCAAACCTTCGGTCACTGTGCAGTTCCTGGGGGCCCCTCCCTGACTGTAGCCGCTCGTCCCACCCATGGATAATGAATATTACGGGCAGTGTCGGCTCGGAGGATGAATGAGCCTGTTGTGCTGGTGGGCGCCACTTGTCTCCTCGATCCCAGACACAGAATGCGCCTCTTGTAGGTGATGCGATGTTTACAAAGAGTGGAGGTAACGCTGCCGACCTGGAATTACCAGAGTGGAAAGTCAGCCCAGGAATGCAGCGCCTCATCCTTCGGAGCTGACATCATCCCACAGAATGAGTGTTCATACTGACTGTCCCGCCATATTGGATGTCACTCAGCTTTCCCAGTGTGAGGGGTAGTATGTGCCATACTTTGCATGACCCAGCATTCCCAGTATGAGGGGTGGTGTCTGCCATACTGGGCGTCACCCAGCTTTCCCAGTAAGAGGAGTAGTATCTGCCATACTAGACGTGACCCAGCTTTCCCAGTATGAGGGGTGGTTTCTGCCCTACAGGATGTCACCCGGCTTTCCCAGTATGAGTGGTGGTGACTATCGTACTGGATGTCACCCAAGCTTTCCCAGTATGAGAGGTGGTGACTGCCGGACTGGATGTTACCCAGTAATAGGGATGGTGTCCATTTTACTGGACATCACCCAGCTTTCCCAGTATGATGGATGGTGTCCATTGTACTGGATGTCACCCAGCTTTCCCAGTATGAGGGGCGGTGACTGCCGTACTGGATGTTACTCAGTATTAGGGATGGTGTCCATTGTACTGGACGTCACCCAGCTTTCACAGTATGAGGGGTAGTGACTGCCATACTGGATGTTACCCAGTATGAGGGGTGGTGTCCATTGTACTGGATGTCGCCCAGCTTTCCCAGTATGAGGGGTGGTGTCCACCATACTGGTAGTCGCCCAGCTTTCCCTGTATGAGGGGTGGTGACTGCCATACTGGATGTTACTCAGTATGAGGGGTGGTGTCCACCGTACTGGTCGTCACCCAGCTTTCCCAGTATGAAGGGTGGTAACTGCCATACTGGATGTTACCCAGTATGAGGAGTGGTGTCTGCCATACTAGACGTGACCCAGCTTTCCAACAATGAGGGGTGGTTTCTGCCCTACGGGACGTCACCCGGCTTTCCCAGTATGAGCGGTGGTGACTGTCGTACTGGATGTCACCCAAGCTTTCCTAGTATGAGGGGTGGTGACTGCCGTACTGGATGTCACCCAGCTTTCCCAGTATGAGTGGCGGTGACTGCTGTACTGGACGTCACCCATCTTTCCCAGTATGAGGGGTGGTGACTGCCGTACTGGATGTCACCCAGCTTTCCCAGTATGAGTGGCGGTGACTGCTGTACTGGATGTCACCCAGCTTTCCCAGTATGAGGGTCGGTGACTGCTGTACTGGATGTCACCCAGCTTTCCCAGTATGAGTGGCGGTGACTGCTGTACTGGATGTCACCCAGCTTTCCCAGTATGAGTGGCGGTGACTGCTGTACTGGATGTCACCCAGCTTTCCCAGTATGAGGGGCGGTGACTGCCGTACTGGATGTTACTCAGTATTAGGGATGGTGTCCATTGTACTGGATGTCGCCCAGCTTTCCCAGTATGAGGGGTGGTGTCCACCATACTGGTAGTCACCCAGCTTTGCCAGTATGAGGGGTGGTGACTGCCATACTGGATGTTACTCAGTATGAGGGGTGGTGTCCATTGTACTGGTCGTCGCCCAGCTTTCCCAGTATGAGGGGTGGTAGCTGCCATACTGGATGCTACCCAGTGTGAGGGGTGGTGTCCACTGTACTGGACGTCACCCAGCTTTCCCAGTATGAAGGGTGGTGACTGTCATACTGGATGTTACTAGTATGAGGGGTGGTGTCCACTGTACTGGGTGTCACCCAGCTTTCCCTTGTGTATCCCGAATGTTGGGGGGAGGAGTTTGGCGCTTCAGTACTGTGACCCGGACTCCCCTTCCCCCCACGTTTCGCTGATTTCCGTGGTCAGCGTTGACAGTGATTTCACCATATGCAGTGTAATTACAGGCTGCTGTGCTGATGTTCATTTTCCATCCTCCACCCTGGCAGCAGATGATGGGGTGACCTCTCCATATGGCGGCAGAATATTCCCCTATTCAGCTCCTGCTGAACGCTGCCAGGTGACCCCGTACAGCCATGCCTGGCAGTGCTCTGGCATCACCCACTTACTGATAGTTTCTTTCTGTTTCAGACCTACGCCAAGTTCTCAGGAGCTCCCCTCAAGGTCCATAAAATTTCCAACCCCTGGCGAAGCCCCTCAGGTACCCGCTGTCCCCCCACCCCACACACAGAAACTTATGTAGCATGTCACCCCGTGTGTCGGTTCACATCTACAACTCTAATTCCAGGTCAGCTCCCTGCCCTAAAGACTCTGCAGGATGGAGTTGTGTTCCAGACCAGCAAAATCCTCACCCATCTGAGGAAGCAGGTGAGTGGGTGACACGGGGAGGGGGTTCCGACATTTGTACTGTATGAGGGAATGGGCAGGGAGCTCCAACATCTGTACTGTATGGGGGTGGGGGCTCTGACATCTGTACTGGATGGAGGTGGGGGGCTCCGGCATTGTACTGTATGGTGGGCGGACTCAGTCATTGTACTGTATGAGGGAAAGGACAGGGAGCACCAACATCTGTACTGGATGGAGGTGGGGGGCTCCGGCATTGTATTATATAGGGGAAAGGGCAGGGAGCGCCAACACCTGTACTGTATGGGGGGCGGACTCAGTCATTGTACTGAATGAGGGAAAGGACAGGGAGCACCAACATCTGTACTGTATGGGGGTGGGAGGCTCCAACATCTGTACTGTATGGGGTGGAGGGTGGCATGGTGCTCCGCCATTTGTACTGCATGGGGTGAAGGTGGGCATGGGGCTCTGCCATTTGTACTGTATTGTGGTAGGGCTATGACATTTGTACTGTATGGGGTGGGCATGGGGCTCTGACATTTGTGCTGTATGGGGTGCCGACATATGTACTGTACTGTATGGGGGTGGGCATGGGGCGCCAACATTTGTACTGTATGGGGTGGAGGGAGGTATGGTGTGCCGACATTTGTACTGTATGGGGTGGAGGGAGGCATGGGGCTCCAACATTTGTACTGTATGGGGGGGTCATGGGGCTCCATCATTTGCGGGGCTGTGGAGTCAGTAAGTCAAACTTCCGACTCCTCAATTCCCATGACTCCGACTCCACGACTCAGACTCCCTCATACATGGCTCATGTTTAAGTGATAAATTTACTGTAGTAAAATGGTAACATCAGGCTTTTAATCATTATTATGATACAATAATCAAGCCATTTAGATAGAACATATAATATATTTATTGGAATACAACTTTAGAACAAAAAAAGTGGCATATTTTACAATTTTAGTAGTAAAGTAAAGTTAGTAATTTAAGAAAGAATAGAGGTACAGAGAGGAACATCAAGTGCATGTATACTAATGCCAGAAGCCTCGCCAAAAAAATGGACGAATTAGAACTAATGTTGTTGGAACATAATTATGACATGGTGGGGATATCTGAAACATGGCTGGATGAGAGCCATGGCTGGATGAGAGCCATGACTGGGCTGTTAACTTGCAGGGCTATAGCCTTTTCAGAAATGACCGTACAGATAAGTGAGGGGGTGGGGTGTGTCTGTTTGTAAAATCGACCTTAAAACCCATCCTGCGTGATAATATAGGTGAATCTAATGAAAATGTAGAGTCCCTGTGGGTGGAGATAAGGGGAGGGGGAAAAAATAATAAATTACTGATAGGGGTTTGTTATAAATCTCCAAAAATAATGGAAGCAATGGAGAATATCCTTGTAAAGCAAATAGATGAAGCTGCGACTCAAGGAGAAGTCATTAATATGGGGGACTTCAACTACCCTGAAATAGATTGGGGAACAGAAACATGCAGTTCCAGTAAAGGTAATCGGTTTTTGACAACTATGAGAGACAATTACCTTTCACAACTGGTTCAGGACCCAACAAGAAGGGGGGCACTGCTAGACCTAATATTAACCAACAGGCCAGACCGCATATCAAATATAAGGGTTGGGGGTCACTTGGGGAATAGTGATCACAAAATAATAAGTTTTCATGTCTCCTTTAATAAGATGTGTAGTAGAGGGGTGACAAGGACACTAAACTTCAGGAGGGCAAATTTCCAACGGATGAGAGAGGATCTTGGTGCAATTAACTGGGACGATATCCTGAGACATAAAAGTACACAAAGAAAATGGGAGACATTTATTAGCATCCTGGATAGGACCTGTGCACAGTATATACCGTATGGGAATAAACATACTAGAAATAGGAGGAAATCAATATGGCTAAATAAAGCTGTAAGGGGCGCAATAAGTGACAAAAAGAAAGCATTTAGAGAATTAAAGGAAGTAGGTAGTGAGGAGGCATTAAATAAATACAAAAAATTAAATTATGTAAAAAGCAAATCAAGGCAGCAAAGATTGAGACAGAGAGACTCATTGCTAGGGAGAGCAAAAATAACCCCAAAATATTCTTTAACTACATAAATAGTAAGAAACTAAAAAATGATAGTGTTGGCCCCCTTAAAAATAGTCTGGGTGAAATGGTGGAGGAGGATGAGGAAAAAGCCAATATGCTAAATGACTTTTTTTCATCAGTATTTACAAAAGAAAATCCCATGGCAGCCAATATGACTAGTGATAATAATTCCGAATTTAATGTTACCTGCTTAACCCAGCAGGAAGTACGGCGGCGTCTAAAAATCACAAAAATTGACAAATCTCCAGGCCCGGATGGGATACACCCCCGAGTACTGCAGGAATTAAGTACAGTCATTGATAGACCATTATTTTTAATCTTTAAAGAGTCCATAATAACAGGGTCTGTACCACAGGACTGGCGTATAGCAAATGTGGTGCCAATATTCAAAAAGGGGACAAAAACTGAACTCGGAAATTATAGGCCAGTAAGTTTAACCTCTACTGTGGGTAAAATCCTGGAGGGCATTGTAAGGGATGCTATACTGGAGTATCTGAAGAGGAATAACCTCATGACCCAGTATCAGCACGGGTTTACTAGGGACCGATCATGTCAGACTAATTTGATCAGCTTCTATGAAGAGGTAAGTTCCGGTCTGGACCAAGGGAACCCAGTAGATGTAGTGTATATGGACTTTTCAAAAGCTTTTGATACGGTGCCACACAAAAGGTTGATACATAAAATGAGAATAATGGGGATAGGGGAAAATATGTGTAAGTGGGTTGAGAGCTGGCTCAGGGATAGGAAACAAAGGGTGGTTATTAATGGAGCACACTCGGACTGGGTCACGGTTAGTAGTGGGGTACCACAGGGGTCAGTATTGGGCCCTCTTCTTTTTAACATATTTATTAATGACCTTGTAGGGGGCATTCAGAGTAGAATTTCAATATTTGCAGATGACACAAAACTCTGCAGGGTAATCAATACAGGGGAGGACAATTTTATATTACAGGCTGATTTATGTAAGCTAGAAGCTTGGGCTGATAAATGGCAAATGAGCTTTAATGGGGATAATTGTAAGGTCATGCACTTGGGTAGAAGTAATAAGATGTATAACTATGTGCTTAATTCTAAAACTCTGGGCAAAACCGTCAATGAAAAAGACCTGGGTGTATGGGTGGATGACAAACTCATATTCAGTGGCCAGTGTCAGGCAGCTGCTACAAAGGCAAATAAAATAATGGGATGCATTAAAAGAGGCATAGATGCTCATGAGGAGAACATAATTTTACCTCTATACAAGTCACTAGTGCGACCACACTTAGAATACTGTGCACAGTTCTGGTCTCCGGTGTATAAGAAAGACATAGCTGAACTGGAGCGGGTGCAGAGAAGAGCAACCAAGGTTATTAGGGGACTGGGGGGTCTGCCATACCAAGATAGGTTATTACACTTGGGGCTATTTAGTTTGGAAAAACGAAGACTAAGGGGTGATCTTATGTTAATGTATAAATATATGAGGGGACAGTACAAAGACCTTTCTGCTGATCTTTTTAATCATAGACCTGAGACAGGGACAAGGGGGCATCCTCTACGTCTGGAGGAAAGAAGGTTTAAGCATAATAACAGACGCGGATTCTTTACTGTAAGAGCAGTGAGACTATGGAACTCTCTGCCGTATGATGTTGTAATGAGTGACTCATTGCTTCAATTTAAGAGGGGACTGGATACCTTTCTGGAAAAGTATAATATTACAGATTAGATTCCTTGATAAGGCCTTGATCCAGGGAACTAGTCTGATTGCCGTATGTGGGGTCGGGAAGGAATTTTTTTCCCCATGATGGAGCTTACTCTTACCACATGGGGTTTTTTTTGCCTTCCCCTGGATCAACATGTAAGGGCATGCTAGGCTATGGGTTGAACTAGATGGACTTAAAGTCTTCCTTCAACCTTAATAACTATGTAACTATGCTGTGAAGGAAGCCCCTGTTCCTCCCACGTCACCAATCCGTGACGTCACTACACAGGCACAGCTCTCCGGCGCCCCGTTTGTCTCTCAGGTCAGTAAGGGAACTGCACCTAGAGCAAATGGCCGCCGGGGAGACTGCCCTGTTACCCACACTGGGTATTCTAAGATTCGCAATCAGAGTAAAAGGATCAGCCCAAAATTAATTTATGATTTAATTGCCTTAAGGGCGCACTAGGTAATTACAAGAAATATACAATCACAATATATCAAGAGTTACAGTCAGAGTACAATATAACAACAATAATACAAGGCTTAAGGTATAAAGCTGGAGGTCAATTTACCAGGTTAGAGGTTGCTTGTGGAAGCCGGGGGGCGCAGCGTTCCGCAGGTCCAAAACTTTAGTTGCCGGGCAGCCCCCAGAAAGCGTGTGCTTGCTCCCCTCTGGCTGGCATGCCCTGTTTCTTAGCTGGTCATCTTCTGTCACCCGCTCTCCACATGTTCCAGCTCTTAACCCTGCCGTGTCCCTCCCCCTGTAGCTGGGTGGACTTGGCAATCTCCACCCCTCTGCCTCCCTGCAAGATTTATTCCATTATCTAATAAATGGGATAACTCCTCTCAGGATGATCGGATCAGTACCCGGGCAGTACCAGCGCCTGTGGTTTGTTCTGCCGGTCGTACAGGGATCAAACCTGGACCCATTCGGTCCCTGTGGGAGGCTGATCTCTATATCTCGGGTTTCAGACCTCCCAGGGACACAGGAGTCGCACTATTAGATGCACAATTTCTTTAGGACGAGGGGAATATTTTTTATGAGCCGGTACCTCGGACGATGCGTCCATAATTCCCGATTCCATGTTTGAGACGGTTTGACTGGACAGCCATAAGAGATGTGTATCCAGTGGCCACTTGACATGCATGGTTTAATTAAGCCCCCAGGCATTTCCAAGCCCCCTGCTGGTGTGGCTTCCTCCCTGAGCTTTGACGTACCTTCTGCAATCTACACTGAGCTCAGCCGATTACCATACTAATAGGCACTATGTTCATTAGAAAAGGTGGGGGCCAGGAGCACTCTTCTCTGCAGACCTGTGACCAGGAGACAAAATGGAGTCACGCCAATCTGTGTTAGTATGCCCATCCAAGAGGGCGGCTGTTCCCTCATCACACCTCCCTGCTTTAGAGGGCGCTAGGGGGCATCACATTCCTGTGTTCCCCCGTGCGCCCTTCCGCACCTTCTCCTTGCCGGGACAACCCATCAGCATTACCATGGTCTCTGCCCCCTCCTCTGTCTCTCTCCGAGGCTGTCTCTGCCTCCTCCTCTGTCTCTCTGAGGCAGTCTCTGCCTCCTCCTCTGTCTCTCTTTGAGGCTGTCTCTGCCCCCTCCTCTCTCTGAGGCTCTCTGCCCCCTCCTCCTCCTCCTCTCTCTGAGGCTGCCTCTGTCTCCTCCTCCCTCTTTCTGAGGCTGTCTCTGCCTCCTCCTCTGTCTCTCTCTGAGGCTGTCTCTGCCCCCTCCTCTCTCTGAGGCTGTCCCTGCCCCCTCCTCTCTGTCTCTGAAGCTGTCCCTGCCTCCTCCTCTGTCTCGCCCTGAGGCCGTCTCTGCCTCCTTCTCTCCTTCCCTGAGGCAGTCTCTGCCTCCTCCTCTGTCTCTCTGAGGCTGTCTCTGCCCCCTCCTCTCTCTCTAAGGCTGTCTCGGCCTTCTCTCTCTTTCGGAGGCTGTCTCTGCCTCCTCCTCTGTCTCTCTCTGAGGCTGTCTCTGCCCCCTCCTCTCTCTCTGAGGCTGTCCCTGCCCCCTCCTCTCTGTCTCTGAAGCTGTCCCTGCCTCCTCCTCTGTCTCGCCCTGAGGCCGTCTCTGCCTCCTTCTCTCCTTCCCTGAGGCAGTCTCTGCCTCCTCCTCTGTCTCTCTGAGGCTGTCTCTGCCCCCTCCTCTCTCTCTAAGGCTGTCTCGGCCTTCTCTCTCTTTCGGAGGCTGTCTCTGCCTCCTCCTCGGTCTCTCCCTGAGGCTGTCTCTGCCTCCTCCACTCTCTCTCTGAGGCAGACTCTGCCTCCTCCTCTGTCCCTCTCTGAGGCTGTCTCGGCCCCCTCCTCTCTGTCTCTGAAGCTGTCCCTGCCTCCTCCTCTGACCCTCTCTGAGGCTGTCTCTGCCTCTCCCTCTCTTTCTGAGGCTGTCCCTGCCTCCTCCTCTGTCTCTCTGAGGCTGTCTCTGCCTCCTTCTCTCTTTCCCTGAGGCTGTCCCTGCCTCCTCCTCTCTCTCTCTCTCTGAGGCTGTCTCTGCCTCCTTCTCTCTTTCCCTGAGGCTGTCCCTGCCTCCTCCTCTGTCCCTCTCTGAGGCTGTCTCTGCCTCTCCCTCTCTCTTTCTGAGGCTGTCCCTGCCTCCTCCTCTGTCTCTCTCTGAGGCTGTCTCTGCCTCCTCCTCTCTGTCTCTGAGGCTGTCCCTGCCTCCTCCTCTGTCCCTCTCTGAGGCTGTCTCTGCCTCCTTCTCTCTTTCCCTGAGGCTGTCCCTGCCTCCTCCTCTGTCCCTCTCTGAGGCTGTCTCTGCCTCTCCCTCTCTTTCTGAGGCTGTCCCTGCCTCCTCCTCTGTCTCTCTGAGGCTCTCTGCCTCCTCCTCCTCTGTCCCTCTCTGAGGCTGTCCCTGCCTCCTCCTCTGTCCCTCTCTGAGGCTGTCCCTGCCTCCTCCTCTGTCCCTCTCTGAGGCTGTCTCTGCCTCTCTCTCTGAGGCTGTCTCTGCCTCTCCCTCTGAGGCTGTCTCTGCCTCTCCCTCTCTCTTTCTGAGGCTGTCCCTGCCCCCTCCTCCCTCTCTCTCTGAGGCTGTCTCTGCCTCTCCCTCTCTCTTTCTGAGGCTGTCCCTGCCCCCTCCTCTCTCTGAGGCTGTCTCTGCCTCCTTCTCTCTTTCCCTGAGGCAGTCTCTGCCTCCTCCTCTGTCTCTCTCTGAGGCTGTTTCTGCCCCCTCCTCCCTCTTTCTGAGCGGATAGGGTACCCCTAACTGTCGGTCCCTGGGCCACGCCTCCTGTGAACCCTGCTGGACCGTTACCTGGAACAGCCATCCCTGGTCCCAGACCACCCGCTCGCGGTCTGACTCCCCAGGAGGCTGTGCCGCCTGCTCCTTGAGAGCTTTCAGGCTAGCATCAGCTTCCAACGCTGCCTGAAATCCCTGACTCGATGTGGCGAGAATGGACGACACTGCCACATCCGCTGTCAGCTCCCCGGGATCTGTCTCCTGGCCACTGTCTGACTCAGCCGCCACTTGGTCAGAGAGGGGTAAGCCTTCGGACCTCTGCAAGGCTCCTTGGGCTCCGGCGCTCCCACTCCTGGTGACAGCGGCCACGACCGCTGTGCCCATGGGTAGCGCCTGCTTCCCCCCGGCTCCTGACCAAGTCGCCGGGTCAGGCAGACTTCCCTGCCCTCCTGACATCCCGGGTGTGGGGAACTCCTGCCCTGGGGTCTTACCTGGTGGCTCCTCTCCTGGGACGCCTCCTCCCCCCATGGCCTGTTCCTCTTCCTGCAGGGGCCCTAGGCTCAGCAGGCTGGATTCACTTAGGGGCCCTACACTTCCCGTAGCAGCCCCTCCCTCCACCCCTGAGCTCTCCCCTACAGTCTCCTCACCTGTCCTCCCTGCGAGCCCTGTGTGTGTGGTGTCAGTGCATGGATTACCCTCAGGTTTCAATCCCTCCTCCACTGTTGGAGGCACATTCAACACATCAACATTAACAGTAGAGTCATGACATTCTTGGGGAGCCGAACTTGGGGGTTCAGTGGCCACATACTGAGACACTATCCGCCCCAAATCGGTCCCAAGTAATACATTGGCAGGAATATTTGACGTTACTCCCACCTCCCGCACTCCCCTCCCGGCGCCCCAGTCCAAAAACACCTTGGCGACAGGCAGCGCCGGTTCCACGCCTCCAATTCCGGAGACGGAAAGGGTTTTTCCCGGTACCAAGTCTTGAGGGGACACCACCTCAGGACGTACCAGGGTTCGTTCAGCGCCTGTGTCCCGCAGTCCCATGACCGCTGTGCAGCCGATAGTGACGGGTTGGTAATTGTCCAGGGACCTCCCACCACCCCCTCCCACACATAAAACAGTGGACGGTTCCAGGGACAGGGATGGGGTCTTAAGACGCTGGGGACATGCAGACTTGAAGTGTCCCAGCTGGTTGCAGTGATGACAACGTCTGGGTTCTGCGTCTGGCCTGGAGAGGGCAGCAGGGGGGTACACCCCTTGCACTCTGGGGGCTGGGGAAACAGGGGCAGGATTGGGCTTACCCCCTCTCCAGGTGCTGCTGGCAGGCTTCCTCCGCTCAGGCACCCTGTTATTGGCATACTCATCTGCCAGGGCGGCTGTAGCAGAAGCCCCCTTCGGTTTCCGGTCACGAAGGAACTGCTGGAGGTCCTCTGAGCAGTTCCACAAGAACTGCTCCGTGACGAACAGTTCCTGGACCTCCTGGCGGGTGGTGAGCGCTAGACCCGAGGTCCAGTGCTCTGCAGCTCTCAGCAACGCCCGCATGTGGTCGGTCCAGGTGTCCTTTGGGCCCCGCTGCAGGCTCCGGAACTTCTTGCGGTAGGACTCCGGGGTGAGGTTGTAGTGTTGGATCAGGGCCCGCTTGATGCTGCTGTAGTCCTGCTCCGCCCCGGCAGGTAAGTCCCCCAAAACTTCCAGGGACTTACCCCTCAAACGGGGGGTCAGGTATCTTGCCCACTGATCCGGGGCCAGATGGTGTTGAAGGCAGGTCCTTTCAAAGGCCAGCAAGAAGGAATCCAGGTCTCCATCCTTCTCAAGCAGAGGGAAGTCCTCGGCCCGGACTTTAGAAACCCTGGACTCTGGTGGTGCTGGGGCGTCCAGCGGGAGCCCGTGTTGAGCCATCTCCAGTCGGTGCTGGCGCTCCGCTGCTCTCTCTGCCGCTGCTTGCTCCGCTGCCTCACGGCGTTCTGTACGCTCGGCCTCCGCTGCTTTCTCTGCCCGCTCCGCTGCCTCACGGCGTTCTGCACGCTCTTGCTCCGCCGCTTCACGGCGTTCTGCACGCTCGGCCTCCGCTGCCTTCTCTGCAGCTGCCATGAGTCTCATATAGGCGTCTTCATTACCCGCCTCGAGACGTGCCACTGCCGCTGCAACAAGGGTCGCTGATGTGGACCGGCTGGGGCGGGTAGGTGGTGGGTAGTCCCTTGCCGGACTAAGCACGGGTGGCTGGCTCCTTGGGGAGTCTGGGCTGAGCTCCCCCTCGCCTGGAACAGTAAAGTCCACCACCACCTCCTCATCGACCATAGCACTGGCCTGCGCCCTCACTGCACTCCTGGTGCCCTCTGCCATCTTTGGAACCTCTGGTTACTGACACAGCTGTAACCCTGACCTTGCACACAACTTATTATATTTACACTCTGACCGTCTAGTGCTGGACTGACCTTAAGCCCCAGCAGCGAAAGTTACCACTGGTAGTCTTTAGTGTCTGGGAGTAGGGGTCCCACGCACACTATTACTCTGATCCCACGTACGCTGCCACCACTGTGTAGGAAGCCCCTGTTCCTCCCACGTCACCAATCCGTGACGTCACTATACAGGCACAGCTCTCCGGCGCCCCCTTTGTCTCTCAGGTCAGTAAGGGAACTGCACCTAGAGCAAATGGCCGCCGGGGAGACTGCCCTGTTACCCACACTGGGTATTCTAAGATTTGCAATCAGAGTAAAAGGATCAGCCCAAAATTAATTTATGATTTAATTGCCTTAAGGGCGCACTAGGTAATTACAAGAAATATACAATCACAATATATCAAGAGTTACAGTCAGAGTACAATATAACAACAATAATACAAGGCTTAAGGTATAAAGCTGGAGGTCAATTTACCAGGTTAGAGGTTGCTTGTGGAAGCCGGGGGGCGCAGCGTTCCGCAGGTCCAAAACTTTAGTTGCCGGGCAGCCCCCAGAAAGCGTGTGCTTGCTCCCCTCTGGCTGGCATGCCCTGTTTCTTAGCTGGTCATCTTCTGTGTCACCCGCTCTCCACATGTTCCAGCTCTTAACCCTGCCGTGTCCCTCCCCCTGTAGCTGGGTGGACTTGGCAATCTCCACCCCTCTGCCTCCCTGCAAGATTTATTCCATTATCTAATAAATGGGATAACTCCTCTCAGGATGATCGGATCAGTACCCGGGCAGTACCAGCGCCTGTGGTTTGTTCTGCCGGTCGTACAGGGATCAAACCTGGACCCATTCGGTCCCTGTGGGAGGCTGATCTCTATATCTCGGGTTTCAGACCTCCCAGGGACACAGGAGTCGCACTATTGGATGCACAATTTCTTTAGGACGAGGGGAATATTTTTTATGAGCCGGTACCTCGGACGATGCGTCCATAATTCCCGATTCCATGTTTGAGACGGTTTGACTGGACAGCCATAAGAGATGTGTATCCAGTGGCCACTTGACATGCGTGGTTTAATTAAGCCCCCAGGCATTTCCAAGCCCCCTGCTGGTGTGGCTTCCTCCCTGAGCTTTGAAGTACCTTCTGCAATCTACACTGAGCTCAGCCGATTACCATACTAATAGGCACTATGTTCATTAGAAAAGGTGGGGGCCAGGAGCACTCTTCTCTGCAGACCTGTGACCAGGAGACAAAATGGAGTCACGCCAATCTGTGTTAGTATGCCCATCCAAGAGGGCGGCTGTTCCCTCATCACATTCTTAATTTATTATTCCCTCTGCAGTAAGTGGGGAAAAGAGTTTTCAACAAAAACGTACTGAATAACATTTGTGCAGTCTATGAATTTGTTCTGAGAAATAGTATCGCCTCTATCAGATCCTCCTTTATTGGTGACCTCAAATGTGACCTAATTATTTTAAGGCTAGAGAACAACCTCTCTGCACTAACTTGGGCACTAACCACATGGGCAACATCTCTAACAATGTGAGGGTATAAAGGAATTGCCTCGTGCACAGTCAGAACGATTGAACTCTTTTCTACTTTGAGATCAGGTGAAAAATTTTGCTGAAATATGGCCAATTTGTTTTCTATGGGAGTGGAATCTTTTTCCCTGTCCCTTTGCCTGCTCCATGTCTTCCAAATACTTGTCGAAATCAAACTCCACATCTGATGAGGATGAACAAACGGCAGCAGCACTGGCAGGGTCTGAGTTCTCTTGCTCTTGGCCGTCCTGTAGCCCACTCATCCTAACTGCTATCTCAATCAGAACTTCTTTTCCTTTAGTAAGCTGTTGATCATCCAGCACTATATAATGACTCGGTGTCACAGTTCACGGGGAGGATATCTTTATCTTCCCCACCGCTCACTCCAATTTGTCATGAACCGGGGTTGTTTGGTTGCCCCTGGTTCTTTCTGAAGGGGATTTATTTATATCCCACTTCCCAGTTCCAGTTTGGAACTTCCAGCTCTCTGGCGCCCCCCTTACCCTCATGTCAGACAGGGTACTTCACCTAGGATAATTAGTCGCCAGAAAGGCTGCCTTACTTTGTACTGGCTAATGGACATACTGCAGCGAGAGCGATACAACTACTCCAACTCAGGCAGGGAACAATAACACTGGTCAACAGCATTTTTGGTGCCAAAGATATTTAATCGAATTTAGGGTATTTTTGGGGTGCTGATTCTGAATATGTCATCAGTTTTGCCAGATTGGCTCAAGTTTTTGAGATTTTTGGTATCTTATTTATAGCACTTGTTGGTAAATGCGACGCATCATCTCATTAATTTCTTTGGATTAGTACTTGAACTGAGCAGTTCTCAATATAGTTTTGTGTTAGTGTTCTAAAAGTTTGTTCATAGCTTGATTTTTGCACTAACTTTATGTTGTTGTCTGTTTTCCAGTGAAAAGCATGAACTCATCAAGAAGAAGTTGTCTTAACGATCCAGACTCATTCTGTTACATTTGTGGTGAATACACACTGCCAAAACATAGAAGAAACATAACAGACTTCGTAAAAAAAAGTGTATTTTGCCTATTTTGGGGTTATGCTTGGGGACCAAGACAAGTTTTGGGCACCACACATAGTGTGCAAAGCATGTATCGAATTATTACGAAAATGGAGCAAAGGACAAAGAAAAAGCTTCAAATTTGGTGTTCCAATGGTGTGGAGAGAGCCAAAAAATCATCATGATGACTGTTATTTATGGTAAACACAGGTACAGGCACATCTTCACAATGAGGGACAGGCCTTCTTGCAGATTCCATGTTACTCCCATTTTCGTTTCTTATGCTTATTGAATCCTTGCACTTGCACTGCACAGAAATAACAGTCATCATGATGATTTTTTTGGCTCTCTCCACACCATTGGAACACCAAATTTGAAGCTTTTTCTTTGTCCTTTGCTCCATTTTCGTAATAATTCGATACATGCTTTGCACACTATGTGTGGTGCCCAAAACTTGTCTTGGTCCCCAAGCATAACCCCAAAATAGGCAAAATACACTTTTTTTACGAAGTCTGTCATGTTTCTTCTATGTTTTGGCAGTGTGTATTCACCACAAATGTAACAGAATGAGTCTGGATCGTTAAGACAACTTCTTGATGAGTTCATGCTTTTCACTGGAAAACGGACAACAACATAAAGTTAGTGCAAAAATCAAGCTATGAACAAACTTTTAGAACACTAACACAAACCTATATTGAGAACTGCTCAGTTCAAGTACTAATCCAAAGAAATTAATGAGATGATGCGTCGCATTTACCAACAAGTGCTATAAATAAGATACCAAAAATCTCAAAAACTTGAGCCAATCTGGCAAAACTGATAGCATATTCAGAATCAGCACCCCAAAAATACCCCAAATTCATTAAAATATTTTGGACACCAGAAAAAAAATTTTTTTTTGTTGACCTGTGTAATTATTAACTTTGCCAGTCGCTACTACAAAGCCTCCCAAACGTACAGGACAAATCCCGCTGCTACCATCTCCGATTTCTTAATAATTAACGGGTCTGGAGCCAACCCAAATTAGTAGCGTAATTCTTTTCAGAGGACGTGACAGTTCGTTATAGAGCAAGGAGAGACAAAGCTAGTAATTTTATATATTTTACTCCAAAAAAGGTAGGCAGTGTTTACCAGGGCTGTGGAGTCGGAGTTAGTTTTGGTTGGAGTCGGTAGAAATGTACCGACTCTGACTCCAGCTTTAAAAAAAAAATGTATTAATATTTCATAATTGAACTTTCATATGAATTTTATAAATGTTACTCAAATATATATGTTCTATCAAACTATGAATAACAGTGATAAGCAGTTTTGCTGGAGATTGAGACATTTCTTACTTCTTGTGTGTCACTGTTCTCCACTGCCCTTATCTAACCTCATGCTGCCCCAATCCCCCTACTTACAATGTATGAAACTGAAAGTGTGGCAAATTCTTAGTAGTAAAGCTCCTCCTCTAGACTAGATGTTTACTACGTGTGCGTCTTCCAAGCATCTCACAGCTGCTACTCAGAAGAGGAAGACTGTAAGAAGTATTATCCTTTCAACAAACTTTGCATCAGTTAACTGTGAGTACATGAGGAATAACAGTATTACTGACCACTGTATCAGTTGTACGACCTGGCAATAATTTTGTACAATTGTTTTTAGGAAAAACAATTGTCATTTGGATTGTGAATGCAGAATTAAAAACCTGAGAATGTCAAAGAAGCGTCACATTAAATCAGCTGTATTTGAACATGTCACCATCACTCAAGATAGAAAACATTATGTCTGTCAGTGTATGACAAATGATCCAGGCGAAAACAAATGCTGGGAAGCCAAGATCAGTGCATATTCAGGCAAAGATAAAAATGCTCCTACCAGAGCTTCTAATCTAAAGAGCCGTTTACAGCGCTTTCATCCAGAAGTACTGAAAGCAGTGGATGAGAAACACTGCATCCAAACCAATGAACCAGTGCCCAGCTCTTCCAGCCAAAGGAGCAGAGAACTTTGCAGCCATCAGTTGCAAGATATTTTGTCAGTGAGAAAGTTACTGTGACAATGACAGTAGATACATTTAAAAAACATCATAGAGCTTGTTGTAAAGGATAGTGTGCCTATTTCATTATTTTCACGACCAGCTTTTATGTGTCTGAATGGGGAAATGGCCCGCAAGCTTGGTGTTTCTCTGGAGAGAGAGAGTATTAGAAAATTTGTAATCGAAGAAGCTTTTAAACAAAAGGAAGAACTTAAAAAAACTCTCAAGGGACGCTTTCTGTTTCTTAAAATGGATGCCTGCACACGTCAGAGTGAACTATTTTGCCATCAATGTCTGATTTGTTTGTGACAAAAATAAAATAGTTACCAAGACATTGGCAGTAAAAGACACCAAAGCTCATCACACCAGTGAGTTTCTCCAGGTCTTGGTGGAAAAGGTTCTGCAAGACTATGAACTTAAAAAAGATCAAGTTCTTTCTGTCGTAACTGACAATGCTTCAAATATAAGTGCTATTAAGCTAATGAATGAGAGTAATGATGGTGACCAGCAGCTAGAAGAACATTCTGGGTCCACAAACACAGAAATGTTTGAAATGGAGGAACACCGTATTGTAACTGAGGAACAAACTGAAGTTGCTTCAGATGAACAGCAACATGATAGTTTAGATGATCTTGTTGAAACTGTGTCAATACGTTCTTTCATTCATCACATGCGCTGTGTTGTGCATACGCTACAGCTGACTGTAAGACAGTCTGCAAGAAGGACATGCTACCGCACTGATTGGCAAGGTCAGAAAATTGGCTACTTGTCTTACCGATTCAATACCTTTCAGGACCTATGGTCCTCATGTACGTAGCGCTCACTAATATACTAATTAGGCAAGAGACAAGAAGTCTTTTGGTCGGTAAAACAATAGTATTTTATTCTATTATTAATGAATTAACATATGAATTTGCATATGAATTTTAGCAGCACTAGTCTAACATTACATGATCAATACATCATCTATTCATAGAGAAATCAATACATCTATTAATAAAGTAAGCATCAATACGTTACCGGATGTTGTAGCATCACTCCTCTGTCGGGGGACTGGACTGGCGAGAAGGAAATATCCGTAACACTCCATCACAGAAGATATGCGTCCATAAGTCTCCTGGATTGTCCCTGCCCGCCAGTGGAAGTCCCCTTGGTTATATACCATTCTATCCTGGCATACACAATGTTATCTTTGCAAGTAATGATTACATTATCTGTTCACGCTTTGCAGTTGCGCAGTTGTAAACCTAGCTTGTGTTCTCCTCTTGATACGCAAGCGCGGTATAATTGTTGTTCACATTCCTTTGCATGTTCTCATCATGTACTCTGAGGATTTGACCTCTGAATGACCTCTCTGTTTCTTGCACTTTGTACTGAATACTTTGAAAAGGAATAATAAGTCCCGTGATTAGACCTACCTATCATCTGGATACCTTTCTAATATCAAACATACACCATTCATATCACATAAGTATCACAATCGGTCCTTAAGCACGGGAATTATTTTCCACTTCTATAGGTTACCATCAGTACTTTTGGTTTCCTACAGAATATTTTGTATGCCATATAGCAATTCCATATTGAAAGGAGCATTACTATTATGGCAAGTACCAACACAGGATGAGTGATCCAATTTAGCATCTTTTGAGCTGAGGGAGAATATGAATATATGAATATATCATACCAATGATGAGAAGTAGCATCAGATATTATAGACCCCATTTTTACAATTTTTCCTGCAACTATGGTAGTCTTAATTATAGTGCTTTGGAACAAAGCACTATACTGTTATTCCACCGTGGATAACTTCTTCTTCTTCTTATTCTTATTATAGTGCTTTGGAACAAAGCACTATACTGTTATTCCACCGTGGTAAACTTCTTCTTATTATTATTCAGTCCGCACGTAATGCGGCCCGAACCGCTAAACTCACAGACTCCAGTGAGGTGTCATTTCGAAGCCAGCGTCCCCAAGAGGTGTGCTAAGTATTTTTCGTGCCGATCGGATTTGTAGTTTTTGCGCAATTTGTGTTTGAAAAAAGTCTTTCAATGCGTTTCAATAGAGAAATTTTCCTATACGTTTATAATGGGCTGGTTTCTGAGGCAATTTCTAAAAATAACTGCCACCTGGCCGATTAGCTCATTGATATGCGCAGTCAGACACAGTTACTATGCCAACGCCTATGAACTCTACATCAGCTCACAAGTTTTGTCAGATAATATCAGCTCTTAAAGTGACAGTACAGCACAATTCCAAACCACTATCTGTAGTCTTATAATTATTAGACTGTGGCCCGATTCTAACTCATCGGGTATTCTAGAATATGTATGTCCACGTAGTATATTGCACAGCCACACAGTACAAAGCGCAGAGCCACGCAGTACACAGCGCAGAGCCACGCAGTACACAGCGCAGAGCCACGCAGTACACAGCGCAGAGCCGCGCAGTACACAGCGCAGAGCCGCGCAGTATAAAGCGCAGAGCCGCGCAGTATAAAGCGCAGAGCCGTGCAGTATAAAGCGCAGAGCCGTGCAGTACACAGCGCAGAGCCGCGCAGTACACAGCGCAGAGCCGTGCAGTACACAGCGCAGAGCCGTGCAGTATAAAGCGCAGAGCCGTGCAGTACACAGCGCAGAGCCGCGCAGTACACAGCGCAGAGCCGCGCAGTACACAGCGCAGAGCCGCGCAGTACACAGCGCAGAGCCGCGCAGTACACAGCGCAGAGCCGCGCAGTACACAGCGCAGAGCCGCGCAGTACACAGCGCAGAGCCGCGCAGTACACAGCGCAGAGCCGCGCAGTACACAGCGCAGAGCCACGCAGTATACAGCGCAGAGCCGCGTAGTATACAGCGCAGAGCCGCGTAGTATACAGCGCAGAGCCGCGTAGTATACAGCGCAGAGCCGCGTAGTATACAGCGCAGAGCCACGCAGTATACAGCGCAGAGCCACGCAGTATACAGCACAGAGCCACGTAGTTATACTGCCCAGTCACGTAGTATATTGTCCAGTCACATAGTATACTGCATATCCCTGTTAAAAAAAAAAAAAGAATTAAAATAAAAAAGTTACATACTCACCTCCTGGAGCGGCCGGTATCTGATGGTTGTTGCACCTCCTAGAGCGGCCGGTACACGATGCTTGTTGCACCTGGAGTGGCCGGTACCCGATGCTTGTTGCGCGCTCCGGTCCCAAGAGTGCATTGCGGTCTCACGAGATGATGACGTAGCGGTGTTGTGAGACAGAAAGACGGAAGTGCCCTTAGACAATTATATAGTAGATTACCCCGCTCACCAAATCGGACCCCGAGGGGCCCGGCTCACCAAATCAGACCCAGAGTGACCCCGCCCCCTAAATCAGTCCCAGAGTGACCCCGCCCACCAAATCGGACCCAGAGTGGCTCCGCCCACCAAATCGGACCCAGAGTGACCCCTTCCACCAAATCAGACCCAGAGTGACCCCTTCCACCAAATCGGACCCAGAGTGACCCCTTCCACCAAATCAGGCCCAGAGTGACCCCGCCCACCAAATCGGACCCAGAGTGACCCCACCCACCAAATCGGACCCTGAGGTGCCCAGCCCACCAAATCAGACCCTGAGGTGCCCAGCCCACCAAATCGGACCGAGTGACCCCACCCACCAAATTGGTCCCTAAGGTGCCCCGCCCACCAAATCGGACCCAGAGTGGCTCCGCCCACCGAATCGGACCCAGAGTGGCCGCGCCCACAGAATCGGACCAAAAGTGACCCCGCCCACCGAATCGGACCTAGATTTACCCCGCCCACAAAATCAGACCCAGATTGACCCAACCCACCAAATCGGACCGCCTGAGGGGCACCCAAGTGTCAAAGTCTTGCAGGGGCAGCCCGGGCACCATTCCAAAGCACTATCTGTAGTTCCTTAAGGAAATACCCATCTAGTTATTATTATTCAGTCCGCACGTAATGCGGCCCGAACCGCTTCACTCACAGACTCCAGTGAGGTGTCATTTCGAAGCCAGCGTCCCCAAGAGGTGTGCTAAGTATTTTTCATGTCGATCGGATTTGTAGTTTTGGCGCAATTTGCGGTTGAAAATGTTTTTTCCCCTCATTGTAATGCATTTCAATAGGGAAATTTTCCCATAGGATATAATGGCCGGGTTTCTGAGGCAATTTGAAATGTACCTGCCACTTGCCACCTGGCTGATTAGCTCATTGATATGTGCAGTCAGGCCCAGTTACTATGCCAACGCCTGCGAACTGTACATGACCCCAGCACAGTTTTGCCAGATAATATCAGCTCTTAAAGTGATAGCACAGCACAATTTCAAAGCGCTATCTGTAGTCTTATTATAATTATTGCCCCGCTCACCAAATCGGACCCAGAGTGGCGCCGCCCGCCAAATCGGACCCAGAGTGGCGCCGCCCGCCAAATCGGACCCAGAGTGGCGCCGCCCGCCAAATCGGACCCAGAGTGGCGCCGCCCGCCAAATCGGACCCAGAGTGGCGCCGCCCGCCAAATCGGACCCAGAGTGGCGCCGCCCGCCGAATCGGACCCAGAGTGGCTCCGCCCGCCGAATCGGACCCAGAGTGGCGCCGCCCGCCAAATCGGACCCAGAGTGGCGCCGCCCGCCAAATCGGACCCAGAGTGGCGCCGCCCGCCAAATCGGACCCAGAGTGGCGCCGCCCGCCAAATCGGACCCAGAGTGGCTCCACCCACCAAATCGGACCCAGAGTGGCCCCGCCCACCAAATCCTCAACCCTGAGGGGCTACAACTACCAAACCAGCATCTGAGGGGCACCCAAGTGTGAAAGTCTTGCAGGGGCAGCCCGGGCACCATTCCAAAGCACTATCTGTAGTTCCTTCAGGAAATACCCATCTAGTTCTTATTATTATTCAGTCCGCACGTAATGCGGCCCGAACCGCTTCACTCACAGACTCCAGTGAGGTGTCATTTCGAAGCCAGCGTCCCCAAGAGGTGTGCTAAGTATTTTTCGTGTCGATCGGATTTGTAGTTTTGGCGCAATTTGCGTTTGAAAATGTTTTTTCCCCTCATTGTAATGCTTTTCAATAGGGAAATTTTCACATAGGTTATAATGGCCGGGTTTCTGAGGCAATTTGAAATGTACCTGCCACCTGGCTGATTAGCTCATTGATATGCTCAGTCAGGCCCAGTTACTATGCCAACGCCTGCGAACTTTACATGACCCTAGCAGGACAGTTTTGGCAGATAATATCAGCTCTTAAAGTGATAGCACAGCACAATTTCAAAGCACTATCTATAGTCTTATTATAATTATTGCCCCGCTCACCAAATCGGACCCAGCCCGCCAAATCGGACCCAGAGTGGCGCCGCCCGCCAAATCGGACCCAGAGTGGCGCCGCCCGCCAAATCGGACCCAGAGTGGCGCCGCCCGCCAAATCGGACCCAGAGTGGCGCCGCCCGCCAAATCGGACCCAGAGTGGCGCCGCCCGCCAAATCGGACCCAGAGTGGCGCCGCCCGCCAAATCGGACCCAGAGTGGCGCCGCCCGCCAAATCGGACCCAGAGTGGCGCCGCCCGCCAAATCGGACCCAGAGTGGCGCCGCCCGCCAAATCGGACCCAGAGTGGCGCCGCCCGCCAAATCGGACCCAGAGTGGCGCCGCCCGCCAAATCGGACCCAGAGTGGCGCCGCCCGCCAAATCGGACCCAGAGTGGCGCCGCCCGCCAAATCGGACCCAGAGTGGCGCCGCCCGCCAAATCGGACCCAGCCCGCCAAATCGGACCCAGCCCGCCAAATCGGACCCAGCCCGCCAAATCGGACCCAGCCCGCCAAATCGGACCCAGCCCGCCAAATCGGACCCAGCCCGCCAAATCGGACCCAGCCCGCCAAATCGGACCCAGCCCGCCAAATCGGACCCAGCCCGCCAAATCGGACCCAGAGTGGCGCCGCCCGCCAAATCGGACCCAGAGTGGCGCCGCCCGCCAAATCGGACCCAGAGTGGCGCCGCCCGCCAAATCGGACCCAGAGTGGCGCCGCCCGCCAAATCGGACCCAGAGTGGCGCCGCCCGCCAAATCGGACCCAGAGTGGCGCCGCCCGCCAAATCGGACCCAGAGTGGCGCCGCCCGCCAAATCGGACCCAGAGTGGCGCCGCCCGCCAAATCGGACCCAGAGTGGCGCCGCCCGCCAAATCGGACCCAGAGTGACCCGGCCCGCCAAATCGGACCCAGAGTGACCCGGCCCACCAAGCCTCAACCCTGAGGGGCTACAACTACCAAACCAGCGCCTGAGGGGCACCCAAGTGTGAAAGTCTTGCAGGGGCAGCCCGGGCACCATTCCAAAGCACTATCTGTAGTTCCTTCAGGAAATACCCATCTAGTTATATGCTGTTGTATTGTTTTATTTAAAGCAGAAAGCATCTTTATACCCTCTTCTGAATGTGTAATGAATCCATCACTACACAAACTTCCTGCGAAGCTATCTCTATTGACAATTTAAATGTTATAGGTAAAACAGTGAATTCACATACATTAATGGTATGTTGTAAAAGACATGGTTCATATACTGTAGAATGCAACCTACAGATCTTTCCCTCCAAGGTATCTTCACACAAACTTAAATCATGTGTTCTATTGTTGATATCAATATACATACCATTCATGGTAGGCACCCAAAACCATTGTGACCCTGGTAGTCCCAATAATAATGGTAGCACCACATATCTACACATTTTGTTGATTCGCTACACTATGTATGTGTGTGTGTATGTATATGTGTATATCTATCTATATATATATATATATATATATATATATATATATATATATATATATATATATCTTGTCAAATTGTATAGTTACAAACCATTTTAGGGGCTTCAATCTTTAGCCGTGAGGTTTTTGGGATTGTATTGTTAAATACAGTCCTCCATATATTTTCATTCCCAGTCATTAAGTTTGCATCGGAATTTTTTGCTGTGTTTGATATATGGATTGTAATGTACATGTAGTCCAATTAAGAGCCTTACTTATATTAGACCCTTCTTCAAAGCCAAAATTATTAGAAGCATTTTGCATATTTACCAAAAATCGATCTACTCCTACAGCTTGAGCCCATAGCTGCCATATAGTGGGCATCCATTTTCCTTGCAAAGTAAGAGCATCTTGTATATCCCTACCTGCATTACTCATTCGATTAGCTAAAGTCTCTATATCAAAACCATTTAGTTTCAATAAATTTTATTTTCCAAAATACAAACTGATTCAAGAAAAATTTTTCTGTAACAAATTCCCATGCAGGGGAGGATATGTGTAGGTAAAACAAAACTAGTACAACTTTAACAATATAAACAATGACATAATAAGACGTAGACAAGAGGTTAGAGATTCAAGAGGGAGGTGGGGGAATAACTGAGAGATCTATTCACAGTGTTGCAGTGATGAGGATAAATGGGGTGGAGGAGAGAGTTCGAAGATTTCTGTTGAGGCATGTGTATTCAAGTCCTCACAGAGATAATGTTAGAACTTGGCCAAGGTTAATATTAGGGTCCCTATCAATCCAGGGTTTCCAGGTCTGGTAAATGTCCCATGAATCATTCCTTGTAGCCTGTATTCGTTCATATAGCATAAAGGTGTTCATCTTGTCCATGACCATTGATATTGAGAGGGTAGGAGCTTTCCATCTCGTTGCGATGTGTAATTTCGTAGCCATACAAAGCTGGTTGACCAGGTTATGGAATTTGTTATAAAAGCCAGGATATTTAGCTCCTAAGAGGAATACCGTTGGATCAAGATGGAACCTTTTGCCGAATAGACCCTCTACTATGGAATGGGTCTTTCGCCACAAAGCTGAGAAGACCGGGCATTCCCACCATATATGCTTTGTCTCCCAAGGCCCCACAACCTCTAAAACATCGATCTGAGATGCTTGGAAAAACAGCATGAAGTTTGCTCGGAACTTGATATGTCCTGTGTAATAGCTTAAAGGGAACCTGTCACCTGAATTTGGCGGGACCAGCTTTGGGTCATATGGGCGGGGTTTTCGGGTGTTTGAACACCCAAAAACCCGGCCCATATGACGCAAAACTGGTCCTGCCAAATTCAGGTGACAGGTTCCCTTTAATGGATGTCTCAACAAGAGAGGTTTGGTAACTACCCCTGGAAAGTGCACAGCAACACCTTCGCCAGTTTTCTATGGACATATTCATATTCAGATCACTCTCCCACTGTGTCATAAATTTAAGCTTTTCGTCACCTAATGTATTGTTTAAAGATGAATAAATTAGTGAAATAGTTCCCCTACCCAAGGGGTCATCTAAACATTTCTGTTCATAACCGGTAGGTTGGGTAGGGATCCTACGTTGCAGGACCTGTTCAGCAAAATTGAAAATTTGGCATATTCGTAATGTTTCTATAGTTGGTGGTGCATACTTTTGCTTAAATTCTTGTATAGTAAATAAAATATTAAAAGACGTGCATAGGTGTTTCAGGGTGGTTATACCACCAGACAGCCACCAGGAGAAAGGATGAGGGTCCAGTCCCGGTAGAAATGCGGGGTTATGAAAAAGGTTAGTCATTAGGGAGGATTTGGATTGTAGACAATGTTTGAACCTCTCCTTCCTCCAAAGCATCAGGGAGTGGGCTGTGAAAGGAGCTATTGTATGGAGACCCTTCGGGAGCTTCTGTGTACACCAGAGAAGGCCAGATAATGTATATGGGGTCAGGAAAGAAGATTCAAGTCTAACCCACCTAGGTACATCATTTTTGTCTGCGCAAGAATTGGATAATTGGGCTAGTTGGGCTGACCTGTAATATAATGCAAAGTTGGGCAATGACAGACCTCCTAATTTTCTACTTATGAACATAGTTTTTCTCTTCGCCACGACAGCACCCACTTGAGAGAGGGGATCCGCCCCTAGGAACAGGAAACCCTATGGAGAGATAAAAGGTGCGGTCCCCCTCGCTCCCACAGTTGGTTTCCTGTTCCTACGGGAGACCCTTGGGGAGAAGAGGATGCCCAGCCTGGATGCTGCTTGCGCTGTTTACCTTTATGGGACGGCAAGGGCTCCAGAGCTGGAAGCAGCGTCGGGGGTCCTATGGCAGCTTCCCCTCTCTGCTGGCAGGTGCCGTGAGGCCAGGTCCGGGGAGTCGCCTGGCTCACAGAGATCCATCCAGCCAACCTGCGGGGACCAAATCGCTGGGGTAAGGAGATTCTGTGACGCCATCTTCGGTGGTGTGCAGGCAGCGTGTGGTCCGGTATATTGTCCCCAGGAAGCATTGCCGCAACTTCCAGGGTGATACAGGAGGAGGACTGCGCCTGCGCTAACGCTGGTGGGTGCGCAGACGCATACAGCATGGCTGCGACCCGGATGTAGCGGTCACTTCCGGGTGCGGCAGGAAGAAGAGGGCGGCCCCCATTACAAAAGGACGCCGGCGCTGATACTCCGGCGTCCATCATGGCATCTCCCCAGGACCCGGCGATGGCTTCATCTGAAGTCACCGCTATTACGCCTGGTAGCCGGACAAACAGCAGTTGCAGGTCTTCAAAGAGCACCAGGGATAAGAGGTCAGACCGATCGGCTCCTCCATCTGTGCCTCCGTCTCCTCCTCATCAGCCGGTATTATAACAGCTTCACTGGGGTGAGTGTGTATCTACCCTATTAGGCTGATTATACTTCCCTCTTGTCTATATTCCCTAGGCCAAAAGAACAGGGAAAACCAAACACAAGCAATGTGCTTTATGTTCTCAGCCGCTCCCGGATAGTTATTTAAAGAAGCTGTGCCAATCATGCATCGAATCCACCTTACGTGAGGAATCTTCAGTAAGGTTGGAGGATATAATGAATATGATTAGAGAAGAATTACGAGCCTTTCGAAGCTCGGAGAATATTCCTGAGGGTAGGAAAAAATATAATTCTCCCAGGTATGAACAGTCTTATGATATTGAAGATAAAGATTCGGATGGTTCCCAAGAGATTATTTCCTCAGAGGGCGAGCAGGATACATGCTTTCCCACAGACAGTATTGATAATTTAGTAAAATCAGTGTGTAACACCATGGGCATTGAAGATACTAAAATCCCTAAAACACCACAGGACGTGATGTTTGCTGGCCTGTCAGAAAGGAAAAGATCTTCTTTTCCAGTAATTCCAGCAATAAAAAATCTAGTCAAAAAAGAGTGGGAAAGCCAGGGACAAAGAGGGTTGCTGTCTTCATCAAAGAGATGCTATCCCTTTAATGACGAAGATTTCTCCACGTGGTTAAAAGCACCAAAGGTAGATGCGGCAGTGGCGTCCACTTCTAGAAAATCTTTACTGCCTGTAGAAGATTCGGGTTCTTTGCAATACCCGCTTGACCGAAAAGCTGATTCACTTTTAAAAAGGGCATGGGAATCCTGTACAGGAACTTTCAGACCGGCTATATCGGCTACATGCACTGCTAGGTCCATGCTAGTCTGGTTGAATGACTTAGAAGAAGGATTGAAAGGTGGCCTTTCCCGGGATAAACTGATCTCCTCCATACCATTGATCAGAGGAGCTACAGCCTTTTTGGTGGATTCTTCAGCTGATTCCATACGGTTAGTGGCCAAATCGGCAGGTGTGACTAACGCGGCTCGCCGGGCTTTGTGGCTAAAGGGGTGGAAAGGAGATCCCCAAACGAAGTCTAAATTATGTGGTCTTCCGTGCCAGGGTGAGTACCTATTTGGTACTAAGTTAGATGAAATACTAACTAAAGCGGGTGAGAGAAAGAAGGGGTTCCCCAATAATACTTATCTTCCATCCTATAGGAGAGCGTTCCGAAAGCCCATATTTAATAGAAGAAAGGACTATAAAAACCAAGACCGCTGGGCTAATAAAGACTTTAAACAGAAAGGCGCTTTTTTTCGGAAAGCGTCCATTATTCAAAGCTGAGGATAAACCCCGTTAGGACAGATCTACCCGTTGGTGGTAGGTTGTCTTTCTTCTCTACACAATGGCTGGCAATGACTTCCAATCCTTGGGCAACTAGCCTTATAACTACGGGCCTGAAATTAAAATTTGCCCGAGTCCCTCCGGACTCATTCTTATTGACTTCCTAAGGATGGTTTCACACTTGCGTTTTGATCTGCAGCGTGTTAGCGCTAAAAAACGCATGCGTTTTTTTTCCTATACTTAACATTAAAAAACGCATGCGTTTTTTAGCGTGCGTTTTGACGCGGTTTCGGCAACGCATGCGTTTTTTGACGCGTGCCTTCATTTGCAGAAATGCAACATGTAGTAATTTCTAGCGGCGTTTTTTTGCCGCAAAAAAAGCATGCGTTTATTCGCGGCAAAAAAATGCATTGCTGTCTATGTAAACGCATGCGTTTTTAAGCACATGCGTTTGCTTGCGTTAAAAACGCATGCGTTTTTACCGAAAAACACAAACACAAGAAAAATCAAGAAAACCCTAACCCTAAACACAAGAAAAAACAAGAAAACCCTAACCACAAGAAAAAACAAGAAAACCCTAACCCTAAGGTTAGGATCCCTAGTAACCCTAGGGATCCTAACCCTAACCCTTACGGTTAGGGTTAGGATCCTAACCCTTAGGGTTAGGGTTAGGATCCCTAGGGTTAGGGTTTGGATCCCTAGGGTTAGGGTTAGGGTTTGGATCCCTAGGGTTAGGGGTAGGGTTAGGGTTTGGATCCCTAGGGTTAGGGGTAGGGTTTGGATCCCTAGGGTTAGGGGTAGGGTTAGGGTTAGGGTTTGGATCCCTAGGGTTAGGGGTAGGGTTAGGGTTTGGATCCCTTTATCACCTTGATGGTGGGGGGTGGCTTATCAGTGACCTGGTGACCAGGACATTCTAATAAAAAGCTACCCCTAACCCTAGGGATCCTAACCCTAGCTAATTCTATTAATAGTGTGTTTTCTAGTTGATTTTGATGATTGGCAGCTGTCACACGCTTCTCAGCATGCGTTTCAAAAACAAAAACGTGGGAAAAAACGCATGTAAACGCGGGATTTTCCCATGTTTTTTTTTTTTGGTGCAAAAACGCATGCGTCTAAATAACGCAGCGTTTGCATGCGTTTACATGCGTTTTTTCACCACATGCATTTTTTTAAAAAACACTGCAGATCAAAACGCAAGTGTGAAACCAGCCTTAAGGTCTCAATCACAACAAGAGGCCTTAGAACAGGAAATAATAAATCTGCCCAAAGGGGTATTAGTGGAAGTCCCTTTTCATCAAAAAGGAAGGGGTTTTTATTCCCCTTTATTTTTGCTTTCGAAACCAGACGGATCATTCAGAACAATAATTAACCTTAAGAGACTAAACGTCTTCTTAGAGAACCAAACTTTTAAAATGGAGTCTATACGGTCAACTATAAAACTTCTGTTTCCCCATTGCTTTATGGCAGTACTTGACCTTAAAGATGCGTATTACCATCTACCAATCTTCATTGAACATCCATCATAACTGCCACCTGTAGATAGTGAAACCAATATCAAAAGTGAACATAGATCAAATAATCACATAGAAAAAATATATATTAAAAGATAATTTTATTTAGAATAAGAAATAATGAAAATTACAAAAAAGAAGAAAAACAACAAATACTACATCATCTTACAAAGTATATATTTAATGAGGAGACCAGATCCATATAATAAAAAAGATACTAGAAAAATATGAAAAACTCATATAAATATATATAACCTTCCAAAGTGCAAAAAGAAAAAACCAATAGATGGTACTAATAATAGGCCATCTATCCTAATAAAGTGCATATGCATCAATAATAAATAGTCTAACCCAGACAACTAAAGTGCATAAATCTCTGGAAAAATACTAGTACCAGTGTGAAGATGATCTGTGGCCCTCAAGGACTCCGACCCCAACGTACGTTTCACCTAAGTGGCTTTTTCAAGGACGATTCTTCTAATAAAAAAGAACTGAAGGCCATCATGCCATATGTAAATTCCTTCCGCAGCTACACGGGACGCATACAAGAATCTTTTCAGACAACATGACAGCGGCTGCATACATAAACCACCAAGGGGGAACAAGATCAGAAGCTCTCATGTCTATAGCCGGCGACATTCTAACCATAGCAGAGGAGCACCTTCTATCCTTATCAGCACTGCATGTGAGAGGAGTCGACAATCCAAAGGCAGATTTCCTCAGCCGCCACACCCTCCATCAAGGAGAGTGAGTTCTCAGCCGTCGTATCTTTTTAATGATAACCAAAAAATGGGGCACTCCCGAGATAGACCTTTTCGCGACAAGACACAACAGACAAGTCAAAAAGTTCGCTTCATTATTCCGATCCGACAATCCAGATATCTTCGATGCCCTGCAAGTTCCTTGGGCATTCCGGAAAGCATATGCCTTTCCTCCGTTGATACTTCTTCCAACTGTGGTCAGGAAGATAAGGGAGGACAGAGCAAACGTGATCTTAATAGCTCCGTTTTGGCCCAAGAGGCCATGGTTTTCCTGGCTGAGAGCCATGTCAATCTCAGACCCATGGATTCTCCTGGAGGATCAGTATCTTCTTTTCCAGGGCCCCTTAAACCACCCTCATGTGAAGGGTCTACGGTTGACAGCCTGGAATTTGAAAGGCAGCTGCTAAAAATGAGAGGCTTTTCAAACAAAGTAATTGACACTCTGCTACTAAGTAGGAAAAAATCCACCACATCTATTTATGTAAGAGTGGAAAAAATTTCTAAACCTCTACCCGACAGCCCTGTCAAACGAAATTCATATTCCTATGATTCTAGAATTTCTTCAAAAAGGGCGCGATTTAGGTCTGGCAGTCAGTACCTTAAAAGTACATATTTCTGCGCTTGGTGCTTTATATGGTCACGATATTGCAGGTAACAAGTGGGTAGCCAGGTTTGTCGCAGCATGCCAAAGGTCAGAGACAGTTCAAATTCCCCATGTACCACCTTGGGATGTTTAATTTAGTTCTTGAGGCTCTGACAGACCACCCTTTTGAGCCACTACATTCAGCTCACATAAAACACGTCTCCATCAAGACAGCTCTTCTTGTCGCCTTAGTATCGGCGAGAAGAGTAAGTGACATAAAGGCATTATCGATAGATCCTCCTTTTATGTCAATTTTTCCAGATAGAGTTGTCCTAAAAACAGACCCTTCCTATTTACCCAAAGTATGCACTAAATTTCATAGATCACAAGAAATTTTCCTTCCTTCCTTCTATGATAACCCTACAAATCAGGAAGAACAAAAATACCACACATTAGATGTGAGGAGAGCCATAATAGCCTATTTAGATAGAACTAGCGCCTGGAGGAAGAGCAGGGCTCTTTGTTTCCTTCCAGGGTCATAGAAAAGGAGCTGGAATCACGAAGGGTACTTTATCTCGGTGGATTCGGGATGCAATATGTCTGGCCTATTCATCCAAAGGGGAGAGCCCGCCTGAGACCGTAAAAGCACATTCCACTCGGGAGATGGCATCATCCTGGGCTGAACGAGCGGAAGTTCCAATAGAACTGATATGTAAGGCCGCAACCTGGTCTTCTCCTACTACCTTCTATAATCACTATAGATTGGATTTGTCTACTTCTTCTGACCTGTCCTTTGGTACATCAATTCTTAACACGGTGATCCCTCCCAAATGACTATCTCTGAAAGTCTCTCAAGTGGGTGCTGTCGTGGCGAAGAGAAAACACTGGATTACTTACTGGTAATGCTCTTTTATAGAGCCACGACAGCACCCCTTCACTTCCCACCCTAATAAGTTAATTTTGTATAGGAGCACGGCTAAGGGTGATTGGATCATGTAGTTAGCCATACTTAAGTTAACTAATGATAAATGATTTCGAATTGCCTACTAAATCTGGTGGACGGTTCCTCGCAATCTCTGTAACCCAACTGTGGGAGCGAGGGGGACCGCCCCTTTTATCTTTCCATAGGGTTTCCTGTTCCTAGGGGCGGATCCCCTCTCTCAAGTGGGTGCTGTCGTGGCTCTATAAAAGAGCATTACCGGTAAGTAATCCGGTGTTTTTGCCGAATTCTAGGTTTTTTCCCCTGCCATAGGAATTTTGAAATCAAGCCATGGATTTCTTGAAGCGCCCTGGAGGGGGTAGAGGGATAGGTAGGGAACGGAATAGGTACAAGAATCGTGGCAGGGAGACCATCTTAATGGCGTGCAGTCTACCAAGCCAAGATAGTCATAGAGGACCACCTAGCAAGATCAGACCTGAGGTTTCTTAAAAGTGGAGTGTAGTTCCATTTAAATAGGGTCGACCTATGAGTAAGGTTAACCCCTAGATAGGTTAGGTATTGCTCTTTTAGTAAATTTAAATTGAGAAACCATGTTATCTTGCGCGTCTTTTGGGGTATTGATAAATAAGGCCTCGGATTTGTCAACGTTAATCTTGAGGCCAGAGATCAGTTCAAACTCACGAAGGACTGCAAATAAATTTGGGAGTGTGGTGACAGGGTTGACAATAGTCATAAGTAGGTCATCTGCAAAAAGGCTAGATTTATATTGTTCCCCCGCAGGACCGCAAATATTAGGGTTGGCTCGGATGGCTTCCGCCAGAGGTTCCATGGCTAGAGCGAATAGAGCTGGTGAAAGCGGGCAGCCCTGTCTTGTACCTCATTGAATATTGATAGGGATAGGTCGATTAGATGGTAATTTTAGATAAGCCGTGGGGCTGTCGTATAGTAATTGAAGGCTCGAAACAATACTGCGAGGAATACCAAATTTAGATAGAACTTCAAATAAGTAGGACCAGGAGACTGAATCAAAGGCCTTCTCTATGTCAAGTGCGAGTAAGAAGAGGGATTGCTTGTGGTAATTTGCTGAGTGTATTAGGTTAAGATTTCTCCTAATGTTATTGGGGCCTTGCCTTTTAGGAATAAATCCCACTTGGTCCCGGTGGACCAATGTAGGTAACATTTTATTGAGCCTGGCTGCAATGATGGACGTAAATATTTTTAAGTCCACGTTCAGTAATGAAATGGGCCTGTAGTTTTTGGGATATAGATGGTCTTTATTTGGTTTCGGAATTACTGTCACATGGGCAGTATAGAATTCAGGTGGCATTTGGGTCCCATTCAACAGACCGTTACAGAAGTTTTGAATATGAGGTATAAGTATATCGTCAAACGTTTTGTAATATAATGCCGTAAGCCCGTCAGGGCCGGGGGCCTTATTTTTTTTTTTTTTAAAGTTTTGATCGTTGCCCTTATTTCATCCGTGGTGATTGTTTGTTGGAGTTGATCAATGTCAACAGTCAGCACCCTGGAAAGTCAAATTTTTTAAAAAGGCTTGAAGACGCTGAGGGGATGGGGGCTGTGGGGGAGAGTAAAGGCTTTGGTAATATTTTTGAAATGTATTATATATAACTTCCGGGTGTGCGGAAATTTGGCCCGCTGCATCTTTGATACAGGAAACGTTATTTAGGAGCTCTCTACTTCTGAGTTTGCGTGCTATGAAGCTATTTGGTTTATTGGCGTGTTTATAGAAGGTTGATTTAGTCCATGTTAATGCTCTTTCAGATCTATTTGTAAGAATAGTGTTTAATTGTAATTTAATATCGCGGATCTGTTTGACTAAATAGAGTGATGTAACAGTTTGGTTAGCCTGTTCTAGTTTAGAAAGCTTATTCTAACCGTAGTTGTAGTTCTGTTCTTTGTCTTTTTTTGGTAGAGGCAATTTTGATTAACGAGCCTGTTATAAATTTTTTTTATGTGCCATCCACACAATCCCGGGTGTAACATCGTTGGTGTTGTTAGTTTGAAAGTATAGTTTTAAATCCTCTTTGATGTTAGATAGGATGGTGGGATCAGTTAGAAGGGATTAATTCAATCTCCATTTGATCAGTCTGGAGGAAGAGGTAGTAAATTTAAACACTGACAAAACAGCGTCATGATCAGACCAGGATGAAACTGTCGGGAGAATAGGGCTGAAGGGAGTGTTTTGGTGGAGGTTAAGTGTAGATCAATCCTGGAATAGGATTTTTGAGCAGGGGAAAAATAAGTAGAACCCCTCTGGGATCCATTCAGTTCCCTCCAAACATCTACTATACAGTTATCCTTCATCATCCAGAGGATTTTTTTCCTATCAGTTTTTATGTCAGTTCGCTTTTGTGAGCTACTATCAAGTGCTGGGTTAATGGTAAGATTAAAGTCTCCACACCAAATGAGGTGGTGGTATGAAAGTGAGGCTAGTTTTGTTAAGATCAGGTGGAAGACACGGGTTTGAGTGGCAGCTGGTAGGTAGCTGTTAACAATGCATATGCTTAGGCCCTGTAGGGTACCAAGTAGAATGACAAACCTGCCCTCAGGGTCAGAGTATGTACTGACATGTTGGAATGGGAAGTTGTTTTTAATAAAAATGGCTACTCCTCTCGTTTTGCGGTCCCAAGACGAGAGGAAACACTGCGAGTAGCGAGCATCAAAGTATTTGGGATGTGAGGAGTTGGTAAAGTGGGTCTTTTGAAGGCAGATTATATCAGGTTTATGCTTCATATAGTCAAGAAAGGCCTTTCTGCGTTTTAGAGGCGAGTTGAATCCTCACACATTGTGAGAGATGATTCTACACATGGTGGATTAAATAATTACTGCTAATGAGTGGTGGACTAGTATACACCCCAAAAACTTGCTTGGTTAGCCTGCTCACACAATGACAATCTCTATGGTAGAACAATGGGAAAGAGACAAACAGGGGGGAGACATGGACAACTAATAATAATAATTTTTATTTATATAGCGCCAACACATTCCGCAGCACTTTACAATTAAGCGGGGACATGTACAAACAATAAATTCAGTACGAGTTAAGACCATTTAAAAAGTGACATTAGGAGTGAGGACCCTGCTCGCAAGCTTACAATCTGCACAAATAAAATTTTCATAAGGGCATCAAGCCCGAAACATATGGCGATCTGGGTTCCCATATTAGGTAGTATACCAGGTGTTGCCAGATTTGGGCAGCATGTTATAACCCCGAGGATCCCAACCCCAGAGGAGTGGGAGACTAACCAAGAGGGTAGATGGAGAAAGAAAAGAAAAAAAAGGGGGGGGGGCAGATGGGGGATAGGGAAGGAGGAGAGGGGGAGGGAAATGGAGGGATAAAGGAAAAAGAGGGAGAGGAGGTGGGTAGGAGGGAAGGGAGTGGAGGAAGAGAAAAGGGGGGGGAAAGGGAGGTACGGGTCTGAGACGGGGAGGGGAGGGGGTAAGGTATAAAGGGAGAGGGATGGTGGGGGGATATGAATGACGTAGATTGGATGGTTAGGTCTGTTATAAATAGACCGAGCACAGATTGTTTATATATTTAGTCGGATTCAAAGCTTAATGATTGGAGATTAACCGAAGGAGAGTAGGGCAGTTCTCTAGCCCCATGACTTCTTCAGAGGATACCTTTTGGGTAGGAAAGTCAGGTGACCCGGGTATTTTGGCTCCTTGTTCTGGGGGCGTTCTTCCATTCTCTGACAGGCCTGGGTTTTCTCTGGGGGAGTGAAGGGGCATCAGCAGAGACCGGGATCCCCGCTTTAGTCAGAGCCTGTGGCGCCTCCTCCAGAGTCCGGCAGGTGAACATTTGGGATTTGAATGTGAAATTAAGGGCGAATGGGAAGCCCCACCGGTATTTAACTTGAGCCGCCTGGAGGGAAGCCGTAATCGGCCTAAGAGACCTCCTCCTGGCAAGGGTGGTGGCCGCAATGTTAGCGTAGAGATGTACAGAATCTGGCAAGCCAGGTAGGACAGGGTTTTCCCTGGCTGCTAACAGGATCTGGTCACGCGTCTCCTCATAATGCAGTTTTAATATCACATCACAAGGCATGTCATTAGAACGAGGCTTACCCAGGGCCCTGTGTATTCTGGTGATATGGAGCAAGTTCGGGTCCAGGTCAGGCAGCAGAGCTGTAAAGAGGGCCATTGCAGTGTCCTTTAGGGTGACTATATGTTCAGGAAGTCCGCGTATCCGTAAGTTACTTCTACGGGACCTATTCTCATAGTCTTCGCATCTGAGTTCAAGGTGATGCGGTCTGTATGGAGTTTGAGAGTCTCCTGGTCTTCCTCCAGTGCATCTGTCACCTCATCCATTTTCTCTTCCAAGCTGTTTGTGCGCTGCATGATGTCTTGTAGCTGGGTGGCTATGTTTTGCATAGCGGAGGTAAGTTCTACCCGGAAAGTCTCTTGCAGGGACTTCGTGAGCGCTGCTGTGGATGTTATAGCCTCCATATTTGGGGTGTTTTCTTCTTGCTCTGCATCGCTATCGGTATATGTTGCAGACGCTGTAGATGGGACAGTCGCGGCGGCCATCTTGGAAGAGTTGCCGCTCATAAAAAGGTCGGTAATAGTGCGGCTGGCTGCCTGTGCCGCACTTCCTTTCTTAGGCATCGTTAGCTTCTTCTCTCCGAAGGGTGAGGGGGATCCGGTGTTAGGGCATTTACCGTGCTCCGGTCACTGAATGGGGTTGATTAGGGTCTATTGGGCAGCGGAGGTCAGCGCAACATGTCCGTCACTGCCGAGGCCCGCACATGCGCCCATATCAAAACCATTTAAAGTCCCAGTTACTGTTCCATATGTTCCCAACAATGTATCATACCATGCTCGCTTTTTCCGAATAGGGCATGGGTATGTGGGAGGGAAGGTAACCACAACTGAAACAACAGTTTTCTGAGATTGAGTTCCAGTCTTTATACAGGATGCTGGGATTCTTTTCATATGTCCAGGATCAATCTTTGAAGCATTTGTTTGAATTATTCGAAGATATTTTATCCAATTAGATCGACCACCCCAAATCCAATCTGCCGTGGTTCTATTTGGTTTGGGATCAAAATAGATTTCACGATCTGTCATATTAGCACATATTACTAATTTTGTTCTGTTAAGATTGAAAACAAACTTGGTGTCATTTAAACTCTTATTAATGTAATTCTGATATACTGAACTGTTTAAACCCACTAATGGCGGGGTTAACCGTAAATTATCAATCTCCTCCCAACAAGCAACAAAATCTTCTGCCGATATGCTGATTAATCCCTCTCCATTTGTTAAAATTGTCGTTGGCCAAGGCCGACGCCCTGGGTAATTGTAGGGAGGAGGATCTTCATATAGTGGTCCATATAACCATTCAGCAGTAGTGTTTATCTTTGTAAGATTAACTTGAAACAAAGTTTGGTCCTTTTCTGTGGAACCACATCCCGAGGTAGTGTTGTAGACATTCCAATCCCCGGGACTGCTCAACGGTAGTACTCTTTCGTCAAATAATATCCGGGAGTCCATCCTTCACTTAGGTTTACCCAGGATCCAATATAAAGGCTTCCAAACAGATATATAGGAATCTATAAAAGATCAAAGCATAATTTTATTTGCGGAAATAACACTTTTCCTGTGGCACATACTCCCATTTTTCTACTCCTGGTCTCATGATCAGTAGGGTACGGTCCTTGCCAATAGCAATAACCTCAGCCGCAGAAGGCGGTCCTTGCCTATTTTGTACCCAAATTTTGGCTCCAACGTTGGTCACATCAGATGACCCAAATCCCTTGTACCCCCTCATAGACAATTCTAGAGGAGCTTGTCCTTCAATTGATTGAGCAAGATCAATTGGAATCACCAACATTTGAGCCATTTTCTGTCCTTTAGCAATAATCAGTGGCTCATTACTTAAACTTATCATTATAACTTTGATTTCTCCTTGATAATCAGCATCAATGACTCCTCCCAACACTACTGCTCCTTTTAAGGCAAAACTAGAACGAGTGGCCAATTGGCCATAATGTCCTTTAGGTATTTGACATCCTAAGCCTGTTAAAATTGGAACAGTCTTAAGGCCCCGTCACACATAGCGAGATCGCTAGCGAGATCGCTGCTGAGTCACAAGTTTTGTGACGCAACAGCGACCTCAGTAGCGATCTCGCTATGTGTGACACGTACCAGCGACCAGGCCCCTGCTGTGAGATCGCTGGTCGTGTCGGAATGGCCTGGACCGTTTTTTGATCGTTGAGGTCCCGCTGGGTAGCACACATCGCTATGTTTGACATACCAACGACCTCGTTGACGACTCAGACACTGAATCGTCATAATAGCTCCCATGTGACATCGTTGTACAGGTCGCTACAGGTCGCTGGTGAGATGTCAAACAGTGAGATCGCAGCAGCGATCGTTGGGAAGATCTCACTGTTTGACATCTCACCAGCGACCACATAGCGACGCAGCAACGATCCCTGACAGGTCGTATCGTTGTCGGGATCGCTTTAGCGTCGCTAAGTGAGACTGGGCCTTAAAGGTACCGTCACACTCAGCAACTTTGCAACGAGAATGACAACAATCCGTGATGTTGCAGCGTCCAGGATAGCGATCTCGTTGTGTTTGACATGCAGCAGCGATCTGGATCCCGCTGTGCCATCGCTGGTCGGAGCTAGAAGTCCAGAACTTTATTTCGTCGCCAGGTCGGCGTGTATCGTCATGTTTGACATCAAAAGCAACGACGCTAACAATGCCAGACATGGAGCTATCAACCAGCGAGAACGAGAAGTGAGTCGCCGTTACGTCACTGGATCGCTCCTGCATCGTTCTGGAGTTGCTGTGTTTGACGTCTCTACAGCGACCTAAACAGCGACGCTCCAGCGATCTAGTTTAGGTCGGCTCGTTGTCTATATCGCCGCAGCGTCGCTGAGTGTGACGGTACCTTTACCTGGAGGTACAATAGTCACATCTATTGCACTGAGATCTAATCCCGCAGACAAAGGAGTTGCCCTTTCAGGGATTTTAGCGTCTTGATTTATCTTCCACCAGGTAATTGTATGTACCACATGTGCCTCATGTACTGTAAGGGTACCGTCTCACATAACGATTTACCATCGATCACGACCAGCGATACGACCTGGCCGTGATCGTTGGTAAGTGGTTGTGTGGTCGCTGGGGAGCTGTCACACAGACAGCTCTCCAGCGACCAACGATGCCGAAGTCCCCGGGTAACCAGGGTAAACATCGGGTTACTAAGCGCAGGGCCGCGCTTAGTAACCCGATGTTTACCCTGGTTACCATCGTAAATGTAAAAAAAAAAAAACAGTACATACTCACATTCCGGTGTCCGTCAGGTCCCTAGCCGTTCGCTTCCCGCACTGACTGAGTGCCGGCCGTAAAGTGAAAGCAGAGCACAGCGGTGACGTCACCGCTGTGATCTGCTCTCACTTTCCAGCCGGCAGACAGTCAGAGCGGGAAGCGGACGGCAAGGGACCTGATGGACATCAGATGGTGAGTATGTACGTTTTGTTTTTTTTTTACTTTTACGCTGGTAACCACGGTAAACATCGGGTAACTAAGCGCGGCCCTGCGCTTAGTAACCCGATGTTTACCCTGGTTACAAGCGAATGCATCGCTGGATCGCTGTCACACACAACGATCCAGCGATGACAGCGGGAGATCCAGCGACGAAAGAAAGTTTCAAACGATCTGCTACGACGTACGATTCTCAGCAGGGTCCCTGATCGCTGCTGCGTGTCAGACACTGCGAGATCGTAACTATATCGCTAGAACGTCACGAATCGTGCCGTCGTAGCGATAAAAATGCCACTGTGTGACGGTACCCTAAGGTTTGGTGTCAGCATTCTCATTAGTGGTGTCATGGAATCAGTAAGAGGCCTATTGTTAATGATTTGTAATGCCTCACTTAAATTGTCTCTCCACTGGCCATATTCTCCTTCTACACCGTGCACTTTCTTTAATGTGGATTTTAAGATCCCATTCATTCACTCCACTAACCCTGCAGCTTATGGATAGTATGGCATGTGATATACCCATTGAATATTATGCTCATTAGCATAGTCTTTTATTTGTTGACCAGTGAAGTGTGACCCATTGTCAGTTTGTATTTGTAATGGAACACCATAATATTGGGTAATGATCTCTATAGTCCTAAGGGTACCGTCACACAGTGCCATTTTCATCGCTACGACGGTACGATTCGTGACGTTCTAGCGATATCGTTACGATATCGCAGTGTCTGACACGCAGCAGCGATCAGGGACCCTGCTGAGAATCGTACGTCGTAGCAGATCGTTTGGAACTTTTTCGTCGCTTGATCACCCGCTGACATCGCTGGATCGTTGTGTGTGACACCGATCCAGCGATGTGTTCGCTTGTAACCAGGGTAAACATCGGGTAACTAAGCGCAGGGCCGCGCTTAGTAACCCGATGTTTACCCTGGTTACCAGCGTAAAAGTAAAAAAAACAAACCGTACATACTCACATTCCGGTGTCTGTCCTCCGGCGTCTCAGCTTCTCTGCACTGTGAGCGCCTGCCGGCCGGAAAGCGAGCACAGCGGTGACGTCACCGCTCTGCTTTCCGACTATGGTGCTTACACAGTGCAGAGAAGCACAGCGCCGGGGGACAGACACCGGAATGTAAGTATGTACTGTTTGTTTTTTTTACGTTTACGCTGGTAAACAAGGTAAACATCGGGTTACTAAGCGCAGCCCTGCGCTTAGTAACCCGATGTTTACCCTGGTTACCCGGGGACTTCGGCATCGCTCCAGCGCCGTGATTGCAAAGTGTGACCGCAGTCTACGACGCTGGAGCGATAATCATACGACGCTGCGACGTCACGGATCGTGCCGTCGTAGCGATGAAAATGGTACTGTGTGACAGTACCCTTAGTGTACTCCATTGTGTAGCTGCTTTGCAGGGGAAACCAATCAGTAATCCTGAATATGTATCCACAGCTGTACAAATGTATTTACATCCCCTGCTTTCACTGTGTGGGCCAATAAAATCCATCTGCCAAATTTGTGCAGGTAATTGACCCCTTGCTATGTGTCCCATGACTGTGTGTGGTACCTCTCGCTTTTGTGAATGTTGACATACAGGACATTGTGCAATGACTTGTTTAATTATGTCCATGGTTAAGGGGACACCTCTTTCTTGGGCCCACCTGTAAGTGGCCTTTTCTCCCAGGTGTCCACTTTTGTTGTGCGCCCAAACTGCTGTACCTTGCAGCCATTTTTTCCCTTCCCCATGACAGCACCGGTACATGAGAGATGGTCCCGCCCCCAAGAACAGGAAACCTGCATAGGAGATAAAAGATGGGGGCGGCACCTCTCTCCTCAGTTTGGTTTACTGTTCTTGCGGCTTGCGGGGAACCTGCGGTGCTGCATGGGGAGAGGTCTCCCTCGCTAAGCCGGTCTCTGAACCGAGGTCCGCGGTGGGAGCAGCGGCGGCGGCGTACGCGCGTCGCCTCCATACCTGGAGCTGCAGGTGCGTCCTTCCCACTGCGGACTCCCCGGCGTCCGCTCCTGGCCGGAGGCTGGGCCGGGGGAGAAAAATGAGCGTGCCCATCACGACGCTGGCGCCGACTGAATGGGGAACTTCCGGGTGTAACCGGAAGTGACGCTACACGCTGAAGAAGCTTCCTGCCCGCCTATATTTAAATCTACAAGGCGGCAAGCTGGCGCTGGGAACAGTCTCCTGCAAGATGGCAGATCTGAAGGAATCAGCGATCCCTTTCTGTGGGTAAAATCCTGGAGGGCATTCTAAGGGATGCTATGCTGGAGTATCTGAAGAGGAATAACCTCATGACCCAGTATCAGCACGGGTTTACTAGGGACCGTTCATGTCAGACTAATTTGATCAGCTTCTATGAAGAGGTAAGTTCAGGACTGGACCAAGGGAACCCAGTGGACGTAGTATATATGGACTTTTCCAAAGCTTTTGATACGGTGCCACACAAAAGGTTGTTACATAAAATGAGAGTAATGGGGATAGGGGAAAATGTGTAAGTGGGTTGAGAGCTGGCTCAGGGATAGGAAACAAAGGGTGGTTATTAATGGAGCACACTCGGACTGGGTCGCGGTTAGCAGTGGGGTACCACAGGGGTCAGTATTGGGCCCTCTTCTTTTTAACATTTATTAATGACCTTGTAGGGGGCATTCAGAGTAGAATTTCAATATTTGCAGATGACACTAAACTCTGCAGGGTAATCAATACAGGGGAGGACAATTTTATATTACAGGATGATTTATGTAAACTAGAAGCTTGGGCTGATAAATGGCAAATGAGCTTTAATGGGGATAAATGTAAGGTCATGCACTTGGGTAGAAGTAATAAGATGTATAACTATGTGCTTAATTCTAAAACTCTGGGCAAAACCGTCAATGAAAAAGACCTGGGTATATGGGTGGATGACAAACTCATATTCAGTGGCCAGTGTCAGGCAGCTGCTACAAAGGCAAATAAAATAATGGGATGTATTAAAAGAGGCATAGATGCTCATGAGGAGAACATAATTTTACCTCTATACAAGTCACTAGTTCGACCACACTTAGAATACTGTGCACAGTTCTGGTCTCCGGTGTATAAGAAAGACATAGCTGAACTGGAGCGGGTGCAGAGAAGAGCGACCAAGGTTATTAGAGGACTGGGGGGTCTGCAATACCAAGATAGGTTATTACACTTGGGGCTATTTAGTTTGGAAAAACGAAGACTAAGGGGTGATCTTATGTTAATGTATAAATATATGAGGGGACAGTACAAAGACCTTTCTGATGATCTTTTTAATCATAGACCTGAGACAGGGACAAGGGGGCATCCTCTACGTCTGGAGGAAAGAAGGTTTAAGCATAATAACAGACGCGGATTCTTTACTGTAAGAGCAGTGAGACTATGGAACTCTCTGCCGTATGATGTTGTAATGAGTGATTCATTAATTAAATTTAAGAGGGGACTGGATACCTTTCTGGAAAAGTATAATGTTACAGGGTATATACACTAGATTCCTTGATAAGGCGTTGATCCAGGGAACTAGTCTGATTGCCGTATGTGGAGTCGGGAAGGAATTTTTTTCCCCATGGTGGAGTTACTCTTTGCCACATGGGTTTTTTTTGCCTTCCCCTGGATCAACATGTTAGGGCATGTTAGGTTAGGCTATGGGTTGAACTAGATGGACTTACAGTCTTCTTTCAACCTTAATAACTATGTAACTATCCCAGCAGACATCCCACAGCCTGTCGTGGTACTGAGGGTCCGGTGGGTGAGTGCCTTTGTAAGGCAAAGACATGTCAGTGACATTGTGTTTTTTGTATATATGCAGGGAAAGAAAGTTGCCTCTAAACAAAAGCATAAAGTATGTGCACTCTGTGATAGAAGCCTTCCCAAAACGTATGAAAAGCGTATGTGCCGCTCATGCATAGAGAAAACTGTGTCTGAAGAGTCATCATCATTGCTTCAGAATATAAAAGATATTGTTAGAAGCGAAGTACAATGTACGGTAAAGGAGCAGTTAAAACAACATGGGTTGCAGAGCTCCGTAAACCCGCCCTCTATGTCTGCCCAGGCATCTGATGTAGAATCCGAGGGTGAACTGGGTGAGCTTCCGCCCGAGGAGGTTTCGGACCTGGACTCTTCAGATGAAGAGTGTGGCCGGCCTTATGTCTTATCAGAAGATGTGGGGAAGTTGCTAAAACTGGTCAGGTCCACCCTGGGGGTTGAGACGCCAAAAGAGAAGCAAACAGTTCAGGACTCTATGTTCAGTAATTTGGAGGATAGGAAACGGAAAGTTTTCCCATTTCATGATAACATACTAAATCTCATTAAAAAAGAATGGAAAAAAACGAATAAAAGGATTTCAGTTCCCCAGGCCTTGAAACGTAAATATCCCTTTAGTGAGGAAATTTGCGAGAAATGGGAAAAGGCGCCTAAGTTGGACGCGGCTATCGCAAGTACTTCCAGGGGCATAGCACTTCCCTTTGAGGACATGGGGGCCCTAAAAGACCCCCTAGATAAAAAGGCGGATGCCTTTCTAAAATCAGCCTGGGAAGCCTCAACTTGGGCGTTTAAACCTGGAGTAGCGGCTACTTGTACTGCCCGTGCCATGGTTAAATGGCTGGAGGAACTAAGCGACCAAATAAAAAACAAATGTCCAAGAGACAGACTTCTAGAAGTCATCCCTCCACTTCAAAATGCAGCAGGATTCCTGGCGGACGCTGCCATTGATTCTGTTCGGTTTTCTGCCCGGGCGGGTGCCCTTTCTAATTCAGGTAGAAGGGCATTGTGGTTAAAAAATTGGAATGCTGATTTCCAATCTAAAGTGAAGCTCTGTGCGGTCCCCTGTGAGGGCCAATATTTATTCGGCAGCGCTTTAGATGAGATCTTAGAAAAAGCGGCGGACAAGAAAAAGCTCTTCCCTCCACCTCCCTTCTTTAAACGATGTTGGTATGACAATCGTCGGTCCTTTCGAGGATCAGGTAGGGGCCGAGGCCGCCCAACGGATAGAACCACACGGGGAAAACCCTGGGGGGAGAAAAGAGAAAGAGGGTTTCTTTTCAATAAACCTCCAAAACCAGATCCCAAACAATGACGCCATATTTCAGGTGGGAGGAAGGTTACGGTTCTTTGTCCATCAGTGGGTAACCTTACAGCCGTCCCAATGGATAATCAACTTGTTATCAGACGGCCTACGACTAAAATTCATCTCCCTGCCTCCCCACCGAATAAAAGTTACTCGTGTGGCCAAAAAGAACCAGTTAGTTCTCGAAAAAGAAGTTTGTCGTCTTTTAGACAAAAAAGTCCTGGTAAGGGTACCTCCACAGGAAATAGGGAGGGGATTTTACAGCACCCTTTTCCTCACTCCAAAACCGGATGGATCTTTAATTCTTTTAGGTTGAAAATAGTTCTTAAACAAATTCATCCGGGTAGAAAAATTCAAAATGGAGACTCTGAGAACGGCGGTAAAACTGTTGTATCCAGGATGTTATATGGCAGTGATAGACCTTACCGATGCCTATTATCATGTGCCGATCAGCAGAGAACATCAACAATTCCTGAGGTTGGTTGTGCAGCTGGGGAAGGTCTACACCCATCTACAATACCAATGTCTCCCCTTTGGGGTATCGGTAGCTCCTCGTATTTTTACCAAAATAATTTCGGAAGTAGCATCCTTCATAAGGAGAGAGAACATTCTGCTAGTGCCCTAGTTAGACGATTTCCTCCTGATAGCAGACAATCAAGAAGATTGCATAAAAGCAGTTACAACAGTACGAGAGCTACTAACCAAACTAGGGTGGATAATAAACTTAAAAAAATCAAGATTGATTCCAGCCCAGATACAGGAGTTCCTGGGGATCCAATTAAATTCAATCAAACAGGTCTGTATCCTTCCAGACAGAAAAGTCGAGGCCATAAAACAACGTATAACACAAATACAGGTGGCCCAATACGTCTCGGTAAGGGAAGCCATGTCCCTCCTAGGCATGCTTACTGCAACAATTCCGGCAGTCCAATGGGCACAACTTCATTCAAGGGACCTACAGTGGGAGATCCTGTCAGAACAAACAAGAATACCCTACAATCTAAACCGGAAAATCGTATTGTCACAACATGTTCGGGACTCTCTAAGCTGGTGGCTAGATTCCGGGAATCTAAAAAAAGGGGTCCCATGGTCAATCCAGAATCCGGTGATACTGATCACAGATGCGAGCCCGTTAGGTTGGGGAGCACACCTATCAGATCGGATCCTACAGGGTCTATGGGATCCACAGATGCAATTAGCCTCCTCAAACCTGAAGGAATTGACAGCAGTAAAGCAAGCAATTCTTCAAACAGAAGAAAATCTCAAAGGAAAACATTTAGTAGTGTTGTCCGACAACAGCACAACGGTGTCGTATATAAATCGACAGGGAGGAACCAGATCAAGTTCCCTAATGGAAGAAGCAGGAAGACTATTTCTTTGGGCCGAAAACCACCTTTTATCCCTCACGAGTACACACTTAAAGGGGTCGGACAACTTTGTCGCAGATTTTCTGAGTCGTCACGTCCTGCACCAGGGCGAGTGGTCACTAAATCAAAGAATATTTGGAGAAATCTGTGCAATCTGGGGACTTCCTCAAGTGGATCTTTTCTCCACAAGGCAGAATCGAAAAGTAGAAAGGTTCTACTCTCTAAACCCGAAAGAGAACCCGGAAGGAGTAGATGCGTTACTACATCAATGGAGATTCCATCTAGCCTATGCGTTTCCCCCGATCCCATTGATCCCTACAGTCCTGAAGAAGATCCGAGAAGAGAAATCACGCATAATCTTAATCGCACCCTTCTGGCCAAAGAGAGCTTGGTTCACTTGGCTCAGACGTATGTCCATCTCGGACCCGTGGATACTTCCAGAGGTTCCAAACCTTCTGCACCAGGGTCCGGTGACACATCCTCAGGTTCACAGCCTACACCTCACTGCTTGGAACTTGAGAGGGGACTGCTGCTAGCAAAGGGGTTCTCGGATCCGTTAATTACTACCCTACTGTCCAGTAGAAAAAAAGTCACAACTGATAAATACCAAAAGGTATGGGGAAAATTTTTAGAATTCTCGGGCCGAGGGTTAACTGATACCGTTCAGAAAGTCCCTATATCTGAAATCCTAGAGTTTCTCCAAAAGGGTCTGGAGAGGGGATTATCTACCAGCACTCTAAAAGTGCAAGTCTCGGCGCTTAGCGCCTTGTTTGACCAAAAATTGGCTGATCACCCTTGGGTGTGTAGGTATATTCGGGCCTCTTTTACAGCCAGACCATTCAAACCTCGTCCAAAGGTCGCTCCCTGGGATTTAAATTTAGTTTTAAACGCCTTGACCTCCTCTCCCTTCGAGCCTCTTTCTTCCATATCGGAAAAAGCGCTAACTTTAAAAACAGTTCTCCTGATTGCCCTTACCTCTGCCAGACGCATTAGTGAGCTTCAGGCTTTATCTATTGACCCTCCTTATACTACAATTCTGGAGGATAGGGTAATTATAAAATCTGATCCGGCCTTCTTACCAAAGGTCAACTCGAAATTTCACAGGGACAAGGAGATAGTCTTGCCTTCATTTTGTGCCAATCCAAAATCCCAGGGAGAAGAAACCTTCCATTGCTTGGACGTTAGACGTTGCCTTCTTCAATATATAGAAGTGACAAAACCATGGCGACAGTCTTCAGCCCTTTTTGTCTCCTTTCAGGGGGCAAACAGGGGAAAAAAAGGCCACAAAATCAACTATTGCACGTTGGCTCCGTATGGCTATATCACTTTCCTATTCCTCTTCGGGACAGGTCCCTCCACCTGGTGTTACGGCCCACTCTACAAGGGCTATTTCCACATCTTGGGCAGAGAGGGCAAATGCATCGATAGAGCAAATTTGTAATACAGCAGTATGGTCTTCACCCTCTACGTTCTTCCGCCATTATAGATTAAATCTGGGGCTATCAGATCTTGCCTTTGGTAGGAAAGTACTATCTGCCGTTGTCCCACCCTAGAGGTTCCTTCTATTTCTTCCTCTCATGTACCGGTGCTGTCATGGGGAAGGGAAAAAATGATAATTACTTACGGGTAATTTGATTTTCCAGATCCATGACAGCACCGCTCTAGTTCCCGCCCTATCTTGGTGATGGTGTGTGATTCACAAAAAAAAAAAAAAAAATCTTAAAAAAAAAAAAAAAAAACCCACAAGCGAAAGATGGGGTAATAACCACTTAACATAACAATAGATAAATAGTCTTAGAGTTAAGTATAATTTATATATGCCTAAAACTAACATAGCGGTTACCTTACATTCTCTGTAAACAAACTGAGGAGAGAGGTGCCGCCCCCATCTTTTATCTCCTATGCAGGTTTCCTGTTCTTGGGGTCGGGACCATCTCTCATGTACCGGTGCTGTCATGGATCTGGAAAATCAAATTACCCGTAAGTAATTATCATTTTTCTTTATCTTGATCAACTTCCGAAGTTTGCCTAATGGCGACGGCTTTATCTGCTTCAGAATTAAACAAACAAACACATGTCAGCAGGCATATGTGCATCAACATGAAAAACAGTAGTAGGTGTGGTTTGTACCATTTCTTCTATAAACTCCCACACCTCCTTCCCCCACACTTCCTTACCATGAATAAGCCAATTATATTTTTTCCATCCCATCATCCAAGTTGCAAGTCCATTAGCCACGGACCATGAATCTGTAGAAAGGTGACATTCCCTTCCTTGTTCAAAACTTAATGCCAGAAATATGGCGTACAATTCTGCATATTGGCTACTTTTACCATGACCTTCCATGACCAGGTGTTTTTCCAGTTTAGGGTTGTAAGCTACACTTTTCCAATGTCTCTTTCCATTGACATAGCGAGCTGATCCATCTGTAAACCAAGCATGTTGTTGTTGCTGTTCAGTTAAGTCTTCATAAGATTTTCCCCATTTTACAGGGGATTCTTCCAGCATACTAGACTGCAGAGGGGATTTTGTTTCTTCCCCTATTTCAGCTATTTTCTCATGTAGGGAGGCGATCCCGCCTTCACCTTTTTTTTGCTCTTTCAGAAATGTACCATTTCCATTTTATGATACTCTGTTCTTGTGCATGTCCTACCCTATTTGTTTTAGGATTGGACAGTACCCATTGCATTATAGGTATTGCTGGTCTTAAAAGGACCTCATGTCCTAAAGTCAATTGCTCAGTTTCTACCAGTGACCAATAACAGGCTAACAATTGTTGTTCGAATGGAGTATATTTTTCTCCAGCATCAGGAATATTTCGATTCCAAAACCCTAGGGGAACTCTTTCCCCCTTGCTTTTGCCATAGTGACAAATTTGCATACATGTTTTGTACTCACACATGTAATTCTACACTTCCTGTCATCATTGGTCACAAATCCACAGCCTGTTGTATGGCTTCTTTTACCATTTCAAATGCAGTTTGTTGTTCCTCTCCCCAATGAAATTCGTATTTTTCCTATCGCCACGACAGCACCCCTACGAGAGAGGGGATCCGCCCACCTTCCGGACAGGAACCTACAGGATTTAAAAGGGCGGTCCCCCTCACCACTCCAGTTTGGGTTCCTGTCCGGACGGCGGGAGCCTACAGGATGGACTTACCCGGGTCCACCATGCCTCTGTGCGGTATCCTTTTTGGAACGGCAGAATCGGGGGCCCGGAAGCAGCGTCGGGGGTGTTCTGCGTGCAGACCCCCCCCTCGTCTGGCCATTCGGAACGCGTCCCAGGAGCCGGGCAGTGCCGTCCTGGTCCGCAGTTTGAGCGCACGGTCAGCGTTCTCACCGGCACTGGTGAACCCGAAAGTAGTTGATACACTTCCGGGGTAGGACGGGGAGGAGCTCTGCGGTGATTTGAAAAGAACGCCGGCTATGGAATGAAGCGTGCATCAGAATGTCCTCTCTGGGGACGCGGAGCACCGTCAGGGAGAGGGTCCGAAGCAGCGCAGCAAGAGCGGTAGTAGCCGCTCAAGAAGTAGCAGCAAAGTGGTACGGGGGCAGCAGCATGTGAGCGCCCCAGCGTCACAGAGGGATTCTTCTCCTCCACAGCCGGTATTCACAGAATCAGCCTTATGGTGAGTGTTAGTAATACACCTGGTGCTGATATGGTCTGTTATTTTCTGCTTTGTTTTAGGGCAAAAAGACATCTAAAACTAAACATAAGGAATGTGCTTTATGCAAAACTCCAATGCCTGATGATTATACTAAAAGGCTTTGCCAGGCTTGCATCTGTCAGACCTTAGAAGAGGAAGCTCCTCTTCGTTCGTCAGACCTCAGAGCGGTCATCAGGGAGGAGATAAGCCATTCCCTTAGAGACAGCCGCCATGTAAGGTCAGTCAGGGACATGACTCCTGGATCTAGCCCCCCGTCCCTGCAAGAAGGTGAATGTTCCCGCTCCTCATCTCCATCCTCCTCAGATGAAGAGGGAAGGCCGTGTTTTTCAGTCGATAACATGGATATGTTAGTTAAAGGAGTCCGAGCAACCATGGGCGTTGCAGAGAACAGGGAACCAAAATCTGCGCAGGACATAATGTTTGCGGGCTTGTGCCAGAAGAGTCGTAAATCATTCCCGGTAGTGGATACAGTTAAGACCCTTATTAAACGGGAATGGGATAAACAAGACAAAGGGTTCCTGCCGTCATCAGCAAAGAGGAGGTATCCCTTTGATGATAATGACTTGGCGGAATGGATGAAAGTCCCAAAAGTGGACGCGGCGGTGGCTTCAACATCTAAAGCTGGTACCTTGCCGCTGGAGGATGTAGGCCTTCTGAAGGATCCGTCGGATAGAAAGGCGGATATGTTTCTGAAGAAAGTGTGGGAGTCTGCTGGAGCATTTAAGCCGGCGATCTCTGGTACTTGCACAGCTAGGTCCGTCATGGTCTGGATAACCCAGCTGGAGGAACAACAAATCCAAAGTGCCTAGAGACAAGATGCTGAACTCCCTATCACAAATACGTGAAGGTGTGGCGTATTTGGCGGATGCGTCAGTGGATTCTCTAAAATTAGCAGCTAGATCAGCAGGTCTTTCGAACGCTGCTCGCCGAGCTCTATGGCTTAAGACCTGGAAGGGAGATGCCCAGTTGAGAGCTAAACTGTGTACAATTCCGTGTAGGGGTGAGTACCTGTTTGGCCCGGTATTGGATGACATCCTAGCTAAAGCCGAGGATAGGAAAAAAGGTTTTCCTAAAGTTTTTAATCCTACCTTTAGGAATACCTTCAAGAGACGCTTCCCATACCAAAGACCTTACCAAAACCGAGACTGGGAGTCAACGGAGCCAAAAAAGAAAGGTTCGGATTTTAATGCCTCTTCATCTTCTTCAAGACGCAGAAGAAATTATCGTTAATAAAGATCTACCAGTAGGGGGCAGGTTAAAGCACTTCTATGCTCAATGGGCCAGAATAACTTCGAGCAATTGGGTTCTGGGCATAGTTAAGTGGGCTTTGAAATTAGAATTCCGGGAAAAACCTTCACATTTTTATATCTTGACTGCCCCTGATTCCTTAGACCAACAAAAGGCTCTGGAAAAAGAGGTCCAGATGTTAAGACAGAAGGAAGTTATAGTAGATGTTCCAAAACATCAGCAGAGGGAAGGGTTTTATTCCTCTTTATTTTTGATCTCCAAGCCAGATGGATCCTTTCGAACCATCATAAATTTACGGAGATTGAACAAATATCTACAATACCATGCCTTTAAAATGGAATCAATTAAAACGGCGACTAAACTTTTTTCCCAGATGTTTCATGACAGTCCTGGATTTAAAGGATGCGTATTACCATCTGCCCATTCACAAGGATCATCAACAATTCCTCAGAATGGCGGTTCGCGTAAACGATCAGGTCAGACACTTTCAGTTTGCTGCAATGCCATTTGGTCTGTCTATGGCACCGAGGGTCTTTACTAAGATCATTGTGGAAGTAATGGCCCATGTCAGGGAACAAGATACATTAATTATACCCTACTTGGATGATTTCCTAGTAGTGGGAAATTCGTATTTTCAGTGTAGGAGTCGCCTAAAGCATGTAATATCTTTCTTACAGAACTTGGGTTGGCTAATAGACATGAAAAAATCAAGATTGGAACCATCAACGACTCAGACTTTCTTAGGTATTCTGCTAAATTCGGAAGATCAACTATGTTTCCTTCTGGAAGAAAAGAAGCAGAAGATTGTGCACAAAGTCAGTACTGTGACAAAAAACCCAGATCTGACTTTGAGAGACGCTATGTCCCTTCTAGGATCCCTAACATCTTGCATACCGGCCGTCCAGTGGGCTCAATTCCACACTCGAGTATTACAGGCCCAGGTCTTGGATGCAGAGAGGAGTCTTCAGGGTCAGTTAGGCAGAAGACTCAGGCTATCCACCACCACTCTACACAGTCTGAGATGGTGGCTAAATATGGAACATTTAGGAAAAGGAGTACACTGGAGTGTAGTACCGGACAACACGGTCACAACAGATGCCAGTCCGATAGGATGGGGAGCTCACATAGGAGATGTTTGGACTCAACGGCAATGGTCTCTCTTAGAGGTCCAAGAGTCCTCGAATTGGAAAGAGCTTATGGCAGTAAAAAATGCTCTACTCAGGTGGCTACCATCTCTGCGAGATTCACATGTAAGGGTCCAGTCAGACAACACAACAGTAGTAGCATATCTCAACCATCAAGGAGGGACAAGGTCAAGGTTTCTAATGAACACCACTACAGACATACTCGACATAGCCGAAGCTCACTTTCACTCTCTTTCAGCCGTGCACATTGGAGGAGAGCTCAACACAGAGGCAGATTACCTCAGCCGTCATTCTCTTCGTCAGGGAGAATGGGTTCTAAGTCGACGGGTGTTCAAACAGATAGTAGACCTGTGGGGGTTACCCGTCATAGACCTGTTTGCAACGATAGAGAACAGACAGACCAGGAAGTTTGCTTCGCTTCGGGTAGCAGAAAAACCCTGTGTAATAGACTCCCTTCAGATTCACTGGGATTTCCCTCTGGCATATGCATTTCCCCCAATGTGTCTGATCCCTATAGTCCTCAGAAAGATCAGGGAGGAGAGGGCGAGAGTGATCCTGATTGCTCCCTTTTGGCCCAGGAGGGCATGGTTTTCGTTACTCAGGGCAATGTCTGTGACCGACCCCTGGGTATTGCCGGTCAGTCCGGAGCTTCTTTCTCAGGGTCCATTCCGTTACCCCAATGTGGAATCCCTGCATCTGACGGCGTGGAATTTGAGAGGGAGTTATTGAGGAGGAAAGGGTTTTCAGAGGCTCTGATATCTACCCTTTTAAATAGCCGAAAAGAAGTTACCACTAAAATCTATTCTAAAACTTGGAAAAAGTTCCTTGCCTTCTACCACCATCCCTTTTCAGGCAAGGTTCCAATTCTGGCTATTTTGGAGTTTCTACAGAAAGGCCGAGAATTGGGCTTGGCGGTAAATACACTTAGTCCAAGTATCAGCTTTGGGGGCATTATATAACAGTGATGTGGCGGGAAATAGATGGGTATCTAGATTTATTAAGGCCACTGAACGTAGTAACCCAGTGTATGTTCCTAAATTACCACCCTGGGATTTAAATTTAGTTTTGGATGCTTTAACAGAACCCCCCCTTTGAGCCATTAGATTCTGTCTCCATTAAAAATTGAACTCTAAAAAGAAGCCTTCCTAGTGGCCCTGACTTCCGCTAGGAGAGTGAGTGATTTACAAGCATTGTCGATAGACCCCCCCTTATTTAATGGTCTTTCAGGATAGGGTGGTCTTAAAACCAGATCCGGCATACCTACCAAAAGTAGCTTCCAAGTTTCATAGAAGTCAGGAAATAATTTTACCATCATTCTGTGATAATCCGGTTTCAGCTGAAGAGCAGAAATATCACATGCTAGATGTTAGAAGAACACTATTAGAGTACCTGCATAAAACAGAACCATGGAGGCAGAGTAGGGCTCTGTTTGTTTCCTTTCAGAATCCAAGGAAAGGGGCGAGTGTAACAAGAGCGTCTATTGCCAGATGGATAAGAGATGCAATACATTTGGCTTATACTGCTAAAAGCCAGACACCACCAGATGGCATCAGGGCCCACTCCACTCGAGCCATGGCCTCATCCTGGGCAGAAAGAGCGGACGTCTCCATAGACGTAATATGTAAGGCGGCAACGTGGTCATCTCCTTCCACCTTTTATAGACACTATCGTCTTGATTTATCAAAGGCCAATTTTAGCTTTTGTCCGTACAGTACTTAGTGCTGTAGTCCCGCCCAGGTGATTGATCTTTGAAAATCTCTCGTAGGGGTGCTGTCGTGGCGATGGGAAAACCGGTTTTTACGTACCGGTAATAGGATTTTACAGAGTCCACGACAGCACCCGCACATTCCCCCCGTAGTTAGTCACTGGTTTCTGCACCCTTTGGAAAGTGTGCCTTTAAATATCACTCTATAGAAGGTGATGGTATTTAGTAATGTTTAAGTGTATATATTTATGTACTAACTCAATGGCGGTGTCCCTTATACTCTGAAACCCAAACTGGAGTGGTGAGGGGGACCGCCATTTTAAATCCTGTAGGTTCCTGTCCGGATGGTGGGCGGATCCCCTCTCTCGTAGGGGTGCTGTCGTGGACTCTGTAAAATCCTATTACCGGTACGTAAAAACCGGTTTTCTAGTCACTTTGTACAATGGAGCCAACATCTGTCCCAAATGAGGTATATGTTGTCTCCAAACAATCCAATATATGATTGAGTTTCCTGTTTAGATTTAGGAGTAGGGAAATTGATGATTTTCTGTTTAGCTTTTGGCAAGATTTCCCTATGTCCTTTATTCCACTGAATTCCTAAAAATTTTACAACTTGAGACGGTCCTTGGACCTTGGCATCATTAACCCCTTCCCGACCTTTGACGCCACGTAGGCGTCATGAAAACCCGTGCCAATCCGACCCATGACGCCTATGTGGCGTCATGGAAAGATCGCATCCCTGCAGATCGGGTGAAAGGGTTAACTCCATTTTCACCCGATCTGCAGAGACAGGGGGAGTGGTACTTCAGCCCAGGGGGCTTCACCCCCCCGTGGCTACGATCGCTCTGATTGGCTGTTGAAAGTGAAACAGCCAATCAGAGCGATTTGTAATATTTCACCTATGAAAATGGTGAAATATTACAATCCAGCCATGGCCGATGCTGCAATAGCATCTGCCATGGCTGGAGACCCCGATCTGCCCCCCCCCCCCCCACCGATCGCCCCCCCAGTCGTCCTTTCTGCCCCGATCTCCTGTCCGCTCCCCTCCTCCCTCCTGTCCGCTCCCCCGGTCCTCTTGTCCGCTCCCCCGGTCCTCCGATTCCCCCCCCCCGTATTCCGATCCCACCCCCCATACTTACCTAGCTTCGATGTCCCTCCCGGTGTCCGGCCGTCTTCTCCATGGGCGCCGCCATCTTGGAAAATGGCGGGCGCATGCGCAGTGCGCCCGCCGAATCTGCCAGCCGGCAGATTCATTACAAGTACATTTTGATCGCTGTGGTAGGTTCTATCGCAGCGATCAAAATAAAAAAAAATAATAAATAAACCCCCCCCCCTTTATCACCCCCATAGGTAGGGACAATAATAAAATAAAGAAAATATTTTTTTTTTCTTTTTCCACTAGGGTTAGGGTTAGAACTAGGGTTAGAACTAGGGGTAGGGTTAGGGTTACGGGTAGGGTTAGGGTTAGGGGTAGGGTTATGGCATGTGCACACAGAGCGGATCGGCCGCGGATCGGCAGCGGATCGGCCGCGGATCGGCCGCAACGTGGGCACATAGCCTTAGGGTTAGGGTTGGAATTAGAGTTAGGGTTGGAATTAGGGCTAGGGTTTGAAATAGGGTTAAGATTAGGCTTGTGGTTAGGGTTACAGATAGGGTTAGGGGTGTGTTGGGGTTACAGTTGTGGTTAGGGTTGGGATTAGGGTTACGGTTGGGATTAGGGTTAGGATTAGGGTTAGGGTTGGAATTAGGGTTACGGGTGTGTTGCGGTTAGGGGTGTGTTGGGGTTAGGGTTGTGATTAGGGTTATGGCTACAGTTGGGATTAGGATTAGGTAGGGGTGTGTTGGGGTTAGTGTTGAAGTTAGAATTGAGGGGATTTCACTGTTTGGGCACATCAGGGGTCTCCAAACGGAACATGGCGCCACCATTGATTCCAGCCAATCTTGCGTTCAAAAAGTCAAATGGTGCTCCCGCCCTTCCAAGCCCCGACGTGCGCCCAAACAGTGGTTTACCCCCACATTTGGGGTACCAGCTTACTCAGGACACACTGGGCAACAACTGTTGGGGTCCAATTTCTCCTGTTACCCTTGTGAAAATAAAAAATTGCTTGCTAAAACATCTTTTTTGAGGAAAGAAAAATGATTTTTTATTTTCACGGCTCTGCGTTGTAAACTTCTGTGAAGCACTTGGGGGTTGAACGTGCTCACCACACATCTAGATAAGTTCCTTGGGGGGTCTAGTTTCCAAAATGGGGTCACTTGTGGGGGGTTTCTACTGTTTAGGCATATCAGGGGCTCTGCAAACGCAACCTGACGCCCGCAGAGCATTCCATCAAAGTCTGCATTTCAAAACGTCACTACTTCCCTTCCGAACCCCGACGTGTGCCAAAACAGTGGTTTACTCCCACATATGGGGTATCGGCGTACTCGGGAGAAACTGGACAACAACTTTTGGGGTCCAATTTCTCCTGTTACGCTTGGGAAAATAAAAAATTGTGGGCTAAAAAATCATTTTTGAGAAAAGAAAAATTATTTTTTATTTTCATGGCTCTGCGTTATAAACTTCTGTGAAGCACTTGGGGGTTCAAAGTGCTCACCACACATCTAGATTAGTTCCTTGGGAGGTCTAGTTTCCAAAATGGGGTCACTTGTAGGGGAGCTCCAATGTTTAGGCACACAGGGGCTCTCCAAACGCGACATGGTGTCCGCTAACGATTGGAGCTAATTTTCCATTCAAAAAGTCAAATGGCACGCCTCCCCTTCCGAGCCTTGCCGTGCACCCAAACAGTGGTTTACCCCCACATATGAGGTATCGGCATACTCAGGAGAAATTGCCCAACAAATTTTAGCATCCATTTTATCCTGTTGCCCATGTGAAAATGAAAGAATTGAGGCTAAAAGAAATTTTGTGTGAAAAAAAAGTACTTTTTCATTTTTGCGGATCAATTTGTGAAGCACCTGGGGGTTTAAAGTGCTCACTATGCCTCTAGATGAGTTCCTTGGGGGGTCTAGTTTCCAAAATGGGGTCACTTGTGGAGGAGCTCCAATGTTTAGGCACACAGGGGCTTTCCAAACGCGACATGGTGTCCGCTAACGATGGAGATAATTTTTCATTCAAAAAGTCAAATGGCGCTCCTTCCCTTCCGAGCCTTACCATGTGCCCAAACAGTGGTTTACCCCCACATGTGAGGTATTGGTGTACTCAGGAGAAATTGCCCAACAAAATTTAGGATCCATTTTATCCTGTTGCCCATGTGAAAATGAAAAAATTGAGGCTAAAATAATTTTTTTTTTGAAAAAAAAAGTACTTTTTCATTTTTACGGATCAATTTGTGAAGCACCTGGGGGTTTAAACTGCTCACTATGCTTCTAGATAAGTTCCTTGGGGGGTCTAGTTTCCAAAATGTGGTCACTTGTGGGGGAGCTCCAATGTTTAGGCACACGGGGGCTCTCCAAACGCGACATGGTGTCCGCTAAAGATTGGAGCCAATTTTTCATTCAAAAAGTCAAATGGCGCTCCTTCCCTTCCGAGCCCTGCCGTGCGCCCAAACAGAGGTTTACCCCCACATATGAGGTATCAGCGTACTCAGGACAAATTGGACAACAATGTCCCTGGTCCAGTTTCTCCTCTTACCCTTGGGAAAATAAAAAAATTGTTGCTAAAAGATCATTTTTGTGACTAAAAAGTTAAATGTTCATTTTTTACTTCCATGTTGCTTCTGCTGCTGTGAAACACCTGAAGGGTTAATAAACTTCTTGAATGTGGTTTTGAGCACCTTGAGGGGTGCAGTTTTTAGAATGGTGTCACTTTTGGGTATTTTCAGCCATATAGAACCCTCAAAATGACTTCAAATGTGAGGTGGTCCCTAAAAAAAATGGTTTTGTAAATTTTGTTGTAAAAATGAGAAATCACTGGTCAAATTTTAACCCTTATAACTTCCTAGCAAAAAAAAAAATTGTTTCCAAAATTGTGCTGATGTAAAGTAGACATGTGGGAAACGTTATTTATTAACTATTTTGTGTCACATAACTCTCTGGTTTAACAGAATAAAAATTCAAAATGTGAAAATTGCAAAATTTTCAAAATTTTCGCCAAATTTCCGTTTTTTTTCACAAATAAACTCAGAAATTATCGACCTAAATTTACCACTAACATGAAGCCCAATATGTCACGAAAAAACAATCTCAGAATCGCAAGGATCCGTTGAAGCGTTCCTGAGTTATTACCTCATAAAGGGACACTGGTCAGAATTGCAAAAAACGGCAAGGTCATTAAGGCCAAAATAGGCTGGGTCATGAAGGGGTTAATCTCCCATCCCTTGTTTCGCATGTGAGATATCAATTTGTCCAACTGTTCCTTTACTGATTGCTCGTCATTACCTTGTATCATTATATCATCAATATAATGTGAAAACTGCATTTCAGAAGGCAATGGAAATTCATCCAAATGTTCCGCCACCATCCGGTGACAAATTGTAGGACTGTGAAGCCACCCTTGTGGCAACCTGGTAAAGGTATATTGTCGCCCCAACCAGGTGAATGCAAATTGATCCTGAGCTTTTTCTTCTATTGGGATTGTAAAGAATGCATTGGCCAAATCAATTACCGCATACCACGTACCACTATGACTTTGCACATATTATACTATAGTGATAGTATCTGGTACTGCGGCTGTCAATGGGGGAGTATATTTGTTCAATTCTCTATAATCCACAGTCATACGCCAAGAGCCATCACTCTTTTTCACTGGGCAGACGGGATTGTTCCAAGCAGTGGTGGTTGTACGCATTACTCCAGCGTCAACCAAATTTTTGATTGTTTCAGTAATTTCCTTATGTCCTCCTGGGATTCGATATTGTTTCATAGCTACCATCTTTGTAGCTGGAGGTACATGTATAGGAGGCATTTTTACTTTCCCAACAATTACCGGTCTCATCTGTATTTCACTAGTTTTAACACCAAAGGAAAATTTTCCCTCAGTCAAATTTAACGTCCTCCCTTTCAGGATATCTATACCTAAGATATATTCTGGTATTGGCACTACCAAAACTTGATAATTCCTTATGGGTAAATTACCTATTTTCAAGGCAACCTGTGTCTGAACTCCTGTAATCACCTGTCCTCCCAGACCAGCAATTTTAATTTTTGGACCTTTGAATTTATTTGGATTTCCGTAAATTAAAGTAGCCTCCGCCCCAGTATCAATTAATGCGGGAACTCTTTGTACATTGCCGCCTTTCCAATGGATACTTAAATTTACGTATGGACGTTGATCATTTTTTATCCATACGGGGGCTTGGCTGGCTACCTATGATATTTCTTCATTGTCAGTCTTTCCCTGTAGCTGCTTCATAAGCATTCCTGCCCCAACCCCCACTTACTCGAGTGGCTACTGCTGCAGCCAGTTCTTCCCACAGGTAGACTGTTTTAAAGTCTTCCCATGACACTTTCTCAGGTGCTGTTGGAAAGTTAACAGCTTTCTCCTTCTCTTGACTAGTTTCTTTTTTAGCATCCACCTTTTTAGCAGACAACACTTTCGGTTTATATAATTTCCATAATTCACCTGTCTGTTTTCCATCTATAGATTCTCTACGCATTCCAGCTTTCAATAATGCCTGGAACGTTTCCCTCCGGGATACCCGATCTGGATTGGAGGGGTTCCCTTCTTTCTTCCATTCTGGATTATAGGGTTTACTATTACCTGGATGTCTTTGGGAGGGATTTTGAGGAGAGGATGCCTGGGCTGCAGCTTTCCAGTCACCCATATCCTGCAATTCCCTCATTCGAGTAATCACTCTACTCACTGGTTCTCCTGTCATTGCCACTGTTAAAGTCAATATCACAGCTTTATATGCAGGAGGGGCAGTCTTTACCAACCGACTCCTCGTGCTTGCAGTCATTGGATACTCTGTATATTCTTCTTCTACAGCTAACACTGAAACTGCACTCCGCATAGCTTCTTCTTTCAACCTTTCAATACCATCACGGAGAGTGTACCATGGTTTATCATTGACTGGTATGTCAGCCTCCGTAGGATATTTATCCATTATAGCTCTGGCTACAATAATTACAATATTTTGCAATTGTTCTTGATTTTCCTTAAAATAGTTTTTAAAATATCTCTGGATCACAGGATCCTGAGAGAGTGACAAATTTGGTGATGTCCTGAAAATCTAGTTTTATCCCTGTTCCTCCAAAATCATGCATCCTAACCAACCAAGCAATTTCTGAATCTCCTGGCCTTTGTTTAAACTGAGTTAGAATGCTGTCTACTTCATTTTGAGTATAATCTTCGGTAGAGATTCTAGTTCGGGTATGGGGAACACTTCGGTCCACCATAAGGGGTTGCCCGTCAGCCTCAAATTGGAGCTGGCCAGCTGCATCACGGGCTTGTTCCCGGATTATTTCATTTTCTGTGCGTTCCATACGCCTTCTGAATTGGATTAGCTTTTACTTTTGATGAACCCTTTGGGGGATCAATAACAGGGGCTGGGGAGTCCTCCGAATCATCTGACGATGAGGTATCCCACACATCCCCATCCCATTTATCTGGGTCCCAATTTACGGATGCAGCAGCTATACTTTTGTAAACTTTTTCTTTATTGATTTTTTTCTTTCCGCTTAAGATATTTATTTTGAGCAACCTTTATAGCAGCTTTTTCTGCTACATTCTGATAGTGTTCCAACTTATCTTTAAGCAGACGGGTATTACAATCCAGCACCACTTTCTGCCCACCTAGCTCTATCACTTTTTGTTCCAACTGAGAACATTTTCTCTTCATCTGTTGATTCCTCTCATGCACTAAGCAGAATCCAGGTTCGTCGCCCAAGCGACACTACATCACCCGTTTTTGCGGGGACCCCCCTGAGTACTTCAACAACATCAGTGGGTTCACTACTTTTGAGCTTACTCGACCATTGTTCTGCTAGCCCAGAGCTACTCAATTCATGTGCCAGTATGTCATAGGGTGCTGTGGTCCAGCCAGGCACCTCTATAACATCATTTTGTTTTTCTTTACGTTTTTTAAACATTGTTACTATTATTGGCAGCAAACACAAAAAAAAAAAGTGGCAACTCTATATTTGTGATAACAAAACTGTATCTAAAGAAAAATCCTGCCGACTATTTATGTCTTACCGATTCAATACCTTTCAGGACCTATGGTCCTCACGTACGTAGCGCTCACTAATATACTAATTAGGCAAGAGACAAGAAGTCTTTTGGTCGGTAAAACAATAGTATTTTATTCTATTAAAATCAGAGATATTAATGAATTAACATATGAATTTGCACATGAATTTTAGCAGCACTAGTCTAACATTACATGATCAATACATCATCTATTCATAGAGAAATCAATACATCATCTATTCATAGAGAAAGTAAGCATCAATACATTACCGGATATTGTAGCATCACTCCTCTGTCGGGGGACTCGACTGGCGAGAAGGAAATATCCGTAACACTCCATCACAGAAGATATGCGTCCATAAGTCTCCTGGATTGTCCCTGCCCGCCAGTGAAAATCCCCTTGGTTATATACCATTCTATCCCAGCATACACAATGTTATCTTTGCAAGTAATGATTACATTATCTGTTCACGCTTTGCAGTTGCGCAGTTGTAAACCTAGCTCGTGTTCTCGTGATACGGAAGCGCGGTATAATTGTTCACATTCCTTTGCATGTTCTGATCATGTACTCAGAGAGGTCATTCAGCGGTCAAATCCTCAGTCTCTTGCACTTTGTACTGAATACTTTGAAAAGGAATAATAAGTCCAGTGATTACATATCTATCATCTGGATACCTTTCTAATATCAAACATACACCATTCATATCACATAAGTATCACACTACTTTTGCCAGAACCCCTAAAGTTGACTCAATTTTGAAGAGACGTGCTGGAAATGGCAATTATTGATCAAGCCACACGATGGGGCAGTACTTACTTAATGATTCAGCGCTTGGTTGAACTGAAAACCTTTCTTGTAGACATGGCTAACCCTCAACTGGCGCTAAATAATAGTCAGTGGAATCAGGTGACTGAGCTGGAAAAATTGCTAGAGCACCCATTTACAGTGACTAAAAAAATTACAAGCCGAGGACTTAACTCCAGGTATTTTCTTAAAGAAGTGGAAGAACCTGATGTTTCGCCTGTCCCAAAGAGGAGGGTTAATTGCAAGTGGCATTGCTACATCAATGAAACGGAGAGAGGAGCTACTATTACAAAATAACATTCTTTTGGCAGCTGTTTATGTAGACCCAATGCATCGGATTCTTCTAGATGATCAACAGCTGACTAAAGGAAAAGAAGCTCTGTTTGAAATAGCAGTAAGGATGAAAGGGTTGCAGAACAGTCAGGAGGAACAAGAAGAATTTGGTCGTCCTGCCACATCTTCACCCTCCTCAACTGATGAATTTAATTTAGAAAAATATTTGGATCACAAGGACCGTGCAAAGCGTTCCCGCATAGAAGAGTCATCCCCATCAATGAACACAGCCAGTACATTTCAGCAGAATTTTTCATGTGCACTAAAAGAAATTGTGAAATTTGACCGTTCATCAAAAATAACAATGCAACAAGCGATTCCTCAGTATCCTGACATTGTCAGAGATGTTGCCCGAGTGGTTACTGCTTTGCCACAACCCAAGTTAGTGTAGAGAGGTTGTTCTCTGCTCTCAAAATAATTAGATCAGATTTGAGGGCATCCATGAAGGAGGATCTGACAGGCAATACTTTTTCTGAGGACAAATTTATAGATTTCTTATTAACTGCATAACAGTGTTTATTGCATATTTACTTACAAGAGTTTATAAAAGTTTATAAAAGTTAGTTGCTATATTCTAATTTTATTCTAATAAATATAGCTTTTGCTCTAAGTGGTCTGATTACTTATATGATGGTGAGAAACTGAATTAGCACGATGTTAATATTTTACAACAGTAAATTTATTGTTACGAATTGGCCATTTATGAAGGCGTCGGAGCCGGAGTCTTGAGTCGGAACCTGATAAAATCCTGGAGTCGCAACTGTGGCTTACCGACTCCACAGCCCTGGTGTTTACAGAAGTATAAAAAAATATTATAAAGAAGACAAGTATAGTCTGTACAGTACAATTACTAATAAAATGGGATTAAAGTTGAAAAAACACATTTCGTTCAGATCATTTCATCTCATGGCTGACCATGTGCTCAGGGGACACATCAAGATGCATCACACATCTGTAGACCACAGTGAAATACCTCCGGGACATAGTGCGCCGGCGCATGCGCACTAATGCTTTTCGGCTTTGCCCGCAGTTGGGCAAAGCATACTGAGCAAGGCAAGATTGCTTTGCGCAGGCGTGTACTACGGAGGACAGAGCATGAACTTCAATCAAATATTGCGGCCAGCATGCAGCCAGCAGGTAAGGAAAGGGTGAATCAAAAACCCCGCCCATATGACCGAAAACCGTTCCCGCCAAATTTAGCTGACAGGCCCTTTATCTCTTAGTGATTTCAGTGAGCTATAGATCTCTCGATGAACATCGGAATATATAATCCATATATCTCTAGCCTGGATCCGTGCCAGTATACGTACCCTTAAAAGAACAATAGAGTCCCATGCATTTTCTGTATCAGTTTTGGCTGGTATTAGGTGGGAGGGGGCTTTAAGGAGACCTGCTTTCGCAGTTCATAGCCTTAAAATTTCCTGAAGGAGGGGAGAAGGGGTATAGGATTATACACAGGCAGAGTGAGAAGGAGAAAAGCTGTTTTTCTCTAGTCACCTTCCACGACAGCCACTTCGAAGGTTGTCTCCCCCCCCCCACCCCCAATAGGGGACAGGAACACAGAGGCTAAATACCCCTCCCCTTCCTGCAACCACCAGTGTTTTCCTGTCCCCTATGGGGCACGAAGAGAATCTGAAGGGGCTGACGTGGCCGGCGACCGGAGCTCCGCAAATTACCTTTTTTACTAGCCGGGCAGCTGAGGTCGGGGGCCTGCCTCTCCTCCTCTTGTGCTGCTCCCGTCTCCTGGCTTCAGGACTTGGGACCCTCCCGCCTCTCCTGCGCTTCCTTTGGGGCTAAAGCGGGGCTGTGATGTGCATGCCGGGGGCCTCCTGTAGCCTCCCTGCTTCCTCCTCCTCCTGCTGCTTCCCGAGCGGTCCGCGCTGGGGCTCGCTGGGTAGGGTGCGCGTCTCAGCGTGGCGCGTCGCTTCCGGCGTGCGTCACTTCCGGTCGGTCCCTATGCGTTCCACGATGGAGCGCACGCGCCTGGCGGGGGTTTTTTCACCCACATTGTCCGGGGCAGCATTTTGGGGCGTTTTCGGCAGATCTCCCCCCAATTGAGCCACGAGGAGGAGGAGCACAGAATACGCTGACCCACGATCCTCCTTAAAAAGATCCGGGCAGGGGACCACCAGGTAAGGCCTGTCTGATGTGACGGACGGACATGGACGGTGACAAACCCCATTGCTCATCTGCAGAACCCAGCGTACCCCCTCCTACTGTAAGTAGCAGGGTAGCCCTAGCTATCCATAGTGTGTATGTATGTATTATAATTATATATTATATTTTCATGCGGCTTAAGACCTTTTTCTCTCTTTTAGGGAGAAAAGGTCTTTGACCCTAGAAAAGCCAGCCGCAAATGCAAAGTTTGTGCAACCAGACTCCCATCTACTTATGGAAAGAAACTCTGCCAGTCCTGTACAGATGAGGTTCTACGTGCTGAGCAGCCCTCTCTCCTGGATAGCATGAAAACCCTCATCAGGCAGGAGGTCCAGTCTTCCATGGCCAGCCTCTCCCAGACTCCGGTTCCTCTTCCACCTCCTCCCAAAAAGAGGAAGAAGGCCCCAGTAGAGTCTGACTCTAACTCAGGAGAGGTTCAATCCTCGGGTTCGGAGGACGTTTGGGAGAATGAGGGTTCCATTTCCACCCCCACCCCTAAATCTGAGAATAAAAAGTATTATTTCAATTCTGAGGATATGGGTGATTTGATTAGTGTAGTAAGAGGCACCATGGGAGTGGAGGATGAAGAAATTAAGCTTACTGTACAAGTCGAAATGTTTGAAGGGTTGAAGCCCACAGATCAAAAGGGGTTCCCTGTACATAAAAATATTCAGGATTTAATCCTACATGAATGGGGTCTCCCTGAAAAGGGTCTTAACATCCCCTCAGAGCTGAAAAACAGTTTCCCCTTGGACGGAGATAACTCCTTATGGGAAACCCCAAAAGTTGATGTGCAGGTGTCCAGGGTGACTAAGAAAACGGCCCTTCCATTTGAGGACTTCACTGCTCAAAGATCCAATGGATCGGAAGATAGAGAGCCTGCTAAGAAAGTCCTGGGACACCTCCACAAATCTGTTAAAAAACAACATAGCCTCCACTTGCGTAGCTAGATGTTTCTTTGTTTGGTTACGGAAGCTCGAGGATCATTTGGTACAGGGCACCCCAAGAGAGGAGATCCTAAACTCCCTTCCCCTGCTGCAAAAAGCAACAGGATTCCTAGCTGATGCTTCGGCTGAGTCTGCGTGGCCGCAAAAGGGGCTGTCCTCTCCAACTCATCTAGGAGAGTACTTTGGTTAAAATCCTGGGGTGGTGACTTTATAGCTAAGTCCAAGTTATGCAGCATCCCCTTCCAGGGCCATCATGTGTTTGGTCCTATCCTGGATGATATCCTGGATAAGGCAGCAGATAAAAAGAAATCGCTCCCTGAAAAGAGAAATAACAGGAAAATCTTTTTTTCGCCCCCCCCCCCCGTGACCCATCCTCTCAAAGATTATAGGGGAAAGGGCAAAACCGGGAGATGGAGTTACCCTGAGGGAGGCAAGGGCAGGAACATCCTCGTCCCCCAGACTCAAACCCCAGATAAGCAATGACACTGTTCCGGTCAGGGGTCGTGTCTCACTCTTTTTCACCCAGTGGCAGTCCATCTCCACAAATCAATGGGTCCTTTGTACCATACGAGATGGACTAAAAATAGAATTCGAGAGACCTCCCCCACAATACTTGAAAATAACCTCCCTACAAACCCCACACCTTCAAAACTCCTTACTAAGAGATCTACAAAATCTGCTCCAGTCAAATGTGATCTCTCAGGTACCAAAGCTGGAGGAGGGACGTGGCCATTATTCATGTATTTTTCTGGTAACAAAGCTGTCGGGGAAAAGCAAAATCATTATAAGCCTAAAACCATTGAACGAATCTGTCCACTACAGATGATTCAAGATGGAATCAATCAGATCATTGATTTCCCCTCATTGGACAGAATTGGGTAATGGCGACGGTGGATCTGAGGGATGCGTACTACCATGTACCAATCCACCCAGAACACAGGAAAGTCCTCAGATTTGCAGTCTCTCAGGGGCAGCAAATCAAACACTTCCAGTTCAACGTCCTACCCTTTGGCATCTCTTCAGCTCCGCGGGTCTTTACAAAAATTATGGCAGAAGCCATGATCTTCATCCGTCGCCAGGGAATATGTATAGTCCCATACTTAGATGACTTCCTCATCAGGGCACCATCTACTCCCTCGTCTGGAGGCGGATGTCACAAAAACCCTGGAGATATTAAGTTCCCTGGGCTGGATCCTGAATCTGGAGAAATCCGAAATCTGTCCCTCCACGAGGAGAAAGTTTCTGGGGGTTATTCTGGACTCAAAGGAAAGAACATAGTTTCTACCCAGAGATTGTCAGATCGACCTTGTCCAGAGAATAACCAAATTCAAAGACCAGCGAGCACCAACCCTCAGAGAGTCTGTCTGCTCTAGGTTCCCTGACTGCATGCATCCAAGCGGTTTCCTGGGCTCAGGCTCACACGCAAACTCTACAGACCTACGTCCTCCTTACATTCCAGGAAGCGACAGGTCCCCTTGACTCAAAAGATCTTTCTCCCCGGTCACGTAAAATCGGCTCTAAACTGGTGGTTGGATTACAAAAATCTTCAAAAGGGGGTGAGCTGGGACCAGCTTCCCCTGAAGACACTCCGCTCAGATGCCAGCAAACGGAGCTGGGGCGCAGTGGTGGAAGTTATCACTTCAGAGGACGATGGCCATCAAACATCAGCAGCAGTTCCTCGAACCTAAGGGAACTGAAAGCTGTGGAACCAGCTTTAAAAACGTCATTGGTGTTGATCCAAAATCACCACGTTCGAATTTATTCGGACAACATGACCACAGTGGCCTACCTACAACACCAGGGAGGAACAAGGTATGCCGGTCTAAAAGATAGCCGCAAGAATCTTTTCCTGGGCAGAGAAGAACCTTCTGTCAGTCACGGCAGTACATCTCAGAGGGGTAGACAATTCTCAGGCAGACTCTCAGCTGGAAAGACATACATCCAGGGGAGTGGTGCCTGGATCAAACCGTGTACATGTCCCTAACCTCAAGATGGGTAACCCCAGAAGTGGACCTGTTTGCCAATGGACAAAATGCAAAGACGAAGACATTCTTCTCCCTTTATCACTCGGATGGAGTGCAAGGAATAGATGCATTTTCACAGCTGTGGAGGTTCAACCTCGCATATGCCTTTCCACCTATTCCCATGCTGGCGAAGACACTTCAGAAAATCAGGGCGGACCGAGTTACCACAATCCTGATCGCACCATTATGGCCTGGCAGGAGCTGGTACGGTGCCCTACTGGATATGGCCCTAGAAGGTCCCTGGCTCCTACCTCAGAAAGTCGACCACCTTCACCTGGGTCCCCTGCTACATCCGGATCTACACAAACTGAGCCTGGCGGCATGGTTACTGAGGCCAAAATCTTAAAAGCCAGAGGTCTCCCGGATAAAGTAATCCAGACCCTCCAAAAAAGCAGAAAGCCAGTGACCAATGCCATCTACGCCAAGGTCTGGAAAAGATTTACTTCCTGGTGCCTCCCAGAATCCCCAGACCCCTCCCATCCCAATATTGCACGGGTCTTAGATTTCTTAGGCTACTTTCACACTAGCGTCGGTACGGGGCCATCACCATACGTCGGCCCGACGCATGCTATGAAATAAAAGCACAACGGGGGCAGCGGATGCAGTTTTTCAATTCATCCGCTGCCCCCATTGTAATGTCCGGGGGGGAAGGGGGCGGAGTTTCGTCCGCGCATGCGCGGTCGATAATGGCGGACACTAAGCACAAAAAAAGTTACATGTAACGTTTTTTGTGCCGACGGTCCGCCAAAACAAGACACATCCGTCGCGCGACGGATGCGACGTGTGGCCATACGTCGCAGTGCGTCGCTAATGCAAGCCTATGGAGAAAAAACGCATCCTGCGGGCAACTTTGCAGGATGTGTTTTTTCTCCAAAACAACGCATTGCGACGTGCGTCAAAAGACGCTAGTGTGAAAGTAGCCTTACAGAAGGGATTAGAGATGGGCCTTACTCCCAGCACGCTCAAGGTGCAAGTATCATCACTTAGTAGCTTTTTTGATAGGGACTTAGCGGGCCACCGCTGGATTAAACGTTTTATGATTTCAGCATCCAGGATGCATCCCAGACTCCGTAGCAAAGTCCCACCCTAGGGTCTCAAAATCGTCCGCAGAGGTCTAACTCAAAATCCATTTGAACACCTAGATTCAATGTCTATAAAAAAGCCTAACCCTCAAGACAGTCTTTTTAGTCGCAATAACTACGGCTAGATGTATAGGGGAATTGCAGGCACTGTCTATACAGGAACCTTATCTCACATTCACTACACACAGCATTATACTGAAACTAGATCATTCTTTTCTTCCTAAAGTGGTCTTGAATTTTCACAGGGACCAGGATATTGTGCTGCTCTCATTCTGCCCAAACCCCTCCAACCCTAAGGAAGAGACCTTTCACACCCTTGATGTCCGCAGGGTGGTTCTACATTATTTACAACAGACCGACAACAGCACATTCTACCCGGGTGATGGCAACATCATGGACAGAGAGGGGGAATGCTTCATCAGAGCAGATTTGCAGAACCGCCACCTGGTCGTCCATCCACACGTTCACAGGCTAAATTTCAATAGGGATTTAACATTTGGCAGATGAGTTCTGCAGGCCATGGTCCCTCCCTAGAGAAAGTAGCTGTTGGTATTACTCCGAAGTGGCTGTCGTGGAAGGTGACTAGAGAACATAGAATTAGGCTTACCAGTAATTCGGTTTCTAGGAACCTTCCACGACATCACTAATTTCCCTCCATATCTGATATTTTTTCTTATTGAGGATTCCTGCATTTTTCGTGGTAATTATACATGCTAGTGTCCAGGAAAACACTGGTGGTTGCAGGAAGGGGAGGGGTATTTAACCTCTTTGTGTTCCTGTCCCCTATTAGGGCGGGGAAGACAACCTCCGAAGTGGCTGTCGTGGAAGGTTCCTAGAAACCGAATTACCGGTAAGCCTAATTCTATTTTTCCTCAGGCGAAGTGGGGCTGTCATCACCCACAGGCATGTGCATGCCATAGGGCTTTGCTTTTTGTAACAGCAAATGCAGTGGAAAGTTCCTGAAGTGCAATTGGGACAACAAGACATTCTTCCGATTTCCTGACACCTCCCCTTTTTGGACTGTGCTGCGAAGGCAGGACTTCTCGGTACTCCTCCATGTGCACCTAGGCAGGCTCGCCTTGATGGGACAACCCGTCTGCATTGCCATGCTCACTGCCTTTTTTTGTGTGTTCACGGTAAAGTTGTACTGTTGGAGGGCAAGGCTCCAGCGTAACAACCTTCCGTTGGTTCCACACATGGATTGTAGCCAGAGCAGAGGGTTGTGGTCAGTCACCACAGTGAAGGTAGGGCTGCAAACATTGCAGGGCAAAGACCATGGCCAGGCACTTCTCGATGGTGGAATGGGCCACTTCCCTCGGCAGAAGCTTCCGTCTCGGGTACAACATGGGGTGCTCTTGGTTCCCCGAGTCGACCTGGCTGAGCATAGCACCGAGGCCAAACTCGCTGGCGTCTGTCTGCACCAGGAACGGTCGACTGCTGTCTACTGCTTTTAACACAGGAGAGTTGCACAGGGCTGTTTTCAAGGCCATCGGTCCAGTCGACTATTTTGGGTAGCTTCTTCCTGGTGAGGTCCATCAAGGGTTTTGCCAGGCTACTATAGTTCTGTATGTAGCGCCTATAGTACCCTGCAGTGCCCAGGAAGGACATCACCTGCTTCTTGGTCCACTTTCCCAGGCTCTGGCCTTATGGAGTTCCCGGTGCCCCAGGTAGTGGACCTCTCTCATGCCCATCTGGCACTTTCCCGGCTTGATGATCAAACTGGCTCGCCTGAGCACCTCCTGAAGATGCTGTAGGTGTTCATCCCAGGAGGAACTAAAGATGGCAATGTTATCCAAGTATGCCACCGCGTACTTCTCCAGTCCCTGAAGCAGGTGGTTAACCATCCATTGGAAGGTGACAGGGGCATTCTTCATGCTGAAGGGCTTCACTGTGGACTTGTACCATCCGAAGAGTGTGATAACGGTGGACTTCTCCTGCGCCTCGGGGCTCAGGAGAATCTGCCAGTATCCTTGACTCAGATCCATTATGGTCAGATATTCTGTGCCAGCTAACCGTTCAAGCAGCTCGGCATTGGGTGCTCGTCAGAGGCTGTAATGGCGTTGAGCCCACTGTAGTCCACACAGAACCAGGTGGTCCGAACCTTCTTTGGCATGAGAACTACATGTGAGGCCCACGCACTCTTCCCCCAGCTGTAACATCTCATCGATCTCCTGGCGCATAGCTTGCTGCACCTCGTCGGAGATCTGATAGGGTGTTCGCCATAGTGGGGCATGATTCCCGGTGTCCGCCTCGTGGACCGCTAACTCAGTCCTTCCAGGTCGGCCTGGAAGGGTTCCAGCGTGGTCCGCAACTGCGACCGCTGGGGTTCGGTTAAGAAGGCGCTTACCTCCAGGTCCTCGATGGACCCACCGGCTTTAGCTTGGGCCAGCATGTCCAGGAAGGGGAGGGTCTCTCTCTCTCTCTCTCTCTCCTCCCCCTCCCCCCCGGTCTTCGGGCAGGCTGCTGACCGGTAGGGCGTAGGCTTCACGTTCGTGATGAGCCTTCATCATATTGACTTGAAAGGCCTTTCACCTACCCTGAGCATGGTCAAGCGTCACCACGTAGGTGACTGGGTTGAGCTGTCGGTGGACGACATGTTGGCCTTCCCAGGCTGCCTGAAGCTTATCCTTTGGTACAGGGACCAGCACCCACACCTTTTGATCCACCTGGTAGGTCCGCTCCTGGGTGTTCTGATCATACCAGTGCTTCTGATCAGCCTGAGCCTGCGTCATGTTGTCATGCACCATCTGCGTCAAGGTCTGCATTTTGTCACGGAAGCACATGACATACTCCGCTATGGACACTTCAGAAGGGTTCGGCTCCTCTTCCCAGGATTCCCTTACCAACGAAAGGGGTCCCCTGACTCGCCTGCCGTACAGCAGCTCGAAGGGAGAGAACCCCGTCGAGGCCTGCGGAACTTCTCGGTAAGCGAATAGCTGGGGTGGGAGGTACCACTCCCAGTCTCGTCCTTAGGTCTCAACCAGCCTCCGTAACATCTGTTTGAGGGTACCGTTGAAGCTCTCACACAAGCCATTGGTCTGTGGGTGATATGCTCTCGATACCAGACGCTTCCCCTGCATTCGCTTACAGAGGGCCTCCATTTGGCGAGACATGAATTGGGTCCCTTGATTGATAAGCATCTCCCTGGGAAGTCCTACCCGTGAAAAGATGGCCAACAGTGCATCCGCCACCTTATCCGCCCTGGTTGAGGACAGAGCCACTGCCTCTGGGTAGCGTAGTCTACCACAGTGAGGATGTATTGTTTTACAGAGCTGCTGGGGACGGCCAGTGGGCCCACAATGTCCACCTTGATCCTCTGGAAAGGCTCCTCTATCGCTGGCAAAGGGATCAGGGGAGCTTTAAGATCAGGACCCGCCTTCCCCACTCTTTGGCAGATGATACAGGTGCGGCAGTGGTTTGTCACATCTGTCCCCATCTTGGGCCAATAGAAGTGAGACAGCCGGACCTTAGTTTTGCTGATCCCCCAAGTGTCAAGCGAGCGGGATCTCATGGGCAATCCGCAACAACTCACCCCTGAATTGGTATGGGACTACCAGCTGTCTTTCCTTCAACCACTCCTTTTGGGATTTTCCGGGTACTGTCTCCCGGTACAACCTCCCTCGTTCCCAGAACACCCTCTCCTTATCGGTCACGGAGGTGGGTGTCTCGGCGAGGTTTCTCAAATTCTCCAGGCTCGCATCTGAGTGCTGAGCGGCCTGGAACTCCTGGCTAGGGGCAGCCAGAAGCGACGTCTGGGTCCCTTCCCCACGGGAACCCCCTGGGACCTGCTCTGTGTCCATCTCTGGTTTAGTCACGCCTGTGACTGAGCAGGGTGCAGAAGGCAGAACGTTATCTGCGTTCCGGGCACTGACTGTGGGTGACAGCAGCTACGTAGGCTGTCTCCCCGGGGATTTCCACAGACCCATCAGCCGGTGCTGCTATGGGTACTACCTCCCCATCCACCCCAACATCTCAGGAGCAGTGCTACTTATGAGGCAGTTACCTTCCTCTGTGGCACTGGTCAGTTGCACGGCATCACCTTTCTCACGGTTCCCATAGCACCATCACTTGCTCCTGTTAGGGTATGTGCACACGTTCGGATTTCTTGCAGAAATTTCCTGAAGAAAACCGGAAATTTTCTATAAGAAATCCGCATTTTTCTTTTGTGTTTTTTTTCCGTTTTTTTCACGGTTTTTTTAGCATTCTGCAAGCGTAATTAGCTTGCAGAATGCTAAAGTTTTCCAAGCGATCTGTAGCATCGCTTGGAAAACTGACAGGTTGGTCACACTTGTCAAACATAGTGTTTGACAAGTGTGACCAACTTTTTACTATAGATGCTGCCTATGCAGCATCTATACTAAAGATAGAATGTTTAAAAAAACTAAAAAAAATGGTTATACTCACCTGCAGACAGCGGATCTCCTCAGCGGCGTCCGTTCCTATAGATGCCGGTGTGGTTCAGGACCTTCCATGACGTCGCGGTCACATGATCGGTCTCGCGACCAATCACAAGACCGCGACATCATCGCAGGTCCTTCACCGCACACCAGCTATAGGAACGGAAGCGGCAGCATGCACCGAAGAGGCGGGAAGACTCCGGAGGCCATCGAAGGTGAGTATATGACTATTTTTTTATTTTAATTCTTTTTTTTTTTGACCAATTATATGGTGCCCAGTCCTTGGAGGAGAGTCTCCTCTCCTCCACCCTGGGTATTAACCGCACATAATCTGCTTACTTCCCACATGGTGTGCACAGCCCCGTGCGGGAAGTAAGCAGATCAATGCACTCCTAGGTGTGCGGAATCCCGCAATTCCGCATTTTTAATGAACATGTTGCTTTTTTTTCCGCGATGCGATTTTTTCGCGGAAAAAATGGCTACATTTGCACAAAAAATGCGGAATACACTGTAAATAATAGGAGGCATATGTTAGCGTTTTTTTCGCGTTTTTATAGCGGAAAAAACGCGAAAAATACTGAACGTGGGCACATGGCCTTAAGGGTTCCTTAGCCATCCCAGCCCGCGGAGTGATGTGGGTGAGCACTCCTGCACCTGTGAACACTTCATTCTTAGGACATAAATGGTTAGCAGGTAACACATGCACATTTTCATCATCAGCATTCAGTATTACCTTCGGCATTTGCAGAAAAATGGTTATCAGGTACATTGTTAATCGGTAAAGCATTGTCAAGTTACACATGCAATTTCCCATCGCTATCATCCCCATTCGATCGGGGAGGGGAGTCGGGAACATAATATGCAACCATCCTCCCCAAATCAGTCCCCAATAAAACATCAGTGGGCAAGTTATCGGACACTTCATTCACCCCGCTCCCGACACCCCTATCTATATACACCCTGGCCATTGGCAGGGGACAGCGGATGCCCCCAATCCGGTGACAAGTCAGGGTTTTTCCCAGCATAATCTCTTAAGGGGCCACAAGTTCGGGTCGGCTGAGTATTCGTTTAGCCCCGGTGTCCTTGAGGCCTTGAGCGACATGGCCCCCCACGGTGACATGCTGCACGTTGTCATACACACTCCCAACCGCCCCCACCCACCAATAAAACTGCTGCATTAGGCCCTGGGGCCTCGGCTGGGGGGTTCTTTTGCTTTTCTGGACAGTGGGCGCTTATATGACTAGTCCGTTTGCAGGAAAAACACTGGCGAAGGTCTTTGGTAGGTCTGATGCTGTTGGCATGAGGACAGGGCCTCTGGTGAGTTGGCTGGCAGGAGTACGGGCGCTGGTTGCAGGCTTACCCCCTCTCCAGCTGTTGGTGACTGGCTTCTGCACTTCCGGTTTACGGTTGACCTCATAGTTGTCGGCAATCTGCGCTGCTGTATTCTTGTCTTTGGGCTCTCGGTCCATCACGAACTGTCGCACCTCAGCTGGGCACAGATTTAGAAATTGGTCTTTGATCATCAGGTCCCGCACCTGTGCATAGGTGGTCACTGACAGTCCTTGGATCCACTGGTTAAAGTGGGTCCAGAGTCCATGCTCCACATCGCTATGACTGTCGTGTGGGCCACGTTGGAGGTTCCGGAACTTTCTACGGTAAACCTCAGGTGTAAGCTGGTACTTTATCAGGGCCTGCTTGATGTCCTCATAGTCTTCATCTTGGTCATCTTTGCCTTTTAGCCCTGGGGTCAGGAATCAGGCCCATTGATTCTCAGGCAGCCGGTACTGTCTGCAGGCTTTCTTAAATGGCCGCAGAAAAGTGTCCAAGTCCCCGTCCTTTTCCATCACAGGAAAGTGCTCTGGCCGGGGTTTAGGGGTCTGAGCGCTGTTGGGCTCGCCGCTGGACTGGGACGACCTCTTCACCTGGAGTCGGGCCAAGTCCAGCTGGTACTCCCACTCTGCTTGCTGCTCGGCTCTCTCCTCCTCCCGCTGGGCCTCCGCTTTCACTTGGTATTGCTGGATCAGCCTCAGACATCCATCACGGTCATCGGCGGGGAGTTGTTCCATGGCCATTGGCAGGTGGGGGTCCAGTCTGCCCTGGTTGCAATTAGGGCCGGCATTCAGTGGTTGGAACTCGGCCGCAGCACCGCCTGCGCTGGTGCTGGCTTCTGCGTCCACTGTGCTCTGAGACCGGGCTTGGTCCGCTTCAAATTGCACCAGTTCCTCGACCAATTGAGCCTTGGTTTTGCCATGGGAGTCCAGGCTGTGGTATGTGCATACTCCAACAAGTGTCCCTCTTCTGCTGGGTGTACTAATCTTCTCCTTTTGCGGCCGTCATTGCCAAATAAAAGATATAATAGAAAAACAAAGAGAACGTGAGGGGGTAATCACAAGTACACATGGCATCGTCTCAGGACTAGTAAACACTGAGCTTGTTCTCCAAAACTTTTTTTTTTCCCCCGTATAGTCCTCTCCAGAACTGTGCAAGTTTAGTGAAAGGAATGATTGCTCAAACCCGATCACTAATGCTCTATTATCCCACCGCGCTGCCACCAATATGTCACGGTTCACAGGGAGGATATCTTTATCTTCCACACCGCTCACTCCAATTTGTCATAAACCGGGGTTGTTTGGTTGCCCCTGGTTTTTTCTGAAGGGGATTTATCTATATCCCACTTCCCAGTTCCAGTTTGGAACTTACAGCTCTCTGGCACCCCCCTTACCCTCAGGTTAGACAAGGTACTGCACCTCGGTTAATTAGTCGCCAGAAAGGCTGCCTTACTTTGTACTAGCTAGTGGGCACACTGCAGCGAGAGCGATACAACTACTCCCACTCAGGCGGGAACAATAATTATCAACTTTGCTAGTTGCTACAAAGCCTTCCAAATGCACAGGACAAATCCCACTGCCACCAGCTCCGATTTCTTAATTAACGGGTCCGGAGCCAACCCAAATTAGTAGCGTAATTCACCTCAGAGGACATGACAGTTTGTTATAGAGCAAGGAGAGACAAAGCTAGTAATTTTATTTATTTTACTCCAAAAAAGGTAGGCAGTGTTTACAGAAGTATAAAATATTATAAAGAAAAGTATAGTCTGTACAGTACAATTTCAAATAAAATGGGATTAAAATTGAAAAAACACTTACATTTCGTTCATATTTCATTTCTTGGCTGACCATGTGCTCAGGGGACACATCAAGATGCATCATTGCATCATACATCTATATTGCAGCTAAACCCCGGACAAAAGACACTGAAGACTGATGTCCCACTCAGTTATCTCCCAACCCAAAACCAAGGCACTACCCCTGTGGTGACCTCTCAGAGGCTGAATCATCCCCTTTCTTAGAGTTTTGACAAACCATTTCTGTACATAACTCGCTGTATGAACCTCATATATAAACGACACCATGATCAGGATGTTCATCACATCAGGGGGGTTCTTTTAGTATAAACACGACGTAGATACATGACTCGCTTACGGAGCAATCTGCTCCTTGCAACTCATTGGGTTTAGCTCCTAGCGATTTTTCAGTGAGCTATAGATTTCTCAATGGACATCTGGAATATATAAACCTTATATCTCTAGCCTCGATCGGTACAAGTATACATGCCCTTAAAAGAACAATAGAGTCCCATGCAGTTTCTGTATCAGTTTTGGCTGGTATTAGGCGGGAGGGGGGGGGGGGGGAATGAGGGATTTAAGGAGACCTGCTTTCGCATCTCATAGCCATAATTCCTGAAGGAGGTGGGGGAAGGGGTATAGGATTACACACACAGGCAGAGTGAGAAGGAGAAAAGCTGTGTTTTCCTCAGGCGAAGGGGGCTGTCATCACCCACAGGCATGTGCATGCCATAGGGCTTTGCTTTTTGTAACAGCAAATGCAGTGGAAAGTTCCGGAAGTGCAATTGGGACAACAAGACATTCTTCCGATTTCCTGACACTCGGGTCCACATAACAAATGTAAGAAGAATTTTATTTTCTAATAGCAGTGTCTATCTCCGTTTTCATTGAAGCAGCAATGCTATCTGTGATTAAACCTCCTGTTTGGGACAAGCAAAACATCAAGTTCTTCCTCTCCTTAAAAAAAAAATGCCAGGAGTTAAATCCTCAGCTTGTAACATGATTCGGTGCATTCGCGTGCCCTCTGCAACTTCTCACCCCGGCTTCGGCCTGTATTAGGCCGCAAGCTGATGGCTCCGCCCCCTAGCTCGCGTTTTTCCGGCAGACCCGGCCCCAAACGCGTGTACATCCGGTGGCCCCGTCCTCCCGCCCGGAGCTTCTCAGAGGCGCCTCTTTCGAATCTGGACAGGGGCACCACCGACAAGCCGCAGATCCCACTCGATCTGCGCAGATCCAAGACACTCATGGGTACAGGACCTAGGGTAAGCGCTGCAGCACTATCAGAATAGGCTGCGCTGACACTTAGTATTACGACTGTAGCAGCCTCCCAGCAGTATAGAGCCCAAATCAGGTATTAGTCAGGGGTACAGCATGTCAAGAAGATACAACAAGGCCCATACGGTATTGTTCGCTGCATGCACCTCCAGTCACACTGCTTTTCTGCAAGCGCAGAATAAGCAATTATGCGAAGCCTGCGATCCCGAACGCACTTAGGAGCCCTCCGTTGCGACTGATCCCAGTGTACCTGGCCCTGCTGAGTGGGCTTCGTCTCTGTCACAGTCTGTGGTATTACTGGCTAGAACAATGGAGTCCCTTCAGGCCCCCCGACAGGGGTAAAGACAGCTCGCCTGTCTCAGAGATCCTCCATCTCGCAGGATCTGTCGGTCTGCAGGGGCCGCTCACTCAAAGCATAGTAGCAACAGAAATCCCATATACATATTTGAGAAACAGGGGTAGCGACACAAATTGTCCGCAACCCCTGTTCAAACAACCTCAGCTCCAATAAACATCAGACAAAAATAGGAGAAAAAGGAGCAAACTGATTACATCCGGTAAAAATAGTCATATAACTTTATTAATTCGTAGAAAAGATAAAACATCTCAACAGTACATAAAGAGCCATAAACAATGCAGATTGCTATATACCCCACCCCCCACCTATCACCACCTCACATTGCACATGCGTCCCTGAACAAATAACATAAAGGTCCAAAGACCATAACCCTGAGGGAGCAGTGCATCCAAAAGTGGACACCTGGAGGTCAGCATGCATCCATAAAATGACTAAGGATAAAGTAACACCTGTCTATCTTTCATATAACGTGCGGAAGTAACTAGCAAAAGGTGCAATGCTTACCAGCAGATGAGTGGGAACAGGGGGGGTCGGATGGAGGGACCCCCTAAAGTAGACAGGTGTTACTTTATCCTTAGTCATGGATGCATGCTGACCTCCAGGTGTCCACTTTTGGATGCACTGCTCCCTCAGGGTTATGGTCTTTTGGACCTTTGTTATTTTTTTCAGGTACTCATGTGCAATGTGAGGTGGTGATAGGTGGGGTATATAGCAATCTGCATTGTTTATGGCTCTTTATGTACTGTTGAGATGTTTTTTCTTTTCTACGAATTAATAAAGTTATATGACTTTTTACCGGATGCTCCTTTTTCTCCTATTTTTGTCTCACTCAAAGCATGCACAGGCAGCCAGAAAAAGATCCCATACTGCTTCTCCCGGACCCTCTGGCTCCTCGGCACCCATGAGCTCTGGCTCTCGCTCCCCCTCACCAGAGGTTGGTAGCGAGCAGAACTCGGACTACGATTCTGATGGGCCCTTCAATCTAGATGCGCCTGGTTATCAGGAGACAGTTGATAGTCTCATTGAGGCAGTCAATCAAACCCTGGAGATTGATGAGGAACCCACTCTTGTCACAGGCCACAAGATGTCATTTAAACGGGCCAAACGCCCCCTTAGGATATTAGGCTGTCACCCCGAGTTTGAGGACATAGGGAGTGGCCAGACAAGCATTTTTCAGGCCAGAAGGTGCTTGAAGCGAGATACCCTTTTGCTTTGCATCTTCGCAAAAATTGGGCAGAATCCCTCCCCCAGTGGATCCACCCGTATCACGTTTGGTCTCCAAAACCGTGCTGTCCTTACCTAACAGATCATCTATCAAGGATCCTACAGATCGCCTAATTGAGAGCCTTGCTCGCTCAGTCTTCGAGGCGTCGGGCTCAGCACTCTCCTCCTCCTTCACTGCAGCTTGGGTGGCTAAGGCCATGGTATCCTGGGCTGAGTCTCTAAATAGAGCTTTGCAGGGTAATGACATGCCACCAGTGATTGCTGATCTTACTATTTATTATCTTTGGCTGGGGACTATTGGGATGTGGCTAACTGCACGGCGCTTGCGGCCGCAAATGCTATTTCTATTGGGAGAGCTCTGTGGCTGAGGACATGGCGAGCAGACTCTACACTGTGTTCCAAATTATTATGCACATAGAGTTTAGGAGTGATAAGGTTAGAATATTTTTGTTTGTCATTTAAACTCATTGATGATGTGTGTCAGGGCTCTTTATATCACTGAAAGCAATTGCAGATACCTGTGCAAATTAGTTTGGCAGGTGTGTCCAAATAAAGGCAAGACTACTTAAGAAGGCTGTTCCACATTATTAAGCAGCCTACATTTTTTGCCAAAATGGGAAAGAAAAAGGATGTGTCGGCTGCTGAGAAGCAACAAATTGTGGAGTATTTAGGTCAAGGCATGACTACAATCAACATTGCCAAGACACTTCATCGTGATCATCGCACAATCAAGAAGTATGTAGCTGATTCCCAGCACACACGTGTGCGTGCTGATAAGGAAAAATTGAGGACTCTTTCCAACAGGCAATTGCATAAGGTTAAAAGAGCAGCTGCAAAAATGCCTTGTCATAGCAGCAGACAAGTTTTTGAAGCTGCTGGTGCCTCCAACGTCCCCAGAACAAGATGCAGGGTCCTTCAGAGGTTTGCAGCTGTGCGTAAGCCATCTTGTCGACCACCTTTATCCACTGCAACAAGCAGAAACTGCTCCAGTCGGCCAAAAGATACATGAAGACTGACTTCCAAACTGTTTTGTTCACAGATGAGTGCCGTGCAACGCTCGATGGTCCAGATGGATGGAGTGGAGGATGGACACCCCATGAAAACACAGCTAAGGCGCCAACACGGAGGAGGTGGAGTAATGTTTTGGGCTGGAATCATGGGGAGAGAGATTGTCGGCCCCTTTATGATCCCTGAAGGAGTAAAGATGAACTCCATAATCTATGTGGAGTTTCTAAAACAACACTTCCTGCCATGGTTTAAGAGGAAGAACCGTGCTTTCCGCAGCAAGATCATTTTCATGCATGATAATGCACCGTCTCATGCTGCAAAAAACACATCTGCATCTCTGGCTGCTATGGGCATAAAAGAGGACAAACTTATGGTGTGGCCACCATCTTCCCCTGACCTCAACCCCATTGAGAACCTCTGGAGCATCATCAAAGAAGTGTCTATGATGGCGGGAGGCAGTTCACATCTAAGCAACAGCTCTGGGAGGGTATTCTGTCCACATGCAAAACAATTGAAGCAGAAACCATCCAAAAACTGACAAATTCAATGGACGAGAGAGTTCAGAAGCTTCTTTTGAACAAGGGGTCCTATGTGCAAATGTAACATCACCTAGAATAAAGTTTTCACTTGAAAACTGTTTGATTTCATTTGGTAATAAGCTGATAATGCTTATAACTTCACAATTGACCATTTTTTTGTTCAAAATAAAAAGGTTGAAAACTCTGCTGTGCATAATAATTTGGAACATGCATTGAGTGTTTTTTTTTTTTTTAAAGATACTGTTTTCATAGGCAGTTTTTTCCAAAACATTGCAATTATACTAGAATAGTAGATGACTGGAAAATAACAATGACTGCGATTCAGAGAAAATGAGGAACTATTATTTGCATAATAATTTGGAACACAGTGTACATCAAGAAAGTCCCTGACTTCTCTGCCTTACCATAGCTGCCGGTTATTCGTTGAGAAGCTTGACCAGCTTATCTTGGACACCACAGGCGGAAAAAGTAACTTCCTCCCACAACAGACGGTTAGGCAACCCTTTCGTCGCAAGCTTGACGTGTTTTCGGCCCTTTCACAGCCCTGGATGGGCCACCTCAACCAATCCTTCTAGCTCGGGCCGCCCCGCTCATGGGGACAGAGATCGTCAAGTCTCTTACAAAACCAATCCATTGGAGAAGAACCATCTCAACCAGTCCAAATCTAAGGGATCCAGGTCCCACAGATTTTCATCCAAATAACTCGAGGCTTTTTCCGGTCAACACCGACAGAGTAGGCTGTCGCCTGCTCTCGTTTCGCAATGTCTGGCTCACCGTTGTTCACGACGCATGGGTCAGAGATCTGGTGTCTTACGGATACAGAATAGAGTTTTGTTCCCTCCCCCAAAATCGTCAGTTTCTTTCTCATACCCTCAAGGCAGAGGCACACGCCCGATCCTTTTTTCAGGCAATCGGGTCTCTCCAGCACAATGGGGTTATCATTCCTGTGCCGGAAAACAAAAGATTCTAGGGGTTTTACTTGAACCTCTTCGTGCTTCCAAAAAAGGACGGAACTGTAAGGCCCATACTGGACCTAAAGCTCCTGAACAGGTTTGTCAAAATCAGATGTTTCTGGATGGAGTCCCTCCGCTCCGTTATCTCTTTGATGGAAAGGGGAGAGTTCTTGGCATCTATCGAAATCCAAGACGCCTATCTTCATATTCCCATTTTTCCCTCTCATCAAAGGTTCCTGTGTTTCGCTATCCACAGGCTACACTTTGTTTACAGCCCTACTCTTCGGACTGGCTACCGCTCCCTGGGTGCTTACAAAGGTCATGGCAGCCATCATAGCCATTCTGCATTCTCGGGGCATGATCATCCTGCCATATTTAGACGACCTCCTGATCAAGGGACTGTCTTTTCAGGCCTGCGATGAATGCGTCCACATTATGTTGGATACACTGTCTAGCCTGGGGCGGCTCATAAACTTTAGGAAGTCTTCTCCCGTCCCATCTCAGAAAATTTCCTTCTTAGGAATGGTCTTGGACACCTCCCAAGGGTTTGTGACTCTCCCTCGAGACAAGGTGCTTGCCATGAGTGTTGGAGTCCAGGCACTCCCATCGGCCAATTCCTCATTCCATCCGATTTGGCATGATGATCCTAGAAAAAATGGTGGCAGCAATGAAAGCTGTTTCGCTTGCCCAGTTTCACCTCCGCCCCTTGCAGTATGCGCTGCTGGCAACCTGGGACAAGAGCTCGTTTTCTCTCGACCGCCCGTGCCGTCTGTCCGCGCGGGTCAGACAGGCACTCAGGTGGTGGATGCTGAGCTCCTCCCTCCTTCAGGGGAAACCCTTCTCCCCGGACAATTGGCTGGTAGTCACTACCAACGCCAGTCTCCTCAGCTGCGGAGCTGTCTTCCATCACCACACGGTTCGGGCATTGGTTGTCTCGGGAGTCACACCTTTCTATCAATCTCCTAGAAATACAAGCGATTCTGTGGGCTTTGAGGCACTTCCATGATCTTCTGACGGGGCGCCCAGTCCGAATTCAGTCGGACAATGCCATGGCTGTGGCTTATATCAATCACCAGCGGGGCACCCGCAGCAGTGCGACCATGCTCGAAGTGGAACACGTCCTTCGCTGCGCAGAGAAAAACCATTCAGTGATCTCAGCAGTTCTCATACCAGGCGTAGAAAACTGGGCAGCGGACTTTCTCAGCCAGCAGGGTCTCTCATTTGGGGAATGGTCTCCCCATCCAGAGGTTTTTCAGCAGATTTGTCAATGGTTGGGAACCCCGGATGTGAATCTGATGCCCTCCAGGTTGAACACCAAGGTGCCCGAGTTTGTCGCTCATTCCCGAGACCCAAAGACCATCGACGTTAATGCTTTTGGTCCTTCCGTGGAATCAGTTCCAACTACCGTAAGTGTGTGTGTGTGTGTCTCTGTGTCCCCCCCACCCGCCATTGTCGCTGCTTCCGAAAGTCATCCGGAAGGTCAAATCGGAAGGAGTCCCAGTAGTACTGGTCGCGTCCCGGACTGGACTCGTCAGGCATGGTACGCGGAGCTAATACAACTAGTTGCCGAGGTCCCCTGGCTCCTGCCAGATCGTCTGGACCTACTTTCCCAGGGTCCGATCTACCACCAGAACTCGGGGGCTATGTGTTTAACGGCTTGGCCGTTGAATCCTGGGTCATGGCCAAGGCCGGGTTTTCCCGGGATGTAGTTACCACAATGATTAGCACACGAAAGCCCGCTTCGGCGCACATCTATCACTGCACCTGGAAGGTCTTTTTTGCATGGTGCAGAGACAGCGGTCATCCGCCACTCCTTTTTTTTATCCTTTCCTAACATTTTGGAGTTCCTTAAAGCCAGCCTGGACTTTGGTCTAGCGCCAAGTTCCCTCAAGGGACAGATCTCAGCCTTGTCCGTCCTATTTCAGCACAGGATTGCATCCAATCTGCAGGTGAAGACTTTCATTCAGGGGGTCTCCCACGTGGTACCACCCTATAGAGCTCCCCTGGACACCTGGGACCTTAACCTGGTCCTAGGTGTTCTATAGGAATCTCCCTTCAAACCACTACAGGATGTCTCATTAACTTGCCTCTCATGGAAGGTTGTTTTTCTTGTTGCGATAACGTCTATCAGACGGGTTTCGAAGTTGGCTGCTCTCTGCTGCCGAGCCCCGTTTCTGATTTTTCATTGTGACAAAGTGGTTCTAAGGCCAGCCCCTCCGTTTCTCCCAAAGGTCGATTCCTCCTTTCACATTAACAAGGACATTATCTTGCCCTCGTTTTGTTCAGCACCAGTGCATCGGGTGGAAAAGGCCCTCCACACTCTGGATCTAGTGAGAGCTCTCGAGGTATGTGTCAAGGAGAGCACCTTTTCGCCAGACAGACGCGCTGTTTGTGCTCCCCGAAGGTCACAAGAAGGGTTTTGCAGCTTCAAAGTCAACGATAGCCAGGTGGATTCGTTCAGCGATTCAGGAATCTTATCACGTCAGAGGCAGGCCTATTCCAGCAGGGATCAGAGCACACTCCACGAGGTCGTTGGGCACCAGTTGTTGGCAGAGCACGTTTGCAAGGCTGCAACCCGGTCTAGCCTGCATACATTTTCAAAACATTACAATGTCCACACTCGGGCCTCAGCTGAGGTGAGTCTGGGCAGAAAAATTCTGCAGGCTGCGGTAGCACACCTGTAGAAAGTTGATATTTGCGGCTTATTCCGTTGGGTTAGTTTCCCACCCATGGACTACTTTTGGATGTCCCATGGTCCTGTGTACCCCTATGAGGTGAAGGAGAAACAGGGATTTTTGTGTACTCACTATAAAATCCCTTTCTCTGAGACACTCATTGGGGGACACAGCACCTGACCTGATGGCTCTGCTTGATATTTGGATCTTGTTTACACATGTTGTAACTTGTAAATCTATATATATATATATATATATAAAATTGTCTAAGGGTTTTTCCGTCTGTCTGTCTGTCTGTCCTGGAAATCCCGCGTCTCTGATTGGTCGAGGCCGCCAGGCCTCGACCAATCAGCGACGGGCACAGCAAGGCGACGATGATGTCATAATGGAAATCCCGCGTCTGTGATTGGTCGAGGCCGCCAGGCCTCGACCAATCAGCGACGGGCACAGTATCGACGTAGATGTCATAATGGTTGCCATGGCGGCGATGATGTCATAAAGGTTGCCTCGACCAATCAGCGACGGGCACAGTCCATATACTACGGGGACATGCATATTCTAGGATACCCGATGCATTAGAATCGGGCCACAGTCTAGTGTGTGTGTATGTATATATGTATATATATATGTATATATATATATATATATATATATATATATGTGTATGTATATATGTGTGTATGTATATATATATATATATATATATATATATGTGTATGTATATATGTGTATATATATATGTGTGTGTGTGTGTATTATATATATATATATATATATATATATATATATATATATATATATATATATATATATATATATATATATATATATATACACTAGACTGTGGCCCGATTCTAATGCATCGGGTATTCTAGAATATGCATGTCCCCGTAGTATATGGACAATGATGATTCCAGAATTCGCGGCAGACTGTGCCCGTCGCTGATTGGTCGAGGCAACCTTTATGACATCATCGTCGCCATGGCAACCATTATGACATCTACGTCGATACTGTGCCCGTCGCTGATTGGTCGAGGCGAATTCGCGGCAGACTGTGCCCGTCGCTGATTGGTCAATGCAACCTTTATGACATCATCGTCGCCATGCTGTGCCCGTCGCTGATTGGTCGAGGCCTGGCGGCCTCGACCAATCAGAGACTCGGTATTTCCAGGACAGACAGACAGACAGACAGACAGACTGTGGCCCGATTCTAATGCATCGGGTATTCTAGAATATGCATGTCCCCGTAGTATATGGACTGCGCCCGTCGCTGATTGGTCGAGGCAACCTTTATGACATCTACGTCGATACTGTGCCCAATCAGAGACGCGGGATTTCCATTATGACATCATCGTCGCCATGCTGTGCCCGTCGCTGATTGGTCGAGGCCTGGCGGCCTCGACCAATCAGAGAAGCGGGATTTCCAGGACAGACAGACAGAAAAACCCTTAGACAATTATATATATATAGATAGATATATCTATATATATATATCTATATCTATATATATAATTGTCTAAGGATTTTTCTGTCTGTCTGTCTGTCTGTCCTGGAAATCCCGCGTCTCTGATTGGTCGAGGCCGCCAGGCCTCGACCAATCAGCGATGGGCACAGCATAGCGACGATGATGTCATAAAGGTTGCCTCGACCAATTAGCGACGGGCACAGTCTGCCGCGAATTCGCCTCGACCAATCAGCGACGGGCACAGTATCGATGTAGATGCCATAATGGTTGCCATGGCGACGATGATGTCATAAAGGTTGCCTCGACCAATCAGCGATGGGCACAGTCTGCCGCGAATTCTGGAATTATCATTGTCCATATACTACGGGGAATTCGCTGCGAATTCGCCTCGACCAATCAGCGACGGGCACAGTATCGACGTAGATGTCATAATGGTTGCCATGGCGACGATGTCATAAAGGTTGCCTCGACCAATCAGCGACGGGCACAGTCTGCTGCGAATTCTGGAATCATCATTGTCCATATACTACGGGGACATGCATATTCTAGAATACCCGATGCATTAGAATCGGGCCACAATCATATATATATATATATATATATATATATATATATATATTTTTTTTTTTTTTTTTTTTCTCCTACTGCTTTTGCACTGAACTGGTTCTTGTGGAGCCAGCATGAGGATATATACTGCAGAGGAGGAACTAACTTTTTTTTCGTATTCACTTAGTGTCAGCCTCCTAGTGGCAGCAGCATACACCATGGTCCTGTGTCCCCCAATGAGTGTCTCGGAGAAAAGGATTTTACGGTATACACAAATCCCTGTTTTCCCTTTGTGTAGAGGAGGAGCTTCACTACTTATCATGAACATTAAACTGCAGCACAGATTCATCTCTGCTAATAGTCTAGACCTTAGATCAGGAAAAGGACAGACATTTATAGGACATTTCATTACTTTCCCAAATTCTTATGAAAAAATATTCCCCACAAACTGCATTGAACTACTGTACCTAATTTATTATATATTTTAAGAGTCTGAGTCTGTCTATTTTATACCGACTCCACCAAAATGGACTCCGACTTCACAGCCCTGGTCATTTGTATGGTATGAGGGGCCATGGGGCTTCGTCACTTGTACTGTATGGGGAGGGAGCCATGGGAGTCTCGTCCTTTGTACTGTATGGGGGGTGGAGGGGGGCATGGGGCTCTAACATTTGTACTGTATGGGGGGGGGGGACATTGTGCTCCAACATTTGTTCTGCATGGGGCTCCATCATTTGTACTATATATAGGGGCTCTGTCACTTATACTGTTTGGGGAGGAGGCATGGGGCTCCATCATTTGTACTGTATGGGGGACATGGAGCTCCGTAATTTTTACTGTATGGGATGAGAGGGGCTTGGAGCGCCAACATTTGTAGTGTATGAGTTGGGGTAGGGTGGCATGGGGCTCTGACAGTTGTATGGTGTGGGGGCATGGGGCTCTGACATTTGCACAGTATGGGAGCACTGATATCAGTACTGTTTGGGGCAGGGAGCTTAGAAATCTGTACTGTATGAGGGGGCAGGTGGCTTTCGACGTCTGTACTGTATAAAGGGGTAGGGCGTTCTGACATCTGTACTGTATGAGTGGGCAAGTACCTCCAACATCTGTACTGTGTGGGGGCACTGATATCTCTACTGTATGAGGGGGCAGGTGACTTTTTGATGTTTGCTTTGTATAAGGGGGTAGGGCGTTCTGACTTCTGTACTCTGAATGGGCAAGTACCTCCAACATCTGTGCCGTATGGGGTGATGTTACGTACCCACTTCTCATCACATGACTAGGGGTTGCGCCCACAAGGGTTAATCTCTCCTTTCACTTAATCCAGCATTCAACCTCCCAGTCTATGCTTCAATGGGAGAATAAATCACACCCTGACACAGACCCGACACACCCTGCTTCGCACACGCTGCCACCACTCACCGAACACACGGGCGATGAGTCCCGGAAATACTAATACTACTGTCTGCCAATCAGCAGGGTCACACACTCTAGGGCTATGGATTCTTTTAGAGTATGCAAGGTTCAAACTTATTAAAGTCTTAAGCTTTAAGAGAAAAGGTACAGTGCTTACAATAAAAGGATATAAAAATATGGAAATAAAAAGTGACATGCAAAATACTCAAAACAGTTCTAAAATAAAAGGGAGAAACTTAAAGAAATATCTAAACTTTGTTATTCTGTTTCCCGAGGGGGGAATATGAAATGGGTCACATCAGCTTGGCTGCCCTCAATCTGTGAACAGCTTCTTTTTTTTTTTTTTTTTTGAGGGCCCAATGTATAGGTTTAGCCTGGAGATCAGATTCTAATTCCTGGTTTGTGGCTGGACCATGGCTACTTTAGCAATGAATACATTATTTTACCCTTCGCCATGACAGCACCCACTGGAGAGATAGGGATCCGCCCCAAGGAACAGGAAACCTACAGAAGAATAAAAGGGGCGGTCTGCCTCTCCTCATCAGTTTTAGGTTTCCTGTTCCCAGGGGACAGGATCTCTGGATCTCACAGGATTCTTAGAAGACCTTACCTGGGCCAGAAGCATCCGCCTGTGCGGTCTCTGCGGGAACGGCAGGGGATGCGGTCCAGATGCAGCGTCGGGGGAGATTCCGTTAGACGGCTCCCCCCTCGTCTGTCCGGCGCACATGACTGGGTCCGGGAGAGGCCGCCCGGGCTCACTGTGGAATGCTGCGGGGAGGTGCGGCCTGGAAGGAGCCTGGATGTGGGCCGACATATGGGAGTCCGGGATCCATTGCATGATCCCCAGCGGCAGCCGGAACACCGCTCCTTAAGCTCAGGGCCGAGGTAAGAGTGCGGCCGCGCATGTGGGGAGCGGTGTAAGCTACCATTACACGCCCGGAAGTGATTGCAAGCACTTCTGGGGCATTCATCACCGGTGGGGGAAAGCGCAGTTCGCGCATGCGCAGTTCACCGCAAAAAAAAAAATCAACCGGATCTTCTTTTGCCTGTAAATGGGGGATGGTTGCGAGCGCACAGGCGATGCATCATGTCATCCCCAGGCAAGACTATGGACCCAGCAGGTGATGCAACCAGCAGGAGGTCCTCAGATGCCAGCCGCAGGAGCGAGGCCACGGATTCAAGATCCAGGAAAACGCTTCGGCCACCTGATCCGGTACTATACAGCTTCACTGGGTGAGTGTTAAAAACCTCTGCCTATAAAGCTGACACTCTTTTTCCACAAAATCTTCTTCACCCAGGCCAAAAAGAAACAAAAGTCCAAGCAGAAAGTGTGCGTTGTGTGATGAACCTCTCCCAGATTCCTACCCTAAAAAACTCTGCAACCAATGTGTTTCTGAAACCATGCAGAGTCCATCTATGTCGGTTACTGATATACGGGCCATAATTAGGGAAGAGTTGCAGGCCATTACACAAGCCAGCGCACCCCCTAAAAAATCCAGTAAGGAGAGGGTAGTATCCAACTCTGAGTCCGATGATGAAGGCGTCATCCACTCAGACTCCTCGCATTCGTCATCCTCCTCTTCAGTGCCGTCTGACATTGAAGGTCGGGCTTATTTTCCCCTTGATGGGGTTGACAACCTTGTAAAATCCATCAGGAATACGATAGGTTGTGAGGATACAAAAGATGACCAAACTGCACAAGATATCATGTTTGCAGGGTTAGCAGAGAGGAAAAGAAGAGCCTTTCCAGTAATTCCCGCTGTTAAGGCATTGATAAAGAGGGAATGGGGAAAAACAAGACCAGAGAGGGTTTCTCCCATCAGCCTCCAAAAGGAAGTTCCCCTTTAATGACGAGGAGCTAATAACATGGACTAAGATTCCTAAGGTGGACGCAGCAGTCGCCTCCACCTCAAAACAATCAGCTCTACCGGTTGAAGATGCAGGCCTACTCTCTGATCCCCTGGATCGGAAAGCAGAATCTTCATTAAAAAGAGCATGGGAAGCTTCCACAGGCATATTCAAACCAACAATTGCCAGTACGTGCACTGCTAGATCCATGCTTGTCTGGATTGATCAGTTGGATCAGCAAATTGAACAGGGAGTCTCCAGACAAAAATTGCGAGATGCGATACCATTAATTAGAGGGGCTGCAGCATTCATTGCTGACGCATCAGCGGACTCTCTTTGCCTCGCAGCACGATCAGCAGGTCTGGTTAATAATGCCAGACGTGCGTTGTGGATGAAGAGTTGGAAGGGGGATACACAGTTGAAGGCCAAGATCTGTGCTATTCCATGTGAGGGTGAGTTTTTATTTGGAAAAGCTTTGGATGAAATCCTCAAAAAAAGCGAAAGAAAGGAAAAAAGCCTTCCCTGATCCCTCAATTCCTTTCTATAGGAAGACCTTCAGGAGAAGACCGTTCGGTAAAAGAAGGCAAAATGAAAGACCGTCACGGTGGGCCACAAGAGAGGGAAAACAAAGTGGTACTATGTTTAAAGGCCCCCCCTTCCGTAGAGACAATAAATATTAAAACACCAGACACCCCAGTAGGGGGTAGGTTAAAATTTTTCTTTCCCCAATGGCAAAAGATTACGTTAAATTCCTGGGTTCTAAATATTATTAAAGAAGGAATTAAAGTAGAATTCCTCCAAATTCCCCATGATTCTTTTATTTTAACAGTCCTTAGTTCACCAATACAACAAAGGGCCCTTGAATTAGAGATCCAAAGTCTCTTAAATAAAAATGTCTTAAAGTACCAAGGGGACAAGAGGGTAGTGGGTTCTACTCTCCATTATTTTTAATCCCTAAACCCGATGGTTCATTCCGAACAATTATAAATCTTAGAAAACTCAATACATTTATTAAAAATTATACGTTTAAAATGGAATCTATTAGATCTGCCATTAAACTCCTTTATCCAAATTGTAAAATGGGCGGCATTGATTTGAAAGATGCCTACTACCATCTCCCTATCCATAACAGATATCAAAAATACTTCAGAGTCGCAGTAAAACTCGATGGGGAAATTCATAATTTCCAGTACACGGCCATGCCCTTTGGTCTTTCCACAACACCAAGAATCTTCACCAAAGTAATGTTAGAGGTGATGGCCTACCTTCACCAGAAGGACATTTTAATCATCCCCTATCTAGATGATTTTTTTAGTTGTAGGAAATGTGTCCCTTCAGTGTGCTGAACATTTAGCGGACACTGTCTTATCTTTACAAAACCTAGGCTGGATCGTCAACTCTGAAAAATCCAGACTTATCCCACTTTCCCTCCAGATGTTTCTAGGGTTCCATCTAGATTCCGCAAAACAAAAATGTCTACTCCCTCGGGAAAAAATATCTAAAATAGAGGGGAAAATAGCGGCTGCCATTCATAAACCTCGAATGTCCCTGAGGGAAGGAATGTCCCTATTAGGATCCCTTTCTTCCTGTACTCCAGCTGTCCAGTGGGCACAACTCCACACCCGAACATTGCAGCACCAAATTCTTCGGGAACAGAGAGAATTCCTAGGGCACCTTGAAACAAAAATAACGCTATCACAGGAGGTCCTAGCTTCCTTGGGGTGGTGGCTAGATAATAAAAATTTGACGGGGGGGGGTCCCTTGGGTGATAACGCCATCCCACACTGTGACTACTGATGCTAGTCCCTACGGGTGGGGTGCACATATGGGGGATAGATTCTGCCAAGGAATATGGAATGAGGAAGAACTCTTATATTCATCTAATTTAAAAGAGTTGAAGGCAGTAAACTATGCACTGCGTCAATTTCTCCCACAGCTTCGAGGAAATCACATCAGAGTCTGTTCAGACAACACTACGACGGTGGCTTATTTAAACAAACAAGGCGGTACTCGATCAGACGCTCTGCCTTCCGCAAAGAATATCTTGATCCTGGCCGAAAAATATCTGTTGTCCCTCTCCGCTGTCCACATCAAAGGAGAGAGCAATCAACAGGCAGACTTTCTAAGACGACACACTCTACATCAAGGAGAATGGAGTCTAAATCCTCACATTTTTCACAAAATTACGTTATTATGGGGCAGACCCCAAATAGACCTTTTTGCTACGAGACGGAACAGACAAGTGCGAAAATTTGCATCTCGGTCCCGTGCAGACCACCCGGACATTCTAGATGCTCTTCAAATACCCTGGCAATTCAAGCTGGCATATGCCTTCCCTCCGATAATTCTGCTTCCACAAGTAATACGGAAAATCCGGAAAGAACAAGCCAGGATAATATTGATAGCACCATTCTGGCCCAAGAGACCATGGTTCTCGTGCCTGCAATCAATGTCGGTGACAGACCCATGGGTCCTTCCCTCAATCCCAGATCTACTCTCTCAGGGACCTTTCTTCCACCCCCAAGTGGACAGTCTCCACTTGACAGCCTGGAATTTGAAAGGCAGATATTAAATTCCAGAGGGTTTTCAGAAGGGCTAATTGATACACTCCTGCTTAGCAGGAAACCATCTACCACAAAAATTTATACCAAAATATGGAAAAAGTTTCTTCAGTTCCATACAGGTCCAAACCCATCAGAAATTCCAATAAAATCTATTCTAGAATTTCTACAGAAAGGGAAAGAGTTAGGTCTGTCGGTTAACACACTAAAAGTCCAGGTGTCCGCTCTGGGTGCCCTCTATGGCCATAATGTTGCTGGTAACAAATGGGTGTCCCGCTTCATTACGGCCTGTGAACGAGTTACTCCTGTCCACATACCTAGAGTAGCTCCTTGGGATCTAAACCTAGTTCTAGACTCCCTAACAGAACCTCCTTTTGAGCCTATAGATACAATATCTCTAAAACACTTGTCGCTAAAAACTGCCTTCTTAGTAGCATTAACATCGGCTAGAAGAGTCAGCGACATTCAGTCCTTATCCATGGATCCACCTTTCCTTCTAACATTTCAGGACAGATTAATTTTAAAACCAGATCCCTTATATCTCCCTAAAGTGGCAGGGAAATTCCATAGGTCACAAGAGATACATCTTCCTACTTTCTTTAAAGATCCCTCCACTCCTGAAGAACAGAGATTCCACACTCTAGATGTCAGGAGAATAGTTTTACAATATATTGAAAAAACTAGTAGTTGGAGGCAGAGTAGGGCTCTGTTCATATCCTTCCAGGGTAAAAAGAAGGGATATGGAGTCACAAGAGCCACATTGTCCCGGTGGATTAGAGACATGATCCGGCTGACCTACTCCATGAAAAATAAGGAACCTCCGGAAGGCATTAAGGCACATTCCACCAGAGCTATGGCGTCTTCCTGGGCCGAAAGGGGAAACGTTCCAATTGAGGACATATGTAAGGCGGCAACTTGGTTGGCTCCTTCTACTTTCTATAATCACTACAGACTTGATCTTTCATCAGATTCTGACCTACACTTTGGCAGGACTATCCTCAGCACGGTGGTCCCCCCCTAGGTGTTGGTCTCTGGAAATCTCTCCAGTGGGTGCTGTCATGGCGAAGGGTAAATAACTGGATTACTCACCGGTAATGCTCTTTTAATGAGTCCATGACAGCACCCAGTCACATCCCTCCCTATTAAATTAAAACATTCGTTTGAATTACTTCTGTTGAGTATATAAGTTTAAAATATATGTTTGTAAATAATTGGACTAATACTGGCGGTCCTCCGGGTACTCTGAAAATTAAACTGACGAGGAGAGGCGGACCGCCCCTTTTATTCTTCTGTAGGTTTCCTGTTCCTTGGGGTGGATCCCTATGTCTCCAGTGGGTGCTGTCATGGACTCATTAAAAGAGCATTACCGGTGAGTAATCCGGTTATTTTTCTCTAAATGCTTTTTGTCATAACCTTCCTTTCCCATAGTAAATAGAAATTGTCAGGCCGCACTAGGTCCTATTTGGCGTCTTCCTTCAAAGGCATCTGAGGGTTTCCAGCCGTCCGCCGCTGCACGGGGCACTCATCGTTTACAGGCTTCACAGTCATGGTGATTCCTACACCACAAATTCTTCCGATACAGATTTGGCTTGAAAAAGGCATTTTGGTGCCGAAACGTTGCGACTGAAGTATATCTGTACATACAGTACCTAGTTGCTTGTTCCTTTGTATTTGGCGAATGTTTTGCCTCTTTTTTTTTTTTTTTTTGAACACTGTACAATAAATTGCTAGTATACTGCCTGTCATACATCGCCCACAAATACATATTTTCACTACACCTCCCTCCTTATGAACATGCATGGGGGTTGACTTACAGGTCAGCTCCTGAGCGCGTATCTGGTTCAGCCCCGCCTTGGCGAGATAAGCCATCAGTGTTGCCGTGATCAATTCATTTCTTATGTTGAATTGTAAAATGATATTGCTGTAATATCAGGCTCCATGTAAGCAATTTCCCATTGAACCAACTCAGTGGGTTATGATCTGTTATCACGGTGACGTTGCACCCATATAGCTATAGCTGCAGTTTCTGCAGAGCCCACACAATTGCTAAACATTCCTTTTCAATGGTGGCACAAGCCACTTCTCTGGGTAGAAGTTTCCTGCTTAGGTAGAGAATTGGGGCTCCTCACCTTGCTGATTCACCTGGCTGAGAACCGTGCCTAGCCCATAGGTGCTGGCATCTGTCTCCACTACAAACCTGTGAATGAAATCTGGGGCCTGAAGAATGGGTAAACTAGCCAATGCGGTCTTTAGGGCAGAAAATGATTCCTCACACTGAGGGGTCCAAGAAACAATTTGGGGGAGCTTCCTCCTGGTCAGATCAGTTAAGTTTAGCCAGAGCACTGTAGTGTTGCACAAACTTTCTATAATAGCCAGCTGTACCCAGGAAGGACAGTAATTGCTTCTTGGTTTGTGGGGTGGGCCAGGCGGTAATGGCTTCTACCTTCCCTGGTTCAGGTTTTAGCAGCCCTCCCCCACCCGGTGTCCGAGGTATTGTACTTCCTGCATGGCTACCTGACACTTCCCATGCTTAACAGTGAGACCTGCAACACATGAGAAAGATGTACAAGGTGTTCCTCCCAAGAATTACTAAAAATGGCTATAGCATCGAGATAAGCAACTGCAAAGCCATCAAATCCTTACAATAAGTGATTTAACCAACCTCTTGAAGGTGGCAGGGGGATTTTTCATACCAAATGGCATCACCAGGAACTCACAGCTCAAATTTCGTTAAAGGCAGACCTCTGCTGAGCTTCTTGGTCAGGGGTATCTGCCAATATTCCCTACTTAAGTCCATGATAGTGAGGTGCAATGCATTTGCTATCTGCTCTAACAGCTCTTCTATCCTCGGAGTGGGGGTAGACCTCAAATGTAGTAATTAGATTTAATTTCCTATAGTCTACACAGAACCTGGTAGTATGGTCCCCTTTCGGGACCAGAACCATAGGCGAGGCCCAGGCACTCTCGGATTTTTGTATTATCTTGAGGTTTAGCATCTCCTCTACCTGTACCTTCACCTCTGCTGACACCTGGTATGCAGACTGCCTTACCGGGGAGAGTTAGTACCAGTGTCCACATGGTGAGTTGCTAAGTGCGTCCTCCCAGGCTTCCCTGAGAAGACTTCTGTGAACTCGCTGAGCACCCCCAGCAGCTCAGACCTCTGACTGTGGGATAGCTCAGGGTTAAACTGCTGACTCCCGGGACTCCATATACTGAGTCCCGGCCCCCACATCTAGTAACAGATCAGCCTCCCCCTTCTTCAGGCAGGCTACAGACAGGTAAGACACAGGTCTCCCTGTCATGATGAGCCTTCAACATCTTTACATGGAATACTTTCTGGCGCTTTGCATGTTCGTCTAAGGTTATCATAGTTATCATTTAGCCGCTTGTGTACAAGTGTATGGTCCCTCCCTTGCGGCCTTTAATTTACACTGTAACATAGGGACCAACACCCAAACCTTCTGCCCCTCCTTATTGGCCCTCAGTCTGGCAGTACGGTCGTACCAGGCCTTGTTGATTTGGGCCTGGGCCACGTTCTCATGGGCCAGGTTGCTCAGTTTTTGCATTCTTTCCCTGAGTCGCAGTGCATATTCAACCACACAGACTCCCGTAGTTTTAGGGTCGCCCTCCCAACAGTCCTCACGAGAGAAAACAGTCAGTAAAGCATCCTCCACTTGTCTGCTCGGATGGAGGACAGTGCCACAGCTTCCAGATATCGTGTAGCATAGTCCACCACGGGGAGGATGAAATTCTTGCCAGAGCTGCTAGGTATTGCAAGTGGCCCTATGATATCCACAGCCACTCATTGGAAAGGCTCATCGAACACTCATCAATGGGGCTTCTTTCTGTATATTCCCGGACTTTCTGACTCTCTGACAAACTATGCAGGATCGACAGTAACTTGCTATATCTGTCCCCCAGAAGTTGTGTCAGGCGAGCTTTAGTCTTTCTCTGTCCCCCATGACGGCACCACGGAGAGAGAGAGGATCCGCCCATCAATGACAGGAAACCTACCGATAAAAAGGCGGTACCTCTCTCCCGCATCAGTTTGGTTTCCTGTCCTTGATAGGGAACCTGCAGCAAGTCTCACCTCAGATCATTGTTGGAATTCCGAAGCCAGTCAGACCGATTCAGGCAGCGGGGGTTCCCTGCCTCGGCTGGCGTGGTCACCCGGAGCACCGCCGCTGGGATCAGTAGGTCTCAAGGGTGCGCGGGGAGCAGTGGCAAGGGAGCGCTGCTGCTCCTAAAGGAAACTTCCATAGCCGGCTGGAGCTCCATAAATACCACGAGGGGTCCCTCCAGGTGTGGGTATACAGCGCGGGACGGACGCCCTTGCAGCTGCACCACCGGAGATTGGGAGCGCGCGCAAAGCACCTCTGGGAAATTAGGTAATGCGCATGCACGGGGAATGACGCTCACGGCCACAATGCATGACGGGACCAGTCAGCGCGCGCTCTGCAACACGGCCCCTTGCACAAAGCACCTCTGGGAAACGAGGTAATGCGCATGCGCGGGGGATGATGCGCCCGGCCGCAATGCATAATTGGGCCAGTCAGCGCACGCGTACAACGGCGACCTGGCGGGAAGACTGGACAATCCAGTCAGATATTATTTAAAGGGGATGACACACTGGCTGAATGCTTCTAATGGAGCTCAGTCAGTGTTCCCCAGTAACAATGAGTGACCCAGAACCGCAGGCGCAAAACAGGTCACCAGCGCAGCAGCAAAAGCATCGGCCGCAGGGGAAAGGAGACCCTCATCGCCAGCAACGTGGAACAACTGAGAAAGACGATCAGGATCTCAGAACAGTAAGGACTCCAGTGCAGCGTCCGGAGCAAAGGAGAATCCTATAGATACAGATCATCCACAGCTGGTACTGATGGGTACACCAGGTGGTGAGTGATCTTCCTGAAAGCTCTGGCTAATAGAGCCCACTCTTTTCTCTTTGCTTGTCTCTTCTATAGGGGAGGAAAAGTTCAGGGAAATCCAAGCATAGAGTCTGCGCTTTGTAAAGATCTGCCAGCCACATGGGAGAAAAGACTGTGTAATTCATGTATAGAACAAAAACTCTGTGAAGGGCTTCCCGGGTTTGCAACAGAACTCAAATAGTTAATTAAAACCCAAGTAGAAGATACCTTTAGGTCTCTCCAGGAGGGTAAAAAACGAAGGAAGATCAGGCACAGATCTCCTGTCTCTGATTCTAATGACACAGATAGTGAAGAAAATAGTTTGGACTCTTCTAATTCATCATCGTCGTCTTCATCATCTTACTCAAGGGGGGGCCGTAGTTGCTTTCCATTAGAGGAAACAGCCTAGTTAAGGCTGTCAGAAACACCATGGGACTGACTGATTCTCATCCCAAAAAATCGGTCCAGGATATTATGTTTGGGGGGCTTGAACAAGAAAGAGCGTTTCCGCTCAATGATAAAATACAGGCTTTAATTAACAAAGAATGGAAAAAGCCCATAAGGAAAGCCTTACTTACGCCCAAAAGGAAATATCACTTCGAGGACTCAGCATGCTCCTTTTGGAAAAAAGCTCACAAATTGGACGTAGCCATTGCTAAGGCATCAAAAAAGTTCGCTCTACCATTTGAGGTTATGGGGATCTTCAAGGACAAAAATGCGGACGCTTTTTTGAAAAGTTCTCGGGAAGCAGCCGGGGGGGGGGGGCTAAAACCAGCGGCAGCCGCTGCTTGTACATACCACTCTCTGATGGCGTGGCTGGACCAATTAGAATGTCAGCTTAAGGGGTAAACAGCCTGAGATAGCATGTTAAACACATTGCCAGTAATGAAAGGGGCAGCTGCTTTCCTGACAGATGCATCAGCGGATTCCATCAGGCCGGCTGCCAGATCAGCAGTTTTTTCCAATGCGGCCAGAAGAGCTCTCGCTTAAATGTTGGCCAGGAGACCTCCAAACAAAGTCAAAACTTTGTAATATCCCCTGTGAAGGAGAATTCTTATTCGGCTCCACTCTGGACCATATCCTGGAAAAAGCAGGAGATAAGAAAAAATCTTTCCCCATCCTTTCATACCCATCCTACAAGCGTCCCTTTCGGAGTAAGAGATTTACCCGTAGAAAACCCCCCAGAACGCAAGACAGATGGGAGGATAAAAAGAACAAAAACAAGGGGTTTATGTTCAACAAAAGCCCCACCGATACTAAATAAAAACCCCAATGAACTCTTGCCCCAGGTGGGAGGAAGATTGTCCCGCTTTCTCTCAGCCTGGGAAAAGATAACCAGCAGCGACTGGATTCTGGATTTAATAAAATCAGGACTAAAGTTCAAACTTCACACTTTTCCTCAGCCATCCTTCCAGTTAACATATCGAAGATCCTCACAGCAGGAACAGGAAGTCACTGTATTGCTAAACAAAGGGCTTCTTCTAGAAGTCCCCCCCCCCCCCTCACCAAGAAAGGGGGAAAGGGTTCTACTCGCTGTTTTTTCTCAGAAAGAAACCAGGCGGGTCTTTCAGGACAATTATAAATTTAAGAGGCCTAAACAAATACCTGATAGTGCAACCATTCAAAATGGAAACAATAAAAACATCGGTGAAAATGTTGTTTCCGCTTTGTTTTATGGCAGTACTAGATTTAAAGGACACATATTACCATGTCCCCATTCAGAGACTTCCAGAAATTCCTCAGGGTAGCGATCGAAATCAGGGGGTCATAAGACCTTTCCAATTTGCAGCTCTTCCTTTCGGCCTCGCAATAGCCCCCCAGGTGTTCACCAAACTGATAGCAGAAGTCATGGCACATCTGAGAGAACAAAACACCCTAATCGTCCCATACCTAGACGATTTCCTGGTGATCGGCAATTCTCCCCAACATTGCAAAAACCAGTTGGAGAGGGTCATGGATTCCTTAAAAGACTTGGGTTCGCTTCTGAATCTAGAAAAGTCCAAGTTAATACCAAGTCAAATTCAGGAATACCTAGGCATCACGCTAGATTCCATTCATCAAGAGTGCCGCCTACCCCCAGGGAAAATTCTAAAGAGATTGGGGTTAGTGTTCCGGGCAAGAGAGCTCCCCTCCATATCTCTGAGACGCAATGTCCCTCCTGGGGTCCATGACAGCCTGCATTCCTGCAGTTCAGTGGGCTCAGTTACATACAAGGGAACTTCAGTGGCAGATCTTGTCAGACGAAATTTCTCTGGGATGAAATTTAGAAAGTCAGTTCAGTTTCTCGTCAAACAACTCTCTCACTAGAATGGTGGACAAAGGAGAGCAATTTGGCCCGGGGTATTCCATGGGTAGTCCCAATATCAATGGTGGTAATCACAGTCGCAAGTCCCCAGGGCTGGGGGGCTCACCTAAATGATTTGGTGGCTCAGGGGACTTGGTCAGACGACTTTAAAACCAGTACCTTCCAATATGAAAGAACTACTAGCGGTGAAATTTGCGCTTATAGAATTCCTGAAACCCCTTCACTTGCATCATGTAAGAATATTTTCAGACAACAGAGTGGTAGTGGCATACTTCAATCACCAAGGGGGTAGCCACTCTCAACCATTGATGGAAGTAACAAAATCAATCTGCCAGATAGCCGAGAGCAACCTAGCGTCCTTGTCAGCCCTCCACATAAAAGGGGTGGACAATTTTAGGGCAGACTTCCTAAGTCGGTGTCGTCTGAGACAAGGGGAATGGGAGTTGAACCAATCCATATTCAACCAGATCACGGAGAAATGGGTATCACCCAATATAGACCTATTCGCGAACAATCTGAATCGGAAGGTTGCCACTTTTTGTTCCTTAACTCCAGCAGGGAACCCTGTTGCATTAGACGCTTTTCTGATTCCATGGAATTACAGGCTAGCATATGCGTTTCCCCCAATCGCATTAATAACTGCAGTTCTGAGGAAGATAAGGGAAGACAGAGCCCGGGTAGTGTTAATAGCCCCTTTTTGGCCGAAAAGAATTTGGTTTTCTTGGGTCAAGATGATGTCCATCTCCGACCCTTGGGTACTCCCAGACCTGCCCAATCTTCTATCCCAGGGACCAGTAGCACGTCCGCAGGTGGCAAGGCTACACATGACAGCTTGGAATTTGAAAGGGGGTTACTAAAAGATAAGGGGTTTTCACAAGGTTTAGTGTCGACCCTCCTAAAGAGTAGGAAACTATCTACCAAGCAATATGGTAAAAAGTGGAAGAAATTCCTTTCTTCCTCAGGCTCTAAAGCAGAGGTGTCAAACTGCATTCCTCGAGGGCCACCAACAGGTCATGTTTTCAGGATTTCCTTGTATTGCACAGGTGATAATTTAATCACCTGCACAGAATGATTCCAGCACCTTGTGGAATGCTAAGGAAATCCTGAAAACATGACCTGTTGGCGGCCCTCGAGGAATGCAGTTTGACACCTCTGCTCTAAAGTGTCTGAGGGAGTCCCGCTTAAAGCTAAATTGGAATTCCTACAAAATAGCTTAGAAAAAGGTCTAGCTACAAACACCCTTAAAGTTCATGTCGCAGCACTAGGGGCATTGTTTAACTACAACCTAGCAAGGAATCACTGGGTTTCCAGGTTTATTAAGGCTGTGGAAAGATCTAGACCCTACCCTTACGGAAGGCCCCACAGTGGGACTTAAATTTAGTTCTCACAGCCTTAACTAAACCCCCCTTTGAACCCTTAGAGGAGGCTTCCTTAAAGATCCTGTCCTTCAAAACCTCCCTTACTTCAGCCCGAAGAGTTAGTGAGATACAAGCCTCATCAGCTAGCCCACCCTTTACGCAAATCTTAGAAGACAGGGTGGTTCTAAAAACAGACCTGGCCTATCTACCAAAAGCAGCCTCCCGGATCCACAGATCTCAAGAGATTTCTCTTCCCTCCTTCTGTCCAAACCCTAAAAATGAGGGGGAAAAGACCATACACACATTAGATGTTAGAAGATCTTTGATCTATTACCTAGAAGCCACTAGGGAGGATAGATCTCTTTTTGTGTGTTTTCAGGGCCCTCGGAAAGGTAAAAAAGCCTCCTAGGGTACATTAGCAAGATGGATCAAAGATGCCATCAACCTCCCATACACCTCAAGCGGAATGTCGGCTCCAGGGGAAGTTGAGGCTCGCTCGACGAGAGCAGTGGCAACCTCCTGGGCGGAAAGAGCTGGTGCTTCAATTGACCAGATATGTAGAGCTGCTACTTGGTCTTCACCCTCAACATTCTTTAAGCACTACCGGTTGGACCTAACTTCTTCAGACCTTACCTTTGGTAAAAGGGTTCTGGAAGCAGTGGTCCCTCCCTAAATGTACAGTCTCTGCAATTCTCTCCGTGGTGTCGTCATGGGGGACAGAGAAAAATGTAGTTACTTACCAATAACTGTGTTTCTCTGAGCCCATGAAGGCACCCGTACATTCCCTCCCTTCACGTGTGGGTGTGCACACTAGTATAGTATTTAGCTAGTAATTAAGTAATAATCACGCGGTATCTCTAATAAGACTTAGTAATGTTGAATACTTTAATTATTAACCTGATATTCCCTTCATGCTCTGTAAACAAACTGATGCGGGAGAGATGTATAGCCTTTTTATCTGTAGGTTTCCTGTCCTTGATGGGTGGATCCCCTCTCTCTCCGTGGTGCCGTCATGGGCTCAGAGAAACACCGTTATCGTAAGTAACTACATTTTTTGTACTCCAAGGTGTCCAGCCAGAGGAATTTCATGAGCAATTCTCAATAATTGTTCCCTGAATAGATAAGGGACCAGCCGCTTTTCACAGTCCCAGTGTTCTGTAGTATCCATGGGGAGAGTCTCTTTATACAGTCTGCCCTGGTCTCAGTATATTCTCTTTGTCAGAAGCAGTAGGGGGTTGGTCTTCAAGACATCTGAGCTTCTCCAGACTAACATCTGTCAGCAGGGCCTCCTGGAAGCTCTGACTGTCCAGGGACACTTGGACCATGGGCACGGCTGGACTGACTCCATCCAAGCCCGGTTATAGACAGTCTTTCCTGTTATATCTGCAGGGTTTACCATTTCTGGACACACCAGAGTTAAGGTACCGTCACACTAAACGATATCGCTAGCGATCCGTGACGTTGCAGCGTCCTGGATAGCGATATCGTTGTGTTTGACACGCAGCAGCGATCAGGATCCTGCTGTGATATCGCTGGTCATTGATTAAAGTTCAGAACTTTATTTGGTCGTCAGATCGCCGTGTATCGTTGTGTTTGACAGCAAAAGCAACGATACCAGCGATGTTTTACAATGGTAACCAGGGTAAATATCGGGTTACTAAGCGCAGGGCCGCGCTTAGTAACCCGATGTTTACCCTGGTTACCAGTGTAAAATGTAAAAAAACAAACAGTACATACTCACCTACGCGTCCCCCGGCGTCCGCTTCCTGCACTGACTGAGCGCCGGCTGTAAAGTGAAAGCACAGCACAGCGGTGACGTCGCCGCTCTGCTGTTAGGGCCGGCGCTCAGTCAGTGCAGGAAGCGGACGCCGGGGGACGCGAAGGTGAGTATGTACTGTTTGTTTTTTTACATTTTACACTGGTAACCAGGGTAAACATCGGGTTACTAAGCGCGGCCCTGCGCTTAGCAACCCGATGTTTACCCTGGTTACCCAGGGACCTCGGCATCGTTGGTCGCTGGAGAGCGGTCTGTGTGACAGCTCTCCAGTGACCAGCGACGCTGCAGCGATCGGCATCGTTGTCTGTATCGCTGCAGCGTCACTTAGTGTGACGGTACCTTTACCTCTGCTCCAGTGTCTCTGAGGCCAATGGTAACTTTATTGCTAACAGTGACAGATTAACAGTTCTCATTGGTCCTAAAAGGCCACAAGGTGGGGGCCCAGACGGCTTGGAGGTTGTAGTTGGGCGTTTCTCCCTTTCAGGGCAGACGGCTGTAACATGTCCCACTTTGTTGCAGGAGAAGAATCGGCGTTAATCGCCTAAAGAATGTCTATTACCCGGGACCCCATAGGAGGTGGGCTTGGACAGTGGTTTCTGCACCTGAGTCATCCTGTTAGCCACATAGCAGTCTATAATCTTTGCAGCCTGATCCGCAGTGTGCGGCTCTCAATCACACACAAATTGTCGTATATCCATGGGGTACATATGAAGAAATTGATCCTTGACTATAAGATCCATTAAGTCCTCAAAACTGTTAACAGAAAGACTCCTGATCCATTAGTATGTCGTGGTCCTCCAGGTGCTCACGACATCTGCATAGCGGTCAGTTGATCCATGCTGTAGGTTCCGGAACTTTCTCCGATACACTTCTGGGGTTAGGTTGTATTTCCTGATCAGGGCTTCTTTTATGGCTTCATAGTTCCCATCTAGCTCTGGTGGGAGTCCAGCAAAAAACTTCCAGGGCTTTTCCTCTCAACCCTGGAGTTAGATACCGCGCCCACTGCTCACGGGGTAGATGTTGTTGCCTGCAGGTTTTTTCAAACCCCCCGAAGAAAGGTATCTAAGTCCGTATCCTTGTCCATCACAGGGAAGTTTTCCAAACGTGATCTCCTTGGATTTATGTACTGGGAGGGGGTTAGCTGAGGACTGTTACCCCTCTCTATTTGAGCCATCTGAAGCCTGAAATCTCTCTCAGCCTGGCGTTCTGCAGCAGCAGCCTCTCTATCAGCCTGTCGGTACTGTAGAATAAGCTGCAGGCGCAGATTGGGATCACTTGTTCCTAGCTGCTGTAAGGCCATTTGTAAAGTCCATAGGCTCCTCAGAACTAGCATTACTGGCAGCTCCATCAGGTATCTCCGGTGCAAGAGCTGGCATTGCTGGGTCTCTCCGAGGTGGACTCTCTCTTTGGTCAGGTGCTCCAGTACTTAGCTCTATGTCCTGCTCACCCAAAGCGCACATCAGCAGTTCCTTGGATTTGTCGGTGGTCTCTATTCCTCTCTGCTCACAGAGGTCAGTCAGAGCCTCCTTGATCTTCTTGTACAGGGCTGCCATATAAATGAACAGCCCTTTGCAAAATAAAAGCTAGAAAAGAAAAATGGGGAAGGCAAACTGCTGCAAGTATGTCTAAATAAGCAACGAATTGAACCTTGTAGAACTGGTGCACTCCTCGCTTTGATAGCAATTCTTTAGTACAGGGAATATTTGCTTAAAGCATGCACTAATACTCTAATAGAAATTCTATCCCACCGCTGCCACCAATTTGTCATGTACCCACTTCTTGGCACATGACTAGGGGTTGCGCCTGCGAGGGTTAATTTATCTCCTCTCACTTAATCCAGCATTCAACCTCTAGTCTATGCTGCAATGGGAATAGGAAATGGATCTCATCTTGGCTGCCCTCAGTCTGTGAACAACTTTCTTTGTGGTGGGCCAGATTTATTGGTTTAACCTGAAGATCAGATTTCTGGACCAGCCTTTCATGTTAAAGGGAATCGGTCACCTCATTTTGGCCCTATAAACTTCGGCCACCGCCATCAGGGGCTTATCTACAGCATTCTGTAATGCTGTAGATAAGCCCCCAATGTAACCTGAAAGATATGAGAAACAAGTTATATTATACTCACCCAGGTGCGGTCCGGGTCCGGCGCCTCCCATCTTCATGCGATAACGTCCTCTTCCATCTTCTGTCGCGGCTCCTGTGCAGGCGTAATTCTCTGCTCTGTTGAGGGCAGGGCAAAGTACTGCAGAGGGCAGGGCGAAGTACTGCAGTGCGCAGGCGCCGGGAAAGGTCAGAGAGGCACTGCAGTACTTTATGCTGCCCTCAACAGGGCAAATCAGTATGCTTCCACAAGAGCCGCAACAGAAGCAAGGAGGATGACGACACCGTATGAAGATGGGAGGCGCCGGACCTTGTTTTTCTTATCTTTCAGGTTACATCGGAGGCTTATCTACAGCATTACAGAATGCTGTAGATAAGCCCCTGATGGCGGTGGCCGAAGTTTATAGGGCCAAAATGAGGTGACCGATTCCCTTTAGTATTCTAATTCCTGGTTTTTGACTGGACCATGGCTACTTTACCAATGAATACATTATTTTTTTCTCTAAACGCTCTTTGTCGTAACCTTTCCTTCCCATAGCAAATAGAAATTGTCAGGCTGCACTAGTTCCCATTTGGCGTCTTCCTTCTAAAGCATCAGAGGTGTGAAATGTTTCAAATTCTGGGGTCTGAGATCAGGAAAGCTACCTTTGCAATAGGTAACATAGGCTGCAGCTCTTCACAAAGGTCATAACCTAAGAACAGATACTAATTTACTGCTTGTCATACATTGCCTCCAAAACATATTTTTCACTACAGGTGAGGTGGGGCCTCAATCTACTGAATAGCGGGAAGTGGGGCTTCAATATCTACTGTATTGGGGGTATTTTGGGATGACTGGTGTTTTCTGTCCACAGAAATACAACGCCGATTACGACCTGACTGCTAAGCAAGGTGCAGACACCCTGGCCTTCATCTCTCTGCTGGAGGAGAAGCTACTTCCGGCACTGGTGAGTCCTGCCATCACCTCCAGCATTAATACGCAGAGACCCCCATCACCCTGACTCAGTTTCATTTCTTTCCTCTTAGATCCATACGTTTTGGGTAGATGCCAAGAACTATGTGGACCACACGCGCAGGTGGTACTCCGAGACCATCCCCTTCCCACTCAACCGCTTCATCCCCAACCAGATTCACAAGAAACACCTGGAGCGTCTGCAGCTGATCCGGGGCGAGAGCTGGCAGGAGGACGATGAGACTACCGAGAAACAGGTGTGGGAGGTGGGGAGCTGGCAGGAGGATGATGAGACCTCTGAGAAACAGGTTTGGGAGGATGGGGAGACTGCTGAGAAACAGGTGTGGGAAAGGGAGAAGATGGCGGGAGAACGATGAGATCTCCGAGAATCCGGTTTGGGAGGGGAGAAGCCAGCGGGAGGATGACGAGATTGCCGAAAAATGGGTGGGAAGGGGAGGAAATGGCAGGAGGACGAAGAGACCACCAGGAAGGACAATGAAACTGTACAAAAAGCAAGGGTGTGAGCTAGCGGGTAGGACCACACGGTAAGCAAGTGGTGGTGGTGGGAGAATGAGACTGCAGAGAAACAAGTATGAGAAGGGGGCACGCAAGCGGGAGGATGATGAGACCTCCGAGAATCAGGTGTGGGAGGGGAGAAGCTGGCGGGAGGAATACGAGACCGCCAAGAAACAGATGTGGGAGGGGAATGAACTGGTGGGAGGATAACGCCGAAAAACAAGTGTGGAAGGGGAGGAGCTGACTGGAGGTTAACAAGACTGCTGAGAAACTGGTGTGGAAGGGGAGGACTAAGAGACCGCCCAAGAAGCAGGGGTGGAAGCTGGTTGGATGGACAATGAGACCAAGATGGAAGCAGGGGTGGAAGCTGGCAGGAAGGACAATGAGAGTGCCCTTGTAGCAGGGGTGGGAGCTGGTGGGAAGGACAATGCGACTGCCCTCGAAGCAGGGATGGGAGCTGGTGGGAAGATAGGGAGCGGCTTGGGTTGTGATATTCGTGATGGGCCGGTGCCAGTAACCCTGTACTCCTCAGCTGTACGCGGATGCCCAGGAATGTCTCACCCTCCTCTCGCAACGGCTGGGAATGCACCAGTTCTTCTTCGGAGAATCGTAAGTGTGACTGGTGCTATGATTCTTGTTTAGGGTCTTTTTTGTCTATCTTGTTCATTGCCTGTCCCTTACAGCCCAGCTTCTCTGGACGCCCACATCTTCAGCCACCTGGCCCTGATCCTGAGAGTGAAGCTGCCCAGCAGTCGCCTGCAGCAGCATCTAAGGTCTCTGCCCAACCTGTGCCAGTATTGCTCATCCATCCTCAGCATCTACTTCTCCCAGGATGGAGGTGGGTTCCCGGGCTGGACGATTTTCCCATTCTGTGTCTGCTTTCCTGCTCGCTCACAACACTGTGCTTTGTGTCTTGCAGAGATTTTTCCTCGCATCTCCCCTAAGTTGCCGCCGACCGAAACTCCCGAATATGAGGAAGAGCCCCACAAAAGGCGTAACCAGCTTCTGTCTGTGGCGGTGGGGCTGCTGGCCATGATCAGCTATGCGCTGCTAAGTGGGATCGTATCCATCCAGCGGGGTTCTGGGGACAGGGTAGTGAAAAAGGGGTTAGCCCTGGAGGAGGAGGAGGAGGATGATGGGTGAGGCAGGGGCTGGGCGGCCGCATATCATTCCATTACCTTTCTATATAGTGTCCAAGCATGCAGGCCCAGCAGGGAATCGGCCTCTGGTAGGGTGGCTAGAGGGCGAGCTGTGTGTGGGCCGCAGTGGGGTACTGGTCTCTGGTAGGGTGGCTAGAGGGCGAGCTGTGTGTGAGCCGCAGTGGGGTACTGGTCTATGGTAGGGTGGCTAGAGGGTGAGCAGTGTGCGGGGACGGTAGGGGGGCTAGAGGGTGAGCAGTGTGCGGGCCGCAGTTTGGTACTGGCCTCTGGTAGGGTGGCTCGTGGGTGAGCAGTGTGCGGGCTGCAGTGCGGGACTGGCCTCTGGTAGGGTGGCTGGAGGGTGAGCAGTGTGCGTGCCACAGTGGGGGGCTGTCCTCTGGTAGGGTGGCTAGAGGGTGAGCAGTGTGCGTGCTGCAGTGGGGGACTGGCCTCTGGTAGGATGGGTAGAGGGTGAGTAGTATGTGGGGCTGTCCTGTGAGTGCCTCTATATATGCAGTGGTTGACCTTGCACACCCACTACTGATGTATGATAATAAATGAGGGTTATGTCACACAAGGATCTGACCCCTCCCAGCATTGGAGCGTGCGCTGTCCGATGATTACCCCTCTAAGCATTGGAGTGTGTGCTGGTGGTAATATCGCACAGGATCCAAGCATGAGCTGACATTGTGATGTTAGTACTTGAAGTTCAGCTTTGGCATCTTTGGGGCAGTCCCCTTCCTCCCCGGAGCCTGAATGATGTTGTCATGAATCCACACCGCTGCCACCAATTTGTCACGATTCCACACCGCTGCCACCAATTTGTCACGATTCCACACCGCTGCCACCAATTTGTCACGATTCACACCGTGACGGTCACCCCTACGTTACGGATCGGGGTGACTTTAGGCCAGCAGATGGCTATCACATGTGCAGGGGGCTTATCCTAGTTATCCTTCCACTGCTACAATGTGATGAGAAAAAACACACACAAGGCTATTGACCTCTTAGTTTACAGCCGGGCTTATTTTAGGTATCCCACTGCCCTTCAATATACGACGAACTGCAGGGATTTATGTATATCCCGCTTACAGCTCCACTTGAAACTTGCAGCTCTCTGGTGCCCCCCTTACTCTCAGGTCAGATTAGGTACTGCACCTAGGGTAATTAGTCGCCAGAAAGGCTACCTGCTATGTACTGGCTATTGGGCACGCTGCGGCGAGGCGATATAACTACTCCCACTCAGGCAGGAACAATAATTATCAACGCCGCAGTCGCTACAACGACTCCCAACTACCCGGTACAAAGGTATGCCGCCACCAGCTTCGATTAAACGGGTCCGAAGCTAACCCAAAACAGCGTAATTCCCTTCAGAAGACTTAGGGTACGTTTTAGAGCATGAAGAACGAAAACTAGTAATTTATATATTTTACTCCATTAAAGATTAAGGCAGTGTCTAGAAAGAGGTATAAAAGATGTTACGATATGAGACAATTGAAAATATGTACAAAGGTAATTATAAAATAAATGGATTAAATGAGAAAAGGTAAAACTCACATGTTCTCAGTTCATGTCAGGCAAACCCATGCGGGCAGAGCAGAACTCCCAAAAATCCCAGTGTATCAGGAGGTCTGGATAGAAACAGCTTCTCAAGTAAAACTGCTGACTACTGCCGGCTGGGTTAAGAGTAGAGACTTATATACTCTAGCCTCGGGGCATCACTAAAGGGCTGTTAATTATATTCACTGAGGTCAGAGATCTTTACATTCTGAGACTCTGGAGACAAAGACATTCCTGACCGAGAAGGGAGGGACCACAGGTGGCTTTGCAGGATTGGTCACCTGCAGTTTTAAGCCACACCCTGCTCACACACTAGCTTCAAATTACCCAGTGTCTGCCACAAGCGCAATAGACCTTCCTGGCTTGGGGGCAGGGCAGAGAATTGGGAAGAATAGCTTCACACACATTCCAGCAAGCAAAACACAGAGTGAAGGGAGTTTTTTAGCCCACAGCATGGCACTAACAGGCAAGAGACTAAAACATATATTATACATTATCCTCACAGATGTCATTTATATAAAGTGATAAGAGGATTTCTCAGCAATAACACAGCTGCTGTGAGACTTGGGGGATTGCAGTCCTCAGCAATCCACAGCTTATGTGTCCATAGTAATAGTTTATAAAGGTCAAATGTGACAGATTCTCTTGAGACACTGGTCCTGAGGCCACAGGGTCTGTAGGAAGAATTCGGATGAATCCCTTATTTGTGTATAGAAAATTATTTAGATGTGAGAGTCCTCAGTGGTTGATACCTTTTACTGGCTAACTGAAAAGATGGTAACAAATTGCAAGCTTTCGAGACTAAGCAGGTCCCTTCATCAGTCATCAGGCAAAGACTAATGCAAGTTCTGAAGAATCACATATTTATACACAACACAGCACAAAGAAAAAGAAGGCAATAGATAAGACAAGTGACGTGAAGCAGAATTATCATTCTGTGAGAGGGACAGCCACAAATATTGGAACAGTTCATAGATAAAACATTAAGATTTCCTTATGGTCCTCTGAATGGGACTGGTTCTATGTTCTGATGACCTCAGAAGGTCTGAAGAGCAAATTCCTTAATTGATGTAAAAAGACATAAATCCATGCGAAACATTAAGGCCATGTTCACACTTTGCGGTTTTTACCGCGGATCCGCGGCGATTTTGATGCTGTGGGTCCGCAGCAGTTTCCATAGCGTTTACATTAACATGTAAACCCTATGGAAACCGCAAACCGCAGTGCACATGCTGCGGGAAAAACCGCGCAGAAACGCAGCGGTTTACAACCCGCAGCATGTCACTTCTTTGTGCAGAATCGCAGCGATTCTGCACCCATAGGAATGCATTGTTCTGCTTACTTCCCGCATGGGGCTGTGCCCACGATGCGGGAAGTAAGCATATAATGTGCAGTTGCTACCCGGGGTGGAGGAGAGGAGACTCTCCTCCAGGCCCTGGGAAGCATAAATAGTGTAAAAAAAAAAAGAATTAAAATAAAAAATGATGCTATACTCACCTCTCAGCGCTGCACGCGGCCGTCCGCTCTGGTTGCTGTGCGAGCAGGACCTGCGGTGACGTCGCGGTCACATGACCGTGATGACGCCGCGGTCACATGACCGTGACGTCACGAAGGTCCTTCTCGGCACAGCATCTTTGGAACCGGAGCGCCGGGTGCAGCGCCGAGGAGATCCGGACATCGGAGGGTGAGTATAACCAATTTTTATTATTTTTACCATTACTATTGATGCTGCATATTGCTGCATATGCAGCATCAATAGTATAGGAGTAATCCCGCAGCGGAAATCGCAAAACAAACCGCGATAAATCTGCAGGGATAACCGCAGCGGTTTTGCCCTGCAGATTTATCAATTCTGCTGCGGGAGAACCTGCAGAGCACGCCGCAGAGTGTGCACATAGCCTAATTCCTGCACTGAGAGTGTCAAAGGTCCTCATGAGTTTTTTTACTCACAGACTCTTCTGTCTTTCTGAGATTTGAAATTACCTTTTAAAACAAGTAATTTCATGTCCATGATGCTATGACCGGGGATACAACAATGTTTTGCTACCGGTAGGTCCATTCTTTTTTCTCTTATTGTGTGGCGATGAGAATTCATTCTTGTTCTAAGTTTTTGCCCTGTCTCCCCCACATACAGACCCCCAGTTGGACAATTGGTACAAATAATTAGGTACACCACATTAGATGTGATTGTAGCTGAAAGTTCCTGGGATCTTGTAGTCCTGATGTGAGCTGGGGATCTTTATCTTGTCCGTGGCCATTATAAATGGGCAAGTTTTTACATTATTTTTCTGGTTGCAAGGAATGGTTCCTGCAGCTGTTTGTGAGGACAGGGAGCTTCTGACAATGATGCTTCTTAAATTTGGGGGATGCCTAAAACACAGTAGTGGGGGGGTCTGGGAAAATCGATTGTAAGCGGGCATCTTTTTGTAGTAAAGGTTGTAATTTCCATGCAGCTCCCCTTAGCACCTCCAGATTTGGATTGTAGGTGACTACTACAGGCACCCGATTATTTTCTTCTTTATCTTTGTAATCTAGCAGATGATTCCTTGATAATCTAGTTGCTCTTGTAATCTGGTTTTCAATTGTTCTTGGATGGCAGCCCTGATTCAAAAAAGTCTTTTTGAGGCGACCAAGGTGTTTGTCTCTATCCTTGGGGTTGGAACATATACGATTGTATCTGATGGCTTGGCTGTAGACAAGAGTTTTTTATGTGTTTTGGATGGAAACTGTCCCATTTGAGATATGTTGAACAGTCGATTGGTTTCTGATACAGGGATGTCTCTATTTCATTGTTCTTTAGCTTAATGATGGTGTCAAAAAAGTTAATTTCAGTGCTGGAGTGGTTGAGTGTTAAGTTGATGGTGGGATGAAATTGATTAAACTGTTCGTGGAACGTCTTTAGCTGTTGCTCAAACTCCGTCCAGATGATTAAAATATCATCAATGTAGCGGTAGTAGGCTAGAGGCCTGATGGGACACGAGGACAAAAATTTGCCATTTTACTTCCCATAGCTGTACCAGTCCCCTGTAGATAAATCTTGTCAAATTCAAAGTAATGGTGGGTGAGGATGAATTTTGTGCATTTCACCACAGAATCTGCATCATTTCCTGTGTTTTCCAGGAAGAATTTGCAGGCATTTAATCCATCTTGGTGTGGGATATTAGAGTACAAAGATTCCACATCCATGGTGGCCAAGGATGGTGCCTTCTAGTAGAGAACCTATTGCTGCTAGTTTATTCTATAGGTCAGTGGTGTCCTGTATGTAGCTGGGTGTATCCTTTACCAGGGGTTTAAGTATACCCTCTACCCATCCAGATACCTGCTCAGTAAGGCTAGGTTCACACTGCGTTAGCAGCAGCCCGTTCAGCACATACGCTAACGGGCTGCTGTAACGTAAGTGCCGACGTTTGCAGCGCGCTAGCGCAGATAGAGCATCTGCTAGCTCTATCTGTGCTAGCAGTGACGGACCTGGAAACGCTGCAGCTCGCATCTCAGGGTCCGTCACTCAATGACGGCACATCCCTAGCGCACGCCCATTGTGGGCGTGCGCTAGCGATGCGTCCGACATTGCTTTCAATGGCGGCGTTAACGGACTATGTTATGCCGCGGTGTAACGTAGTCCGTTTAACGGAGTCACCGAACGCAATGTGAACCCAGCCTTAGAGTGCCTACATATGAGATAATTGGTCTTCCTGGATTTCCACAATTTTGGGAAGCATGTAGAATGTCCCTTTTTTTGGACTCTCTGGTATCAGCTCTTATGGATTTGTCAGGTAGACAAGATGCCAACTTGTTTAGTTCCTTGTAATAGTCCTGTGTAGGATCCAATTCCCGTTTTTTGTAGTAGTGTGTGTCCATAAGTTGTCTGCTTTGCTTCTTTCATATAGTCTGATGTGTTCATCATGACTCTTGCACCTCCCTTGTCAGCAGGTTTGATGATGATTTCTTTGTTGGTTTTTGTGTATAGACATCTACATTGCAATAAAGCAGGCGAGGATCATGTCTACCCGCAGTGGGGGCAGGTTCTCTGCTGTTTACAAGGAGTTAACACAGCCGAGTGAATGCAGCACAGGAATCTGACACGTTCCCCAGACCCCGCTTCTTCCAACCTGTGAGTAATACTCAGTGATTGAGGCTCTGATCACGTCACTGCACAGCAATGCTCATGGCTGCCAGCATCGGCAAAGAGAGGAACTTTCTGGCTGTGGAGTTTGGTCAGTTCTGGTAGCCATGTCTCATCAGAAACAGAGTGTCACCAGTATGGAAACGGGAGAGACCTGCACTGCATGATAAGCGGAAGACAATATCACCTGGAGGCCACACCCTGAACCACAGATCACACACAACTGCTGGAGGAGCGTGCCACCTGGAGACCAGACCACAAATTAGGACCATTCAAGACTGATGGAGGCCAGGCCTCAAATCACAGATCACATGTCAGAACCATACACAACTGCTGGGGGACAGTACCACCTGGAGGCTAGACCCCAATCACAGGTCACATGTCAGGACAATACACTACTACTTGGGGAGAGCACCACCTGTAGGCCAGGCTCTGAATAACACATAGATACCATACATGACTGATGGAGGAGAGCGCCACTTGGAGACTGGTCCCTGAAACACAGATCACACATCAGGGCTATACACGACTGCTTGGGAAAAGGCGCTACATGGAAGCCAGGCTTCGAATGACACATCAATACCATACATGACAGAGAGCACCGCCTGGAGGCTGGACCCTGAATCACAGATGCAGGACCATGCATGACTGCTAGAAGAGAGTAGCCACCTGGAAACCAAACGCAGGAACACACAATCGCTATGGGAGAGCGTCTCCGGGAGGCCAGGCCCCAAATCACACATCAGGACCATGCACAACTGCTGGAGGAGAGCGCCAACAGGATGCCAGACCCACAAATCACAGATCATACATCAGGACTAGTGATGAGCGAGCACTAAAATGCTCGTTGCTCAGGTCGAGCAAATTGGAATACTTGGGTACTTGACCTGAGCACCAAGCCCAATGTGAGTCTATGGGAAACCCAAGCATTTTTACCGCAATCACCCCTGGGGGTTAAACGTCTGAAATGATGGAAACACTAAAATGACACGGGAACATCATGGGGATCTCCCCTGGAAGCATTTCTGACTCCAAGGTCACAGCTGTAAGCAATGTTGTCAAGAGTTTCATGCCATTTTTACAGGTGCACCAAAAACATACAAAAACAAAATGGATTTTGCCGGGAAATATGTTAAGGTACATCCTTTCCAGGGTAATAATGTGTATATAAGGCAAAATAACCCTAGACCAAACTGTTCCTCCACCACTTGGGCTATGTTCACACGCAACGTTTTTGATGCGTTTTTCAACTTCAACATTGCTTTCAACCAATACAAATGCATTCACTGGGAAATGTCCTTGTATAACATTTAACAACCCTAGCTGACCATGTGGTTTGTGACACATAAAGAGACACATCTTGTTTCATTTATGAAGGAGGGACTCAAAGTCACAAAGCCTATTTTTAAAGGGGCATCAGGTGGCATTAATATTCTTAAAGGGCCATTATTAAACAGTGGGTCTCCTATGCTGTTATTGCCTATGCAGTGAGTGGCTGGGCTGCCAAGAATTACGACCCACCCCAATACCCCTTTCATGAGAGGTACAGGAGGGCTTCCTGAAAAAATGTTGCATTGACTGCAAGGCTTGCCCTGCTGCCAAATCATATAAACCCAAAGAAGGCTTTGAACTCAGGTACTGGATGGCCACAGGAAAACCCACTTCACATTCTTCAGTTGGTCCTACCATACTGTTTCATTATGCATTGAATGCAAGGTCAACCTTGACCCAAATTTGCTCGCACCCCAATCCCCATGTGGAAGAAATATGGAGGAGGACCTCATAAAAAAAACGTCCCATTACAAAGACACTGTATTGGAAGTTATGTTTCGCTGTCATTTGGTGGTGTAGGGAAGTCTGGCCCAATCCAGCCCTTGTTCATTTTTATAAGTCAGCCTGTCTGCATTTTCCATTGACAGGCAAATGCACTTATCTGTGATGATTCCACCAGCGGCACTAAAAACCCACTGACAAAATGCTAGCGGCAGGCCAGGACCTCTAAGGAGTAGAGAGACAGTTCATGCCACGTGTCCATCTTGGGTACCCAATAACTAAAAGGCACGGAGGACGTTGGTACGGTCAGCAAGGTACTCCCTCAGCATCTTAGAAAACATTCCATTCCTTGTGACATTACCCCGCGCCTCAGGGCGATGGGAGGGTCTTAGAAAACTGTCCCAGAGACTTTGCCAGTGTTCCCCTGCCTCTGCTGGATTGGAGACTCAGATACCCACATTGTCTAAATACCTTGCATAAAATTATGCAAAACAAAGCCTCAAAAAAGAGGACAGCAAAGGAAACTAACTCCATATACTATCTAGAAAAATGAGGAAAAGGGAGTACTTAGGTTAAAAAGAGTATTTTATTGTGAAAATTTAATAAAGTGTAACACACAGTAAAAATTACAACAGGATGACACGAAAGATCATGAGTGCCATATACCCCACGTAGCTGCCAGTATCGCATAAATCAGAAAGGCATGCCATAATGAAGGTGCTAATATAGTGCAATAGTATGGTCTCATTGAATAAATCCTTATACAATAGAACTTCCCTGCAGCCAGCACCAAACGAAATGAATAGCACTAAAGAAAAAATAAATAAATAATGAAGTGCTAACCCAAAGTGACCATATAATAATTAAAGCAAATAGCTGTAAATGGCGCTTACCAGCAGCTAACACCAGAATGGGGTGGATGGCACCAAAGGAATCCAACAGAGCCCCCAACGTACATTTTGCTTGTTTGTTGCTTTCTCAAGGGGATAACTTACTGCACACAAGGACCTTTATCCCATTGGTGACTCATCTAACGCCGGTCACATGATGTGTCTCGGCCAATAGTATTGGTATCTTGGCGCATGTGCCCTGCACTCCGCAGGACCTACAGCGGCCACCGGCGTCAGGCACAATCATGCATGCATAAAAGCATGTGTGAGGCTGGGAAGACGCGGCAGACGAGGAGCCGCTGGATAGACGGCACATGCGCGCCACCAAATACTCCCCTCAGAAGTTACTGCAGGACAGCCCGATATAAATAAATTAATCATACCATAATATCAGACAACACTATTTGCATAAAAATACAGCATATGATAATACAAAAGTAGATGAGAGTGCAAAATCTTCCGATTGATGCAAAGGGTTGGATCCAAATTCAATGGCATATTAAATTCTTCCAATGGGTCAAGCGGCACAGCTGGAGACGTATGCAAATGGGCATAAGAAGGTTCAAGCACGGAGAGATTAAAACTGAATGTGACAAACCAAATTAGAATAGCTAACATAAGAAAAAAGGAACAGTTAAAAAATGGATTCAAACATGATCAAGGAGGCGCAAGAAGCTGGTAAACAGGAGGGCATAACACCCGATGGCGAGAGAAAAGGAACAAGGGGGGGAGGGAGGTATAGAATATAATTACCCATTTATAAAAAGGGAGCGAAGCTTAATGCTTCATTTAACCCTTTGGGTACCATAGTCTCTAATTGCACTATCCACTTAGCCTCTTTTTGTGCCAACAATTTCTTGTTCCCTCCCCTTACCCCCATATGTAAGCTTTCTATACCCCTAATTCTGAGCGACCTCGTGTCACAATTATGGTGTATCCGAAAGTGGCGCGGGATAGTCTTCAACGCAGAGAAATCGACCACCATTCTGGCAGCGCAAATGTCACGAACCTGTTCACGTACCCTAACTCTAAGGGTATGTGCACACATCCGGATTTCTTGCAGAAATTTCCTGAAGAAAACCGGAAATTTTCTGCAAGAAATCCGCTTTTTTTTTTTTGCGGTTTTTTTCGCGGTTTTTTTAGCATTCTGCAAGCGTAATTAGCTTGCAGAAAGCTAAAGTTTTCCAAGCGATCTGTAGCATCGCTTGGAAAACTGGCTGACAAGTTGGTCACACTTGTCAAACATAGTGTTTGACAAGTGTGACCAACTTTTTACTATAGATGCTGCTTATGCAGCATCTATAGTAAAAGATAGAATGTTTAAAAATAATTAAAAAAATAAAAAAATGGTTATACTCACCCTCTGCAGACAGCCGATGTCCTCAGCGGCGTCCGTTCCTATAGATGCCGGTGTGGTTCAGGACCTTCGATGACGTCGCGGCTTGTGATTGGTCGCGTGACCGCTCATGTGACTCACGCGACCAATCACAAGACAGCGACGTCATCACAGGTCCTGAACCACACCATCTATAGGAACGGAAGAGAGAGCATGCACCGGAGAGGCTGGAATACTTCGGGGGCCATCAGAGGGTGAGTATAGGACTATTTTTTATTTAAATTTTTTTTTTACCAATTATATGGTGCCCAGTCTGTGGAGGAGAGTCTCCTCTCCTCCACCCTGGGTACCAACCGCACATAATCTGCTTACTTACCGCATGGTGGGTACAGCCCCGTGCGGGAAGTAAGCAGATCAATGCACTCCTAGGTGTGCGGAATCCCCGCAATTCCGCATTTTTAATGAACATGTTGCTTTTTTTTTCCGCGATGCGATTTTTTCGCGGAAAAAAATGCAACATTTGCACAAAAAATGCGGAGTACACTGAAACTAATGGGAGGCATATGTAAGCGTTTTTTTCGCATTTTTATCACGTTTTTATAGCGAAAAAACGCGAAAAATCCTGAACGTGTGCACATGGCCTAAGTTCCCTACAGGTAAGGCCTATATATACCAAAGGGCAAGTACATTTGGCATAATAAATAACATTACTCGTGCCACAAGTAATATGCTGTTGGATCTCAAATTGTTTAAGGCCGTCAGATGACTCAAATATAGAACTACGCTGGACATTTGCACATGCCAGACAGTGGCTACACTGGAAACAACCTAGGAGAGGACCCCGAGTGTTAAATACATTCCTAATCAGAGTTATGTAGTGACTCCTCACCAAAAGGTTCTCTGCTGGATTGGAGTTGTCTCTCGCCTGTACTCCTTGGTTGTCCAATGAACTGTTATGTTTGCCGCCAGCGTTTTGAGATGGGAATTTTTTTTTACTAATTCTGAAACAATGGCCCTCTGGTAATGCAAAATTTTTGTACACCGGTCTGCCTCTGGAAGAAGAGATTGAAAGTTCTCCTTGTTGCGTGGGTCTGAAAGTGTCACTACCCAGTAATGAGTGTCACCCAAAATTTTTACAATACGAGGGTCACGGGAAAGGCAGCGCAACATAAAGTCAGCCATGTGTGTGTAGCGCCCCCACTGCCGCAGGGCCGAGGGGTACCTGGTACCGGGCCTCTGAGTCTCAGTCCTGGGGTTGTCACGGTGGCTAGACCTGGTCCGTGACCCTGCTGAGGGGCGCCCAATGAAAGGTGTGGGTGGTGTTGATGTTATGGTGCGGTGCAGGTCGCAGGAAATAACGAGGACTCCAGGTTGCAGTCTCTTTACCTCTTTACTGAAGGCTACGGGATCCTCAGTCCGGAATACGGTTAACCGGGCTGCGCAAGTCCGGCCGGTCCGACGGCACCTCCAGAGTTCCCTTTGCAGGTGGAAATCTGTGCCTACCTTCTAGCGCTTGTGTGTTGTGGTCCTCCCCTGCTGTGCTTACGGGATAGTCCCCACAACTGTTGTGTCTGTTTCTGAAGTTCCCTCACAACTCGATTATGATGTTCTTCTTCGTCCCCCAGATGATATGGCTAGGACGCACCCGTATGACAGGTAGGCTCGGAGCTCTTCCTGGACCCTAGTGTCGCCCCTCTCCTGTTGTTGCCCCCCTATGTCTTCTTAGGTGATTTGGGTGAGACAGCCCGCCTATAACTGACTGTCCTGCCATAGGTTTGAAGTTAGGCCTGGAGCTCTATACTTCCTCGGCGTTCCGGCCACCGGCTGCGCGCCTCAGTAGGATGTTGCCTCATCTTACAGCACGACTCCTACTGGTGATTCTTCTTGTTGCGTTGATCTCGTTTCTCACTCAGCACAATAAACCTCGCTTCTTGTCCTTTCTTAGGACACCGCCGCTATCTCGTGCAGGCGCGGTCCCGTAACGTTCTCTCTGTTCGCTAGGCCTCTGTCAGGATCCCACCCCTGACAGTGACCCCCCTGAGTCTCTCCCCGCAACACCCTCTGCCACAGGATGTTGCCTGTTCGATTCCCGGTCAGCTTCTGTCTAACTTCCTATCTAACCCCCAGTTTTACCAGATTGTGAGGAGTGGCCTAATACATAGCACCCTTAGCTCCCCCTGGAGGCCAGTCTGTGAAGTGTATTGGTGTCTGTGATACCTGGTCAGGTGAACCCCTTCAGTGCCATCAGACGTACCATAGCCCCCCTTAGCGGCGGAGCATCAGTACTGCAACGACCAGGACTCTGGGGCGCTGCATGTGCCAGACTGGTAGCAGGCAAGCCTTCCATGTCCTCACCAACAGGATGACTGACCAAGGTGTCCTCCTCTTCCTCCCTGTCCTCAGGCCATCCACGCTGAACAGACGGTATAACAGTTGTGCTTGTAGTACCGTCTACAGAACAGGAAAGTAGCTCCTGTTCTTCCTCATTGTCAAACAATCCACGTTGGGATGGTATGAGGCTGGGCTGTGTGTAATCACCCTGTATGGTTCCTTTCTCCATGTCCTCCTGCTCCGCCTTCAGTGCCTCTTTCATTGTGAGCAGAGCTCTTTCAGAATGCAGAGATAGTGACCCTAATTATGGCGTTATCGCCGCTCACCATCTTGCTGGACTCAAAGTTTTGGAGGATGGTACACATCTGACATCCATGTCCACTCCTTAAGTGTTGAGTCTGACCTGAATAACAACGGCCTTGTTGATGCTGGTATTCAACAACTGCCCTCTTCTTACAAATCCTTTCCAACATCTGCAGCGTAGAGTTCCAATGCATGGGGACATCACACACCAGCCGGAAGCTGCAATTGCTGCTGAAGCAGGGCAAGGGCGGCTGAAGCTGTAGCTTACTTTCTAAAATGGGCACACAAGCGGCGTACTTTCACAAGCAGATCCGGCAGCTCCGGGTAGCTTTTTAGAAACTGTTGAACAACGAGGTTAAGCACATGGGCCAGGCATGGTGCGTGTGTCCATTCCCCTTGCCTCAGAGCCACCACCAGGTTCCTGCCATTGTCACAACCATGCCTGGTCTGGCTGGAGGTTCAGCCACAGATCTGCCTGCTCTTTCAGAGCTGTCCACAACTCTGCAGCATTGTGCGGTTTGTCACCTAAGCAGATTAGCTTCAGCACAGCCTGGGACTGATATGCTCATTTCAGAGATGGAGGCTGAAGAGGAGGAGGTGCAGGAGCTGTAGACTGTGGAGACAACCCTGATTGACGTAGGGCCCGCAATCCCGGCTTTCACTATGTTAACCCAGTGTGCCGTCAGCGAGATGTACCGTCCCTGGCCACAAGCACTTGTGCACGTGTCCGTGTTAAGGTGTACTTTCCCAGTAACTGCATTGATGAGGGCACGGGTAATGCCCTGGGACACGTGCTTGTGTAATGCCGGGACGGCACAGCGGGAGAAATAGTGGCGGAGTGGAGAGTCGAGCCATCCAAGCCGCATTAACATCAGCCCCAGTGGTCCCTTTAAGCAGCATTGGCCATCCTGGCCGAACACCACAAGTGGTGTCACGAATCATCCATTAAAGACTTTATTTCCACTTTCATCCACTTCCCCTTTAACTGGACACCCAGGGCCATGGACCAGGTCACAGCCACTGCGACCACCCCTTTAAGTACCACCGGACACGGTACAGAGTACCCCACAGTCCTAGCGGGCGTTCCAGATGTATGAAGTGTGTCACAGATATTCGACATTGTAAAATATGTGGCCTGTATGTATTTTTTGTGTAAGAAATTGTGTAAGACTCAAAAAATATTCTACTCTACCGTACTACAAAAAATGAAAGTTTTTTCTGCGCACTCATAAGTGATTTTTGTGACCCCTTTTAAATTGCTGGATCTTCACGCTCTGCTAGGAAAAGGGTCATGCTGTATTGTGCAGTGTCAAAAGGCAAATGGAGAAAAAAGGGCTCTGGATTGCTTTGCAATAAAATCTCGATTAACCTGGCAAAAAAAAAAAAAAATTCCTAGCCAACTATACCTGGGGGTAGGTATATACGGTCCATATATGCTATAGGTAGCAGCAGCAGACCGTAATGGAATGGACCCTCTTGATGTATGCAATGATATCTATATACACACATACAGTGCCTGCAGGTCTTGCACTGATATGTATAGAGCGACGTACACTCCCCTGCCTACCTAACACTGCAACCTATATACTAAGGAATTAGTCCTTAAAAGGACTGTTGGTTTAGCTGGATTTGAGTAGTTTAGAATGGTAGACCCCACACTGACTAAGAAATCCCCAAATCTGACCCTATCTCAGCCGCAGCTCTCCTGACACTGATTCCAGAGCTGAATGAGCCGAGCAGGGCGGCGTCCGGTCTCTTATACCCTGATGATGCTGTGCAGCCAGCCAATCACTGTAATACCCCAACAAAGATGGCTGCGGCGGTACAGTGCCTGGCAGATAATTGCCAAAAATGCAGGGTGCAGACCAGAGTTCCCACCGAGTAATCCCGGAAATGCTCGGTGCTCGCCGAGTACAGTGATACTCGGGCGAGTAACGATTAGTGATGACCACGTTCGCTCATCACTAGTGTTGAGCATTCCGATACTGCAAGTATCGGGTATCGGCCGATACTTGCTGTATCGGAATTCCGATACCGAGATCCGATATTTTTGTGATATCGGGTATCGGTATCGAAACAACATTAATGTAAAAATGTGTAAAAGAGAGAATTAAAATAAAAAATATTGCTATACTCACCTCTCCGACGCAGCCTGCACCTTACCGAGGGAAGCGGCAGCGTTCTTTGTTTAAAATTCGCGCTTTTCTTTCCTTTACGTGAGTCCCGGCTTGTGATTGGTTGCGTGCCGCCCATGTGACCGGGACGCAACCAATCACAGCAAGCCGTGACGTAATTTCAGGTCCTTCAGGATTTTAAAATTACGTTCCGGCGTTGTGATTGGTTGCGTCGCAGTCACATGGGCGACGCAACCAATCACATCAAGCCGTGACGTAATTTCAGGTCCTTAAGGATTTTAAAATTACGTCCCGGCTTTGTGATTGGTTGCGTCGCAGTCACATGGGAGACGCAACCAATCACAAGCCGTGACGTCACGGGAGGCTGGACACGCGCGCTTTTTAAAATGGGCGCGTGTCCAGCCTCCCGTGACGTCCCGGCTTGTGATTGGTTGCGCCGCGGTCAACCAATCACAAGCCGGGAGGCTGGACACGCACGCATTTTAAAATGCGCTTTTTAAAAAGGGCGCGTGTCCAGCCTCCCGTGACGTCACGGCTTGTGATTGGTTAATGGCGGCCATGTTGCCGGGACGCGGACCAATCACAGCAAGCCGTGACGTAATTTCGTCACGGCTTGCTGTGATTGGTCCGCGTCCCGGCAACATGGCCGCCCTGACCAATCACAAGCCGGGACTTCACGTAACCAAGTAAAAGCGCGAATTTTAAACAAACAACGCTGCCGGTTCCCTCGCTAAGGTCCAGGCTGCGTCGGACAGGTGAGTATAGCGATATTTTTTATTTTAATTCTTTCTTTTACACATTTATATGGATCCCAGGGCCTGAAGGAGAGTTTCCTCTCCTTCAGACCCTGGGAACCATCAGGAATACCGTCCGATACATGAGTCCCATTGACTTGTATTGGTATCGGTATCGGATTGGATCCGATACTTTGCCGGTATCGGCCGATACTTTCCGATACCGATACTTTCAAGTATCGGACGGTATCGCTCAACACTACTCATCACTAATCAGGACCATGCATGACTGATTGAGAAGAGCGCCATCTGTAGGTCGGACCACGAATCACACATCAGGCTGAAATATTATTACACATTTTTATAGCACCATTTATTCCATGGCGCTTTACATGTGAAATGGGGGCAAATAAAGGCAAATACATTAAACATGAGCAAAAAACAATGCACACAGGTAACTAAGGAGGGAGGACCCTGCCCGTGAGGGCTCACAGTCTGCAGGATCACACATCAGTACCACAGACAATTACTGTGGGAAAGAGCCACATGAAGGCCAGGCCCTAAGTCACACATCAGGACCATACACGGCTGCTGGAGTAGACAGTCACCTGGAGGCTGGACGCCAAATAACGGATCCTACAGCAGGACCATGCATGAATGCTGGAGGCTGGACCCAGAGCTTCCACCAGGAATTTCAGGGTCCCATACTGGCCAAATTTTTTAGCCCCCTTGAGACTCTACCCCAGCTCCGCCTGCATCGCTCAAACCTCCCACAGTCCCACCACCCACTCTTGGAAAAACTCCACTTCTGCACCACGACCTCACCAATCACTCATTACCCGTTCCAATCTAACCCTATATTACATCGGTCATTATCCGCTTGTGTTTGACCAAAAGATTTTTTAAGCCCACCATCACAAGGTAGATTCTTTTGGCAGGGCCCTGCTCTATTAAACATTTCTTAAAATATCCAATACTGTTTAGGTATATTTTTATTTACTTTTCTTTAAGGGAATGTGTCACATTTTTAAAAATAACCAATAATGCCACATACAAGGAACAAATACAGTCACACCGTGACCAGACCGTATCTTACCACATAGTGACCGAATAGTACCACACACAGGGAACAAACACCACCACACCATGACCAGTCCACATATTGCCACCATATAGTGACCGAATAGTACCACGTACTAGGAATAAATACCACACCATGACCAGACCACATAGTAACCGAATAATACCACATATAGGGAACAAATACCGCCACATAATGGCCAGACCACATATTACCACCACAGTCACTGAATAATACCACATACAAGAGACAAATACCGCTACACCATGACCTCACCACATATCGTTACTACATAGTGACCAAATACTAAAATACTGATCACTGTTGTGAATTTGGTTTCTGGGCTCCCCCGGTGGTCACTGGTGGTACTGAACTTGTGTGCTTCATCGCCTCTGTTCACCTGTTTCCATCAGGATGTGGGAGTTGTCTATTTAGCCTTGCTCCTCAGTCATTTCTATGCCGGCCAACAATGTTACCAGAAGCCTTTCTGTTGCATGTTCCTGCTCCTAGACTACTATCAGCTAAGTTGGACTTGTAGTCCTAAGTTTGTTTGCATTTTTGTTCCAGTTCTCTGTGATTGTTAATTTCTGAGGCTGGAAGCTCTTGTGAACTGAAATTGCCACTCTGGTGTCATGAGTTGATATTAGAGTCTTAAAGTAATTTCAGGATGGCGTTTTGAAAGGGTTTTCAGCTGACTGTGAAGTTCCCTTTTCTGTCTTCCTACTATCTAGTAAGCGGACCTCAATTTGCTAAACCTATCTTCATACTTCGTATGTCAATTTCCTCTGAAATCACCGACAATATATGTGGGGGCTACTGTCTGCCTTTTGGGGAAAATTTCTCTAGAGGTAAGCCAGGTCTGTATTTTCCTCTGCTAGGGTCAGTCAGTTCTCCGGCTGGCGCTGGGCGTCTAGGGATAAAACGTAGGCACGCTACCCGGCCACTGTTATTTGTGCGGTAGGTTTAGCTCACAGTCAGCTCGAGTTCCCATCTTCCAAGAGCTAGTTCTTTTTGTATGCTTTACTACGTTCTCTTGCCATTGAGAACCATGACAGTTTGGCCGGCCAAGGGTTAAAATTATTGGCAGAAGAAAGGAGAGAAGAGAAGTCTGCAGAGAATTTTTTTTTTTTTTTTTTTCCTGAGTTTGCTCATTAGTTTATTCTCTAGCATCTCTGCTTACTGCAGCCTTCGTCTCTCTCTCTCTCCTTCTAATCCTTGAATGGTTCTGATTTCACCTGATGAAAATGGATCCTCAGAGTTTAGCTACAGGTCTGAACAATCTCGCTATGAAGGTTCAAGGTTTACAGGATTTTGTAATTCATGCTCCTATATCTGAACCTAGAGTACCTTTGCCTGAATTTTTCTCCGGGGATAGATCTCGCTTCCAGAATTTCAAACATAATTGTAAATTATTTTTGTCTCTGAGATCTCGCTCCGCTGGAGATCCTGCACAGCAGGTCAGGATTGTAATATCCTTGCTCCGGGGCGACCCTCAGGATTGGGCATTTGCTTTGGCACCAGGGGATCCTGCGTTGCTCAATGTGGATGCGTTTTTCCTGGCTTTGGGGTTGCTTTATGAGGAACCTCATTTAGAGATTCAGGCTGAAAAAGCCTTGATGGCCCTGTCTCAAGGGCAAGATGAGGCTGAAATATACTGCCAAAAATTTCGTAAGTGGTCTGTGCTTACTCAGTGGAATGAGTGCGCCCTGGCGGCGAATTTCAGAGAGGGTCTCTCTGATGCCATTAAAGATGTTATGGTGGGGTTCCCTGTGCCTGCAGGTCTGAATGAGTCCATGACAATGGCTATTCAGATTGATCGGCGTTTGCGGGAGCGCAAACCTGTGCACCATTTGGCGGTGTCTACTGAGAAGGCGCCAGAGATTATGCAATGTGATAGAATTCTGTCCAGAAGCGAACGACAGAATTTTAGGCGAAAAAATGGGTTATGCTTCTATTGTGGCGATTCAACTCATGTTATATCAGCATGCTCTAAACGTACTAAGAAGGTTGATAAGTCTGTTTCAATTGGTACTTTACAGTCCAAGTTTATTCTATCTGTGACCCTGATTTGCTCTTTATCGTCTATTACCGCGGACGCCTATGTCGACTCTGGCGCCGCTTTGAGTCTTACGGATTGGTCCTTTGCCAAACGCTGTGGGTTTAATTTAGAGCCTCTGGAAGTTCCTATACCTCTGAAGGGTATTGACTCCACGCCATTGGCTAGTAATAAACCACAATACTGGACACAAGTAACTATGCGTATTAATCCGGATCACCAGGAGATTATTCGCTTCCTTGTGTTGTATAATCTACATGATGTGTTGGTGCTTGGATTGCCATGGCTGCAATCTCATAACCCAGTCCTCGACTTTTTTTCTTTGTATCTAAAAAAGATGGCTCTTTGAGGCCGTGTATTGATTATCGGCTTTTGAATAAAATCACGGTTAAATATCAGTATCCTTTGCCACTGCTTACTGATTTGTTTGCTCGAATAAAGGGGGCCAAGTGGTTCTCTAAGATTGATCTTCGTGGGGCGTATAATTTAGTGCGAATTAAGCAGGGGGATGAGTGGAAAACCGCATTTAATACGCCTGAGGGCCATTTTGAGTATTTAGTAATGCCTTTTGGTCTTTCAAATGCCCCTTCAGTCTTTCAGTCTTTTATGCATGACATTTTCCGTGAATATTTGGATAAATTTATGATTGTGTATCTGGATGATATTTTGATTTTTTCGGACGACTGGGACTCTCATGTCCAACAGGTCAGGAGGGTTTTTCAGGTTTTGCGCTCTAATTCCTTGTGTGTAAAGGGTTCTAAGTGCGTCTTTGGGGTTCAAAAGATTTCGTTTTTGGGGTACATTTTTTCCCCCTCTTCCATTGAGATGGACCCTGTCAAGGTTCAGGCTATTTGTGATTGGACGCAACCCTCTTCTCTTAAGAGCCTTCAGAAGTTTTTGGGCTTTGCTAATTTTTATCGTCGATTTATAACTGGTTTTTCTGATGTTGCTAAGCCGTTGACTGATTTGACTAAGAAGGGTGCTGATGTTGCTGATTGGTCCCCTGCTGCTGTGGAGGCCTTTCGGGAGCTTAAGCGCCGCTTTTCTTCCGCCCCTGTATTGCGTCAGCCTGATGTTACTCTTCCTTTTCAGGTTGAGGTCGACGCTTCAGAAATCGGAGCTGGGGCGGTTTTGTCGCAGAAAAGTTCCGACTGCTCCGTGATGAGACCTTGCGCGTTCTTTTCTCGTAAATTTTCGCCCGCTGAGCGAAATTATGATATTGGTAATCGGGAGCTCTTGGCTATGAAGTGGGCTTTTGAGGAGTGGCGTCATTGGCTTGAGGGGGCTAGACATCAGGTGGTGGTATTGACTGACCACAAGAATTTGATTTATCTTGAGTCTGCCAGGCGCCTGAATCCTAGACAGGCGCGCTGGTCGTTATTTTTCTCTCGGTTTAATTTTGTGGTTTCTTACCTACCGGGTTCTAAAAATGTGAAGGCGGATGCCCTTTCTAGGAGTTTTGAGCCTGATTCCCCTGGTAATTCTGAACCTACAGGTATCCTTAAGGATGGAGTGATATTATCTGCTGTTTCCCCAGACTTGCGACGGGTCTTGCAGGAGTTTCAGGCGGATAGACCTGATCGTTGCCCGCCTGGTAGAATGTTTGTTCCTGATGATTGGACCAGTAGAGTCATCTCGGAGGTCCATTCTTCTGCGTTAGCTGGTCATCCTGGAATCTTTGGTACCAGGGATTTGGTGGCTAGGTCCTTCTGGTGGCCTTCCCTGTCGCGAGATGTGCGAGGTTTTGTGCAGTCTTGTGATGTTTGTGCTCGGGCCAAGCCTTGTTGTTCTCGGGCTAGTGGATTGTTGTTATCTTTGCCTATTCCGAAGAGGCCTTGGACTCACATCTCCATGGATTTTATTTCTGATCTCCCTGTTTCTCAGAAGATGTCTGTCATCTGGGTGGTGTGTGACCGTTTCTCTAAGATGGTCCATTTGGTCCCCTTGCCTAAATTGCCTTCCTCATCCGAGCTGGTTCCTCTGTTTTTTCAAAATGTGGTTCGCTTGCATGGTATTCCGGAGAATATCGTGTCTGACAGGGGAACCCAATTCGTGTCTAGATTTTGGCGAGCGTTCTGTGCTAGGATGGGCATTGATTTGTCTTTTTCGTCTGCTTTCCATCCTCAGACTAATGGCCAGACCGAGCGAACTAATCAGACCTTGGAGACTTATTTGAGGTGTTTTGTGTCTGCGGATCAGGATGATTGGGTTGCCTTTTTGCCCTTGGCGGAGTTTGCCCTCAATAATCGGGCTAGTTCTGCCACCTTGGTTTCTCCTTTCTTCTGTAATTCGGGGTTTCATCCTCGTTTCTCTTCCGGTCAGGTGGAGTCTTTGGATTGTCCTGGAGTGGATGCTGTGGTGGAGAGGTTGCATCAGATTTGGGGGCATGTGGTGGACAATTTGAAGTTGTCCCAGGAGAAGACTCAGCATTTTGCCAACCGCCGTCGTCGTGTTGGTCCTCGTCTTTGTGTTGGGGACTTGGTGTGGTTGTCTTCTCGTTTTGTCCCTATGAAGGTTTCTTCTCCTAAGTTTAAGCCTCGGTTCATCGGCCCGTACAAGATATTGGAGATTCTTAACCCTGTGTCCTTTCGTTTGGACCTCCCTGCATCTTTTTCTATTCATAATGTCTTCCATCGGTCATTGTTGCGCAGCTATGAGGTACCGGTTGTGCCTTCCGTTGAGCCTCCTGCTCCGGTGTTGGTTGAGGGTGAGTTGGAGTACGTTGTCGAGAAGATCTTGGACTCCCGTGTTTCCAGACGGAGACTTCAGTATCTGGTCAAGTGGAAGGGCTACGGTCAGGAGGATAATTCTTGGGTGACTGCCTCTGATGTTCATGCCTCCGATTTGGTCCGTGCCTTTCATAGGGCTCATCCTGATCGCCCTGGTGGTTCTGGTGAGGGTTCGGTGCCCCCTCCTTGAGGGGGGGGTACTGTTGTGAATTTGGTTTCTGGGCTCCCCCGGTGGTCACTGGTGGTACTGAACTTGTGTGCTTCATCGCCTCTGTTCACCTGTTTCCATCAGGATGTGGGAGTTGTCTATTTAGCCTTGCTCCTCAGTCATTTCTATGCCGGCCAACAATGTTACCAGAAGCCTTTCTGTTGCATGTTCCTGCTCCTAGACTACTATCAGCTAAGTTGGACTTGTAGTCCTAAGTTTGTTTGCATTTTTGTTCCAGTTCTCTGTGATTGTTAATTTCTGAGGCTGGAAGCTCTTGTGAACTGAAATTGCCACTCTGGTGTCATGAGTTGATATTAGAGTCTTAAAGTAATTTCAGGATGGCGTTTTGAAAGGGTTTTCAGCTGACTGTGAAGTTCCCTTTTCTGTCTTCCTACTATCTAGTAAGCGGACCTCAATTTGCTAAACCTATCTTCATACTTCGTATGTCAATTTCCTCTGAAATCACCGACAATATATGTGGGGGCTACTGTCTGCCTTTTGGGGAAAATTTCTCTAGAGGTAAGCCAGGTCTGTATTTTCCTCTGCTAGGGTCAGTCAGTTCTCCGGCTGGCGCTGGGCGTCTAGGGATAAAACGTAGGCACGCTACCCGGCCACTGTTATTTGTGCGGTAGGTTTAGCTCACAGTCAGCTCGAGTTCCCATCTTCCAAGAGCTAGTTCTTTTTGTATGCTTTACTACGTTCTCTTGCCATTGAGAACCATGACAGATCACTAAAAGCAATACTAATATTACTTTAAGTGCCATTATACACAGGAGCTCTGTGCATAGTATATCATGTTTAGTGTCCGTGTACAAGTAATACAGTGATGGACCAGTGACATTATATAAGCTGCAGAGGGAACCCGGCTTACTGGATCGCGCCGGCCGATCAGCTGACCGGCGCCGCAGCTGCATGTGTGGCGGCTGTGTCACAGTCACGACACATGCATGGACCAGGAATCGCAGATCCCGCATCAGGACCATACACGACTGCTGGGGGAGAGCGCCACCTGGAGGCTGTACTTGAAATCATAGAGATCACACCTCAGGACCACACAACCGCTGGGTGCGAGTGCCACATTGAGATCCCACATCAGGACTATACACGACTGCTGAGGGAGAGCGCCACCCGGAGACCGGACCAGGAATCACAGATCACACATTAGAACCATGCATGACTGCTGGGGAAAGAGAGTCACCTGTATCCCAGGCCCCAAATCACAACACTCCAGGACCATACACAACTGCTAGGGGATAGCGTCACTTGGAGGCTGGGCCCCAAATCACATATCAGGCCCACACACGACTGCTGGGAAAGAGCGCCACCTGGAGGCGGGACTCCGAATCACAGATCACACATTGGGACCATACACTACTGTAAGCTCCAACTTGAGGCCTGATCCTGGATCACAAATCAGGACCATGCACGATTGCTGGAGAGCGCCACCTGGAGGCCAGACCCCTAACCACACTTCAGAACGACACGCAACTGCTGGGAAAGAGCATCACCTAGAGAGCAGGCCCCAAATCACAGATGACTAGTGTTGAGCATTCCGATACCGCAAGTATCGGGTATCGGCCGATACTTGCGGGTATCGGAATTCCGATACCGAGATCCGATACTTTTGTGGTATCGGGTATCGGTATCGAAACAACATTAATGTGTAAAATTAAGAATTAAAATAAAAAATATTGCTATACTCACCTCTCCGACGCAGCCTGGACCTCACCGAGGGAACCGGCAGCGTTGTTTGCTTAAAATGCGCGCTTTTACTTCCTTCCGTGACGTCACGGCTTGTGATTGGTCGCGTGCCGCCCATGTGGCCGCGACGCGACCAATCACAGCAAGCCGTGACGTAATTTTCAGGTCCTCAATGCCTAATTCTAGGCATTCAGGAATTTAAAATTACGTTCCGGCTTGTGATTGGTCGCGTCGCGGTCACATGGGCGACGCGACCAATCACAAGCCGTGACGTCACGGGAGGCAGGAGACGCGCGCATTTTTAAAATTACGTCACGGCTTGTGATTGGTTGCGTGCCGCCCATGTGACCGCGACGCGACCAATCACAGCAAGCCGTGACGTAATTTCAGGTCCTCAATGCAGAAATAGGCATCAGGACCTGAAATTACGTCACGGCTTGCTGTGATTGGTCGCGTCGCGGCCACATGGGCGGCACGCGACCAATCACAAGCCGTCACGGAAGGAAGTAAAAGCGCGCATTTTAAGCAAAGAACGCTGCCGGTTCCCTCGGTGAGGTCCAGGCTGCGTCGGAGAGGTGAGTATAGCAATATTTTTTATTTTAATTCTTTATTTTACACATTAATATGGATCCCAGGGCCTGAAGGAGAGTTTCCTCTCCTTCAGACCCTGGGAACCATCAGGGATACCGTCCGATACTTGAGTCCCATTGACTTGTATTGGTATCGGGTATCGGTATCGGATTAGATCCGATACTTTGCCGGTATCGGCCGATACTTTCCGATACCGATACTTTCAAGTATCGGACGGTATCGCTCAACACTACAGATGACACATCAGGACCATAGATGACTGCTGGGGGAGAGAGTCACCTGGAGGCCAGGCCCCAAATCACACAGTAGGACCATAGACGACTGCTGGGGGAGAGTGTCACCTGGATGCTAGGCCCCAAATCACAGATCAGGACCATAGAGAACTGCTGGAGGAGAGCGCCACCTGAAGATTGGACCTTAAAAATCCAGCTCACACATCAGGACTATATATGACTGCAGGAGGAGAGCACCACCTGGAGGCCAGACCCCGAATCAAAGATCACACATCAGGACCATGCCTGACCACTGAAGGAGTGTGCCACCTGAAGACTGAACCTTAACAACCCAGCTTACGCGTCACAACAATACATGACTGCTGGAGGAGAGCGCCACATGGAGGCTGGACGTCAAACCACAGATTACACATTAGGACCATGCATGACCGCTGAAGGAGAGCGCCACCTGGAGGCTGGGCCCTAAATCACACGACGGCTGGAGGAGAGCGCCACCTGGAGGCTGGATCCAAAATCACGATTGCTGGAGGAGAGCGCCACCTGGAGGCCAGGCCTCGGATCATCTGTCCCACATCAGGACCATACATGACTGCAGGGGGCAAGCATCACCTGGAGGCCACATCCTGAATCGCAAATCACACATCAGGACCATAATCAAGTAATGGGGTTCAGACCACCAATCACACATCAGGACCATGCATGACTGCTGGAGGAAAGCTCCACCTGGAGGCCAGGCCCCAAATTACATATCACACATTAGGACCACAGACGACTGCTGGAGGAGAGCGCCACCTGAAGACTGGACGCCGAATCACAGATCACAACCATGCAGACCACTGAAGGAAAACGCCACCTGGAAGCGGAACTCAGGATCACAGATCACACATTAGGACTATACGACTGCTTGGGAAGGGCACCACCTGGAGGCCAGACCCTGAATCACAGATCACACATCAGGACCATAAACAAGTAATGGGGGTCAGACCACCAATCATACATCAGGACCATGCACGACTGCTGGAGGAAAGCTCCACCTGGAGGCCAGGCCCTAAATTACATATCACACATCAGGACCACAGACCACAGCTGGAGTAGAGCCCCACCTGAAGACTGGACGCCAAATAACAGATCACACATCAGGACCATGCACAACCACTGAAGGAAAATGCCACCTGGAGGCGGAACTCAGGATCACAGACCACACATTAGGACTATACATGACTGCTTGGAGAAGGGCACCACCTGGAGGCCAGACGGTGAATCACAGATCACACATCAGGACCATAAACAAGTAATGGGGGTCAGACCACCAATCACACATCAGGACCATGCATGACTGCTGGAGGAAAGCTCCACCTAGAGGCCAGGCCCCAAATTACATATTACACACCAGGACCACAGATGACTGCTAGATGAGAGCGCCACCTGAAGACTAGACGCCGAATCACAGATCACACATCAGGACCATGCACGGCCACTGAAGGAAAACGCCACCTGGAGGCTGGACCCCTAAATCACCTCTCGCACATCAGCACCATACATGACTGCAGGAGGAAGAGCAACCCCTGGAAGCCAGACCACAAATGAGGACCATACAAGACTGCTGGAGGAGAGCGCATCCTGGGGTCCGACCACCAATCACACATCAGGACCATTCATGACTGCTGGGGAAGGGCACTACCTGTTGGCCAGGCCCTGAATCACAGATCACACATCAAGAATTAGAAACGTACAACTTATTTTTTATTTTTCTCACTTACATAGTGCCATCATATTCCGCAGTGCTTTACAGACATCATTGCTGTCCCCATTGGGCTCACAATATATATTCCCTATCAGTAAGTGGAGTGCAGGAAGAAAACGGAGAACCCTTAGGAAATCCCTGCAAACACAAGGAGAACATACAAACTTCAGTTTTCATCCTTTGTGGGATTTCAAGACAAGATCTGCAGGATATCAGTATTAATCACTGAGACCCCCCCCCCCCTTCGTGCAGTGCTAACCATATCTGGATGGTTATAACCCCAAAGTGTGGATTGTGCAGGTGCCACGTCAGGATGTCACAGGAAGGATGAACGGAGCCCCAGGACTCTGCACGGTCACACACTCAGCGGCGCCTCCACACATAAGTCTGGATGGACTCTGCCGAGGACACGGCTTTGATCGTCCCCAGTAAGGGATCAGAAATGGAGAACTTGACGTCATGGGAATCTCTGTAATAAGAGAAATCATCAGTACAGCGCGTGCAAGGTGGCGATGCCCCTGCACTATATGACAGGAGCCATTACCTGTTCAGGATGACGACAGTGGCTGAGCCGTCTGGGCAGAGGAATGCCACGCTCTCTAGGGATGACTTCTGGTTGGCATCCAACCCGACACGCTGAGCCCCCGGAGGAATAAACTTACTGCAAGCGTTAGATAAGAGTGGTGAGCGAAGGGTGGGGGCACCAGGGTCATAATATAAATATATATATATATATATATATATATATATATATATATATATATATATATATATATATATATATATATATATATATACACACACACACACACACACACACGCGCATGCATGCAGGTGGAGGGCACCGGGGTCATCACACACAGGCAGGTGGGGGGCTCCAGGGTCAAACACACTGGCAGGCGGGGATCATCACACAGGTAGGAAGGTGGAGCCACGGTCACAATATATACAGGCAGGGGCACCAGGGTCATCACAAACAGGCAGGTGGAGGTTATCATATATACAGGCAGGCGGAGAGCACCGCAGTCCTAATATATACAGGCAGGCGGAGGCGGCACCGCATTCACAATATATACAGGCAGGTGGAGTGCGTTGGGAGTCATCACAGGCAGGCGGAGTGCACTGCGGTCATAATACAGTGGTACAGTGGGTACAGAAAGTATTCAGACCTCTTTAGATTTTTTACTCTTTCATTGCAGCCATTTGGTAAATTCAAAAAAGTTAATTTTTTTCTCATTAACGTACACTCTGTACCCCATCTTGACAAAAAAGAAAAACAGAAATGTAGTAATTTTTCTAAATGTATTAAAAAAGAAAAACTGAAATATCACATGGTCATAAGTAGAGATGGCGGTGTTGGAGTCGAACTGTTCGCCAATTTCAAATTCGAGCTGTTTTGGTCGGTGTTCGAGTCGTTCGACGAACTCGAACAATTTTGCTTAAAATTCAGCTGTTCGAGTTTGTTCGATAACTGTTCGTTCACCAAAAGCCTAACTTGATTTTCACATTTAAACTGTTTATCATTGTTAATAGACTGTTTCAGTGTATAGTGTGCGGGGGGGGGGGGGGGATAGATCTGTGCTGAAATAACGCCAATCTCCAGTTTTTGTTTTTTTTTTACAGTGGGGCGGTGCAGTCGCTCAGCCTATCAGCAGTGTGCATGTGGTGCACACAAGGGCATGTGTCATTGGCTGTGTTTGTCACATGTCCTTGCCCTATAAGAACCAGCCCTTTGCCCCGTCGCCACCATTTCCTCACTGCAGCTTAATGTTAGATGGCACCGCTGCTGCTGTGGGCGCTGTGCAGACAGTGTTTTTGGCAAGCAAATTTTCAGTTAGAGAGAGAGATAGGTTTAGGGAGTCGGGACTATTTGTAATATCAGCCCTTTTCAGGGTAGGTTACAGCAGTTCCTAGCACTTTTTGCCAGGCAGGTCTGTGCCAGTGCTGTGCAAGTGTTTGTCACAGCATTTGGTGTAATCCAGCTCAGCCAATCCTTTTGGGCTAGCAGCATTGTCTGGTAGTCATCTGAGTAGCCCGCCTGTGAAGCTAGCTACACCACCTGTGTATCTAATAATTTATTACTGCATCTAACCCAGTAAATCGTTTTGGGCTAGTACCACAGTTTGGCCACTCAGCTCTGCTCGGTTTCCATGCATCGTTTTTTGTGCCAACAACTACAGAGTTGCCAATTAAGCACCAAAATGAGTGGCAAAAGGCCTGCTGCTGGTGGAAAGGGGAATAGGAGTGTTGGAAAGGGAAAAAAAGGTTGTGTCCGTGGGGTAGGTGGTAAAGCAACAGTAACATCTGCAGAAGAAAGACCATCTTCCAGCCAAAGTAAGATGTCTACTTCTTTTCGTGGACAATCTGATATGATCCCTTTCTTACAACCATCACTACGAGTATCGCTACAAATTCCAGATGTAATACGAGGGGACTAATGATAAAAGTCACACTTGGACCTCGTGGTGGAGACCTGTCTAAGGTTATAGCCCAAGTAGAAAGCAAATGGATTTACTGGTTGGGTACCATGAGCACGGGGGGTCTTAATGAGAGTTTGGGGTTTGCAGCATTTTTATAGTTATGCTGATCTTCATGATACAAATTTGAGGCATCTTTTTTAGGGATGGGTGTTCTTGAAGAGGCTCCTGCTTATATATGAACTTTCTTTAAAGAGCTTCACAGGCCTGTATTATCTAATATAAGTACTATTCGGGTGTTTGAAATCATAGTCATAGAAGAGTCAGGTGGATTGCCTTTTTAGGCTAGGATGGATGGTGGCTTTGTATTGCACTTACCTTCTGAGCATCCTTGCATTTTATAATGTCAGTAACATATGTTATGCTATATTTATGCTTGATACAATTGTCACTTTAAGAATGTTGCATTGTATTTATTATATTCAATACGTTTTTATCATGTTGATTGTATATTGTTCACTTTTATTGCCCAATTGATTTTTTCGCTTGACAAGATACACTAGGATGCACGCCCCTTTAATTATAAGGGATATCACTTATTTCACTCTGCCTATGCACTAAAGGGGATTGGTATATCCCACTAATAATATTGTAATTTTATAGATCTGCACCTCCCCCTCTTTTTCATCACGATTTTAAAGGGAACCTGTCACCTGAATTTGGCGGGTCCTTTTTTGGGTCATATGGGCGGTGTTTTCAGGTCTTTTATTAACCCCTTTTTTCCCGCTGGTCACGAAATTGACTTGACGTTGATTCGCTTTCCTCCCTAGTTAACGCGTGCGCAAAGCAATCTTGCATTGCGCACGCACAGTATGCTTTGCCCAACTGCGGGCAAAGCCGAAAACCATTAGTGCGCATGCGCCGGCGCACTATGTCCCGGAACACAGCGAAATACTTCAGGGACATAGTGCGGCGGCGCATGCGCACTAATGGTTTTCGGCTTTGCCCACAGTTGGGCAAAGCATACTGCGCGTGCGCAAGGCAAGATTGCTTTGCGCACGCGATAACTAGGGAGGAAAGCGAATCAACATCAAGTCAATTTCGCGACCAGAAGGAAAAAAAGGGGTTAATAAAAGACCCAAAATCACCGCCCATATGACCCAAAAAAGGACCCGCCAAATTCAGGTGACAGGTTCCCTTTATTAACTAATAAAATGCTTTATTTACATTAGTGCACTTTTTCTTGTTCTATACATTCTCATCCGTCCGCACATAATTGCACCCTTCACCGCAAATATCCTTTATAATGGGTAGGATTTTTGCTTTTTATATCCCTTCATTCCAGCACCTTCCTTCCAGCACTTTTTTCTATGGCTACGTTCACATTTGCGTTGTGCGCCGCAGCGTCGGCGCCGCAGCGCACAACGCAAACAAAAACGCGGCAAAATGCATGCACAACGCTGCGTTTTGCGCCGCATGCGTCCTTTTTTTAATTGATTTTGGACGCAGCAAAAATGCAACTTGCTGCGTCCTCTGCGCCCGGACGCGGGCGCCGCAGCGACGCATGCGGCGCAAAACGCAAGTGCGACGCATGTCCATGCGCCCCCATGTTAAATATAGGGGAGCATGACGCATGCGGCGCCGCTGCGGCGCCCGCCGCTAATGTGAACGTAGCCTATCAGGCACCCGAACGACAGAGCGTATACGCAGTCTATCGCGTCACCATGCATTTCCTAAAGCGTTCCACACTGGGCCTGTGCACGCTATTGTGCGGGGGTCCAGGGAACGCTGATCCGGAAATGCTCTACTATGGATGATGACGATGACCGCATGCGCCGCTGATTTCGCTCGTGGCACAGTTAAAGCTTTGGGGGTGTAGTTATTATGCATTCCATGTGCTGGTCACCGACATCATCTCCCCCCTCTGGTTGCTAGTGCACTGCACAACCAATAGGATATGAGCTATGGTATAGGCCCTCCTCTTCCTTGTACACCCATTGGCTGCCACCCGTTCAAAAGACCCCACCTTTCATCCCCTGGGCACGCCCCTGGAAGAAGCTAAGGGCGAAACGCACGTCGGGGCGACAGGGGAGCACCGAATCACCCTGCACTATCTAATTTACTGCCCTAACATACCTATGATTCACGGTTGTGAGGTAATATTTTCTACGATTTTTGCTTTATATGAATATGGTCTATGATGTATGCCCTGTCAGGGCACTGTTGGTTAATTTCCACCTCATATACTTGGCATACTTGGCAATGCTTTAATAGCATACGCTAACCTTAATATGCATTAGGCTCTCATTTTTGCTGTGTTCTGTGGCATATATTTATGTAATATGATTGAGGGTGGTATTCTGGTCCCCTGGGTATTTTTTGTATTTTATGTACTATACCTGTTTTCTTTTAATTTTTGTTAATAAAATAAGATATATTTTGGTATTCTTTGGTTCTCTTCTTCTTCTCAGGGGTTAATTCGTACTGAGTTTCCCATATGTTGTCTAAAATTCCAGATGAGGCACAAAAAGAGCAGGTGCTTGAACGGATATCAAGTGCTGCTTCAAGTGGGCTCTCCACCTCAACATCACAAATACTCCAGTCCTCAGAGGTGTCACCCCAATCGCACTTGCTTCCTCACAGCTGCCAAGTCTCCAGCCGCCAGTCTGAGTATGGGGTAACACAGATGGTTGAGTCTGCAAAGCTGTTTACTCATACTATAGCCTGGGAATCAGAGGTCTGCTCCAGAGTTTCTGTGAATCCAGATGAGGAAATGATCTGCACTGATGCCCAGAATCTTTGTGAGTCGGACCCAGGCCCAGTTGAAGAAGGTTGTAATAATTATAGGGGATAACTCAGGAGACTCTCTGCGTGGAACAAGACAACTACAGGACACAGTTTTATAAGTAGTAAAGTCTAGATTATCACACGGTGATTCAAACAGGTGCAGAGAGAAACTCAAGTCCACAACACTTGGTGCAAACATCAAATGCAGCTCAGCGGTCTATAGGAAACTTCAGAGGAAAATTCAATCATGCAGAAAGTCTATGAAGCACAATTATTCTTGAGGATACTTGACACGAATAAGTCCTTGCTTAGTCCAAAACACAGATAGATATGCTTATAAGGCAGTTCAAATAATATCTTAGCTCAACCAGGGAGGTCTGGGTAATAGTCTCAGGTTCTTGCAGAGCAGAAACAGCTTACATGTCCAGCAAATGCAGATGGAAGCAAACACGAGCAGCAGATGAAGGAGGATTACTGGAACTGGTGTATGCAGCAGGAACTCAGAGCAGAGTAGCAGGATCACCAGGAGCAGGTATATAGCCAGGGAGTCACCAGAGGTCAAGAGCTGGATGCAAGGCAGAATACTCTAGCACAGACTGAAGGCTGGGGTGGAGTTTTATAGCAGGAAGACACAGTGCACATGAGACCAAAGACGCCATCTTGGAAAAGGGCAGTAATGCACAAAAAGGTAATAAAAAATGTTCAGAGTCCTGACATTACTCCCTCCTTAGAAGCGGCCTCAGGATGATCCTGGACCTGGTTTCTCAGGGAATCTCTGATGAAAACGAGAAATCTTCTGTTGGGCATTGATGTTTTCCACAGGTTCCCAAGAGTCTTCCTCACGGGGATATCCCTGCCATCTTATCAGATATTGGAGCCGATTCCTGCGAATCCTGGAATCAACAATTTCCTCCACCACAAATTGTTCTTGCCCATCAATCACCACAGGCTGCGGAGGTGGCACGACACGTCCCTGGAAGGTATTAGGAGATACAGGCTTTAGTAAAGATACATGAAAAACTGGGTGTACCTTCATAGTCCTAGGCAGCTTCAGCCGGCAGGCCACAGAGCTCACAATACCGTTGATCTTGAAAGGGCCAATGAATTTCTGTCCAAGTTTTTGTGAAGGAACGTTTAACTTCAGATTCTTAGTTGCTAACCACACGGAATCTCCTACCTTGAACATGGGTGCAGGTTTACGGAATCTATCAGCCGATCTCTTATAACGTTCTTGAGCTGTGGTCAGGGATTCCTTCAGAACCTCCAGATTTTGCCTCATCGCAGTCAGCCTTTCCTCCACTGCCGGAACCCGAAAATTAATTGGAGACCTAGGTAAGATACACGGATGATAACCCAGCTTGGCAAAGAAAGGTGTAAATTTAGTGGAGGCGCTCTGAGAATTGTTATATGAAAATTCGGCTAACGGCATCAACTCCAACCAATCATCCTGGAGATGGCTGACATAGCATCTTAGATATTGTTCCAGCGTCTGGTTGGTACACTCAGTCTGACCATTTGTCTGGGGATGGTAAGCGGAAGAGAGACAGACATTAATATTGAGTGCAGAGCAAAACCCCTTCCAGAATCTTGAAGTGAACTGTACTCCACGGTCAGAGATGATCTCATCCGGAACCCCATGCAACCGAAAGACATTCTGTATAACCAAGTTCACTGTATCTTTAGCTGAGGGGAGGCCGGTGCACGGAACAAAATGAGCAGCTTTAGTCAGGCGACCAACTAGCACCATGATTGTATTCATGCCCCCCGATGTAGGCAGCTCCACAATAAAGTCCATTGATATAGACCCCCAAGGGCAGGACGGAACAGGTAATGGTTGTAGAAGACCCGTAGGTGCTACATGAGGAGTCTTGTAACGAGCACATACCTCGCAAGAGAGAACATAGTCCTTGGTATCCTTCAGGCAAGTTGGCCACCAGAAAAATCGGCTCAGGACCTCTTGTGTCTTCTGTACCCCCCTGTGACCAGCCAACTTGGAGTCATGTACCAACTTGAGGATCTGCAGACGGACGACCTCAGGGACGTAGATACATCGATCTCTGAACCACATGCCACCCTTAAAGACAAGATTAATATCCACAGGTGGGTTGGCCAGAAATACATCACAGTCATAGGCCTCCCTGCACTCCTTCCACAAGTCCTGATCGTGGATAACTCCAATGAAATTGGCATCAGATAGAATGGTCTTGGACGGGGCTCCAGGTACGGAATCCGCAGCATGGATTTGGGATAAAGCATCAGCCTTCCCATTACGAGAACTTGGACGGTACGAGATAACAAAGTTAAATTGATTTAAAAATAAGTTCCAATGAGCCTGACGAGGAGAAAGACATCTAGCGGATCTAAGGAACCCTAAATTGCGATGGTCAGTTAGCACTATGATCTGTTGTTTGTAGATTGTAAGCTCTCACAAGCAGGGTTGTCTTATTTTGTCTTATTTTTGCTTTATTACTGTATTGTTAACGTTGTTACCTATGACTGTTGTGTTTGAAACTGTTAAACTGTAAAGCGCTGCGGAATATGTTGGCGCTATATAAAGATTATTATTCTTATTATTGTGCAGCTCCTTGCAGATGATGCCTCCATTCTTTGAAAGCCGCAATAATAGGCAGCAATTCCTTGTCTCCCACGTCGTAATTCTTCTCTGCTGAGGTTAGTCTACGGGAAAAGAAAGCACAAGGATGTAGCAGACCCTTCTCTCTCCAGTTCTTTGGGAGAGAATAGCCCCCAAAGCATTATCAGAAGCGTCCACCTCCACAATGAAAGAAAGTGTTGGATCTGGGTGTATCAACAGCGGTGCTGATATTACATAGTTACATAGTTATTAAGGTTGAAGGAAGACTTTAAGTCCATCTAGTTCAACCCATAGCCTAACATGTTGATCCAGGGGAAGGCAAAAAAAACCCATGTGGTAAGAGTAAGCTCCACCATGGGGAAAAAAATTCCTTCCCGACCCCACATACGGCAATCAATGTGAAACAGATCTTAAGCCGATCAAAAGCTTCTTGAGCCTGTGATGACCACTTAAAGGGTTTTTCCTTCTTTGTCAAGGAAGTAATGGGACGGACAATATCAGAAAAATTTCGAATGAAGCGTCTGTAGAAATTTGCAAAACCAATAAAACGTTAGACCTCCTTAACGTTCTTGGGTACCGGCCAGTCAAGGATAGCCTGAATCTTACCAGATTCCATGTTCAGCCCCTGGGGAGAGATGATATAACCTAAGAACTGTATCTCAGAACGATGGAACTCGCATTTCTCCGACCACTCAAAAAAGAGATTCTACAGGAATCAAAAATTAAATTTTGTGTTCATGTAATCCCTTTAAAACTTCACTTTTAATTAATAAATATAAAACCCAAACCCAGTATAACAGATATATCTAAAGTCACCAAGCTAATTGGCCTATTTGGGTCCTACCTGACTGTGGAGGTTGGCACCCTAAAAGACGATTTTTTTGGTGCCCCCACTCACCGTAGGCTCTCCCTCTCTCCCCTACAATGTCTCTTTTCAATGAAGGTGGGAAAACAAAATAGCTGAGAGCAGTGGTGAAAAAAAGATATGCTAAAATAATGATTTAGACCCAAACAGATACCTCCAAAAAGTATATCAACATTACCATCACAACGCATATCATGCAGGTACACAGTCCCCTATATTGTCAAATGATACTCCATATAAGTAAAAAAACTGTCATGGTCTTTGCCAACCATAAACATATCATGACTCCATGGCCAGACAGCAATGACAAAAACACATTTGACAAATCTCATAGTATATAGAGTAACTTAGCGTGTGTGGATGTCGCCCCGACGCATTTAAGTGGCCACTTATCCATAGAGCATCCGGCATCATGATCATCATCTCCTCCTGATGAACCGTGATAACGGGGAAACGCGTCGGGACGACATCCACACACGCTAAGTTACTCTATATATTATGAGATTTGTCAAATGTGTTTTTGTCATTCCTGTTTGGCCATGGAGTCATGATATGTTTATGGTTGGCAAAGACCATGACAGCTTTTTTACTTATATGGAGTATCATTTGACAATATAGGGGACTGTGTACCTGCATCATATGCGTTGTGATGGTAATGTTGATATACTTTTTGGAGGTATCTGTTTGGGTCTAAATCATTATTTTAGCATATCTTTTTTTCACCACTGCTCTCAGCTATTTTGTTTTCCCACCTTCATTGAAAAGGGACATTGTAGGGGAGAGAGGGAGAGCCTACGGTGAGTGGGGGCGCCAAAAAATCATCTTTTAGGGTGCCAACCTCCACAGTCAGGCAGGCGTGAGCAATAGGTGTAGTGTAGGACCCAAATAGGCCAATTAACTTGGTGACTTTAGATATATCTGTTATACTGGGTTTGGGTTTTATATTTATTAATTAAAAGTGAAGTTTTAAAGGGATTACATGTACACAAAACAGATCTCGAATTTCTCCGGCTTAATATACAGATGTTTCTCTTTCAGATGTCTTAAAACAGTTTTGACATGTTCTTCATGTTCCTGTAGAGTCAGAAAAGATTAGTATATCGTCCAAATAGATCACTACAAACTGGTCCAACAAATCTCTGAAAATGTCATTAGCAAGGTGTTGAAACTTTGCAGGGGCGTTACAAAGCCCGAAGGGCATCACAGGAGATTCAAAGTGTCCATACCGGCATCTGAGTGCCGTCTTCCACTCATCCCCTGGACGAATACGCACCAAATTATAAGCCCCACGAAGATCCAGTTTAGAGAACACCTTAGCATGGCAGACTCTTTCCAGTAATTCGGGAATCAGAGGCAAAGGGTAACGGTTTCGTACGGTTACCTTATTGAGTCAACACAGGGTCTCAGGGTCCCATCCTTCTTCTTTGCAAAAAAGATAGGTGCCCCTGCTGGTGAGGAAGAAGGACGTATGAAGCCTTTGGCCAGATTTTCATCAATATACTCCTTTAAGGCTTGAAGCTCAGGTGCCGCCAAAGGATATACGTTACCAAAAGGAATAGCTGCCCCAGGAAGCAACTCAATGGGACAGTCATAATGCCTGTGTGGAGGAAGCTGATCTGCATTCTTCTTGTCACAGATGTCAGAGAACTCTTTATATGCTGGAGGTAAAGAAAATACCTGTACATGTGGTTCCGTAGCCGTGGACTCAGGGACAGCTTCTGTTAACGCTGAGTTGCTCCTTATTGGAAAGATAATCTCCTTGGTCTCCCAGTTGATAATTGGGATCTGAGAACGCAACCAAGGAATGCCTAAAATCACAGGAAAATGAGGAGAAGAAATTAGCAAGAAAGAAAGTTGCTCCTGATGATTAGGCTCCAACAAAACTTCAAGGGGTATGGTCTCCTGATCCACAGGCCCAGAGATTAAAGATGACCCATCCACTGTTTCCATGGTAATTGGAGAGGCTCTTTGCTGAATTTCAATACCATGTTCCTTGGCAAATGCGATATCCATGAAATTGCCACCTGCACCAGAGTCAATCATAGCTGCACTGGAAATCCACTGTCCTGAACACAGGATCTTAATAGGGAGAGAACAGTGAGAGTTCTTTTCCTTAAGCTCCTTTGGGGGTGAAGTCATAGAAAGTGAATGGAATACAGAGTTTAAAGGCAGGCTACATTCAGAGATGTCAGATTCATCATCACAGTTGTCATACTCCCCTACTGCTGCTAGCACCTTGTTAGGCCGTCTAGGACACTTAGGACAATTGATCAAGAAGTGGTCAGACTGGCCGCAGTAGAAACATAGACTTTCACGAAGGCGATGCTCCCAGCGCTCATTGATCTCGCGCCTCTGAACGGAATCAATTTGCATGGGCACCTCCTCCACCTCCCGAGATGTTTTACCTGCAGGCTCTTTGGAAGGAAGGGAAAAGTTAGAAATACGGTTATATGCAGCAAACTTCTCCTGCCTACGCTCAGTAAGGCGAATGTCAATGCGCACACAATGCTGTATAAATGTCTCTAGCTCTTGTGGTGACTCAGAGTGAGCTAGTTCATCTTTTACAATACTAGACAGACCCCTTTTAAAAATAGGCAATTGTGCATAACTGTCCCAATTGGTATCTACCGCTAATCTCCTGAATTCAGTAGCATACTCAATAACAGAACATTTTGCCTGGCGTAAAGACAATAAAGCAGATTCAGCGGTTGCACGGCGATTAGGATCATCAAACATTAATGCCATAGCGGCCAAGAAATCATCCAAGTTATTTAACCGTGGGTCACGAGACTCAATCATCGGATTTGCCCAGGCGAGCACTTGTGCGGTCAGCAGCATTATTATACACAATACTTTGGATCTATCATTAGGAAAACGGTCAGCATGCACATCAAAATATAGCATACATTGATTCACAAAACCACGAAATTTGTCGCGATCACCATTTAATCTGAATGGGGCAACTTAGGTGGGCTAGCTGGTGGCGGTTGCCAAGAGGGAAAAGTTGCTTGTGCAGCTATTTGCGTGCTTATGTCCTGAAAAGCAGTCATAGCAAAAGACAAAAGGGTAGCATGCATTTCAGAAGGGATCACCACTCAGAAGTATCAAAAAGAGAATAATTTTATTATTAAGTCACACTTTAAACACTGCACAAAAAGTTAAAAACATTTAAAATTGCAAACCAAAGCAAATATAGAAACAAAGACCCATAATAAGGTCATACCACAGTCCCACCCTAAACACAAATAAATATAGCAAATGCTATCATTAATTCACAAGTAACCACATACAGCTACAACATGTCAGTATAACACAGCAGGGATCTATAAATAGGAGTCAAATGTCAAGGGTTACAGGTGCAATATTTACCCGTTCAAAAATCCTTTAAGGCTTAAAGTGCCAAACAATAGCAACCTATACAACCTGAACCTGTTCACAAGATTTCCCAAGCAGTGTCCCTGTAAGACGCATCAATGCAATGAAGGATAATAGTGTCAAAGGGTGGGTCTGGGCACTGAACGCCCAACGCGTGTCGCCAGTTGCACTGGCTTCTTCAGGGGCTATGCATACAGTGAGCATGTAATCTTCTTAAATACCTTGGTAATGAACGTTAGACCAGGCGCAGCTGGAGTCCAAGGAAACAACAGGAGATTACAATAGCCCCGGTATGTGGGAGTAGACCGGAGGTGACTAAGACACCAGCGCCTGCGCAGTGTGATAAGTGAAGACTGGGCTCCTGCTCCACGATGCCCGTCCAAGACCAACCGCGCACGCGCCATTCGGCGCACGCGTGGTGGATCCAAGACGGACACAGAGCAAACAGGAGATACCCTGGCCAAAAATTAAAAGTCAAAAATGCCAGTGCCTGCGCGGTGTGGTGAATGAAGTGCGGGCTCCTGTTCCAACATGTCCGCCCAAGACCAAACGCGCACGCGCCGTTCGGCGCACACGCGGCAGATCCAAAGGCGGACACAGAGCAACAAGGGACCACCCCGGCCAGAGGATTCTTAACACTAAGTAGTGCCGCTAAAAAGCGCATGCGTAAGAGAGGTTTACCCCATCCAAGACCATTTAAATGTAGGAAAATTGGCGCAAAAGGGCACCAACCATAAAACCCAATATAGTCTGCACAGAAAAGGTGCAGATCTCTACACTTTAGAACTCTGGATGAAAAAATCTGGTATACTTAGAGGGCATAAGCATATACAGTTACATAAACAATTGCATATAAGGTATTTAGAAAACCATGGTTTTCAACGGATAGAAACTAGTTCATCCGTACATAGGAGTAATTTTATTGAATAGTAACAAAACACCTTCATTATTCAAAAACTCTCCGGGCTAAATAGATGAAAGATGTACGGAAGAAAGAAGTTATTTGTAACTTCCTCCCACACAAACATATCATAGCTCATTTGGCAACAGTGTTCACAATTAGTTGCAAAAAAAAACCAAAACCACACTATGCCCTTAAAGTTGTTTATAGTAGCCGGTAAAAAGCAGATCTTCATTGAGTCCATGTGGGGTGAGGCTGTTCAAATTATGAATCCACTTAGATTCACATCTAATACATCACCACCTCTGACATTTTGTGGGATTTCTTCAAGCCCCATGACCTTTAGTGCGTCCATTGTGGAAATCCAAAAAATGTGTAGCGACAGATGAGATACCCTTGCCCCTTTCACGATCCCTTGAAGCTGTAGAGATGTTTGACAGGTGTTGCTGAATTCTTCGCAATTCTTGGGTGGTCTGTCCTACGTAGAGTTTTGGGCAATCACAGATCAAGGCGTAGACGAGTGAACGGGTCTTGCAGTTAAAGGACTTTTTAGGCGAGATCTAGAAGGGAGAGACAGTGAGCGAAAAACCATCCTGGGCTACCATATACTGACAAATATTACAATTGCCACACGGAAAAGTGCCGAAGACGCTCATTCCCCTATTTAGTCTAGTAGTTGGACGCACAAAATGGCTGTGGCAAAGCAGATCTTTCAGATTTTTTGCCCTCCTGGCAATCAGTTTAGGGGTAGCTGAAATATGGGGTGTTAGTCTAGGTTCACTCAATAAAATGCCCCAACTCCGATCCAGAATCCTATAAACGTCCCTCCACTGGTTATTGAAGGTAGTAACAATGTCCAAAGGTGTAGTTGACTCACGTGTCCATCTTTGAAGTAGCTCCGAACGTGAACTGGTCCTGGCCCTCTGGTAAGCGGAGGAAATGATTCTTTTAGGGTATCCCCGATGTCTAAAGCGGTCCGTCAATTTTTTCGCTTCACGCTGGAAGTCCGACATCAAACTGCAGTTCCTCTTCAATCGCAGAAATTGACCTGTTGGAATACCGTTTTTTAGGTGCCTAGGGTGGAAGCTTGAATAGTGTAATAAGCTATTCGTCGCCGTTGGTTTCTGATACAGTGTGGTAACAACATACGAACCTTCCAGGCTTAACTTAAGATCCAAGAATTCCACTGAGGTCCGTGATATATTTGATGTGAGCTTGATGTTAAAGGGATTGTTGTTTAAATCCGCAATAAACTGGTTACAGTCCTCCTCGGTACCTGTCCAAAACATTATAATATTATCGATAAACCGGAGCCATTTTTGGCATCTTTCCCTAAAGGCCGTATGCTTGTAAACCACTGACTCCTCCCACCAACCTAAAAACAGGTTCGCGTAAGAAGGTGTGCACCGTGCCCCCATGGCGGTACCCTTGATCTGTCTATAAAAACTCCTGTCAAAAACGAAGTAGTTTTTATCAAGGACGAAAAACAAAAGATCCAGGAGAAATTGATCATGCTCTCTGTCCCCTGTTGTGTTCAAATCCAGAAAAAAAGAGACCGCTTTTAATCCTATGTCATGATTAATGCTGGTATAAAGGGACTCGACATCCAATGTAATTAAAATTGTACCTGGTGGTAAACAAAAATTTTGGAGAAGTTGGATCAAGTGTGTCGAGTCCCTGAGAAACGATTTGAGTGTCATGGCCATAGGCTGTAGAAAAAAGTCTAGATATCTACAAGGTTTCTCAAAGAGGCCATTAATACCGGAAACTATAGGCCTACCTGGGGGATTGACCAAGGACTTGTACACCTTCGGAAGAAGGTAAAAAGTCGGCACCACAGTATGATCTGTTGTAAGAAAGTCCACTTCCTTTTTACTCAAAGTGCCACACCGTAATGCTCGTCCCATGAGCTGATCCAATTTTCCTTTAAGGATGTCCGTGGGGTCTGCTGGAAGACGTAAGTAGCAAGAAGAATATCCCAATTGACGTCCAACTTCCTGTAAGTAAAGGGAATTAGGCCACAGAACAATATTGCCCCCCTTGTCCGCTTCACGAACCAAAAATTCCTTGTTGTTCTGCAGACCCCAAAGTGCCCTATGTTCAATCAAATTCAGGTTTTTGTTTTTATTACCATCAAGATGGAGGGCCTGTATATCTCTGCATGTTTAGTTGAAGAAAATCTGAACTGCTTGGAAAAGAGAAAACGAAGGGGTGGCTTGCGAGGGTAGTCTTCCACCAAAACGTCTTCTGGTGGGTGCGACTTCATTCTCATGGAGTAGATCCATGAGATCCCTGAGGACTTGCCTCTCATCATTCGGGAGTAGGTCTACTGAGGAAGGATGGTGGTATAAAAGTTTGAACGTTAGTTGGCGACAAAATAGATAAACGTCTTTCACAAGAGTAAACTTGTCTAAGGTGTTCATTGGGGCAAATGTAAGTCCCTTCCCTAAAACCATTTTCTCTGCTGGTGTCAACTCGTGTGTACTCAAATTGATAATTTGTAAATTATCTGAGTCCTGTAGATTCTGTTGCTCAAGAAAAGGTTGGGAAGTCATAGCTATCGTTTCCTGTAGTTGTATCTCGTCTCCTGCTTGTACGATGTCCTGAAAAGCATGTCCATACTGGGACTCTATTCCAGCAAGTTTGTTTTCCTGGGCTGCCATGCGGGTGCTTAAGACCTGCAAAGTCTGTCCAAACACTTGTTGATTGTGTTCAAAGCTTCCAAACTTCTTTTGCAGACCTTCCACATCTTTCTGCAGTGATCTAATTATGGAAAACACCTGCTCTAGTCTGCTTTCTGCAGTCATTGTTCCAGCAGTCTCTTTTTTTTTTTAGGCTAGAGTATCCTGTAATAATTATAGGGGATAACTCAGGAGACTCTTTGCGTGGAACAAGACAACTACAGGACATAGTTTTATAAGCGGTAAAGTCTATATTATCACACGGTGATTCAAACAGGTGCAGAGAGAAACTCAAGTCCACAACACTTGGTGCAAAATATCAAATGCAGCTCAGCAGTCTATAGGAAACTTCAGAGGAAAATGGAATCATGCAGAAAGTCTATGAAGCACAATTATTCTTGAGGATACTTGACACGAATAAGTCCTTGCTTAGTCCAAAACACAGATAGATATGCTTATAAGGCAGTTCAAATAATATCTTAGCTCAAACAGCGAGGTCTGGGTAATAGTTTCAGGTTCTTGCAGAGCAGAAACAGCTTACATGTCCAGCAAATGCAGATGGAAGTAAACACGAGCAGCAGATGAAGGAGGATTACTGGAACTGGTGGAACTGGTGTATGCAGCAGGAACTCAGAGCAGAGTAGCAGGATCACCACACAGGTTCCCAGGAGCAGGTATATAGACAGGGAGTCACCAGAGGTCAGGAGCTGGATGCAAGGCAGAATACTCAAGCACAGACTGAAGGCTGGGGTGGAGTTTTATAGCAGGAAGACACAGTGCACATGAGACCAAAGACGCCATCTTGGAAAAGGGCAGTAATGCACAAAAAGGTAATAAAAAATGTTCAGAGTCCTGACAAAGGTTCTGAGCATAATGTAGACCCTCGTTCCCAAACTGTAACTCCTGTTGGTGGAGACAATGAGGAAAATGATGATGAGACTGAGATACCTGATTGGAACGAAAACTTGACTTTTCAGTCAGGGCAAGAAGAGGTTGGCTCTGAGGACGACGGGTCTGAGAACACACGGGGTGATGATGACGAGGTTGGAGACACCACTTACTGTCAAACCACAGTCTGCCAGTCCGTGAGGTCAGCAGAGGAGGTGGTGGAGGATGCTAGTGATGACGAGTTTAGGTTGCGCCTACCTGGACAGAGACGGAGTACTAGAAGGACGCCAACAACTGCATCCTCAACCACAACTGTGCCTCTGAGCACAAGTCGTGGTGGCTCTTCAGGTCACATGGGCTCTAAGCCTTGCATAGGCTGGGCATTTTTTGAGATCGCAAAGGACGACCCAACTCATGTTGTCTGTAAGATTAGTCACCAAAATCTCAGTAGAGGCCAAAAAATGAATAGTTTGAGTACTTCATGCATGAACTGTCACATGGATATGAGGCATAAGTTGCAGTGGGAAGCTCACTGTGCTACAATGCGGCCTAGTAGGCCAGGCCAACCACTGTCTTCCCCATCAAGTGTATCTGTGGCCTCTTCATCCTCGGTGACTGTGAGGACAGCAGTCGCACATTGTATTGGACACAGACCTTCCACCTCTTTTCCCGCAACAGCCAGTGTGATTGGCAGGTCGTTAGTACATTTGCAAGAGGAAACACCAGCTCGTGTTGAGCGCTCTCCGACATCGAGACCACCACATTTTGATCAAGGCAACATAATATCTCCGCATGCACCTTCCTCACAGACCAGCAGTTTGCCGGGGACACCCTACTCAACCCCATCTAAGCACGGAAGCCAGCCCTCAGTCCCTCAGATGTGGACAAGTAAAGACCATTTCCTCCTAGCCATGACAAAGCAAAGAGGTTGAATTTCACCATCTGCAACCTGTTGGCTACAGAAATGCTGCCTTTTCGCCTGGTGGACACAGAGGAGTTTTGAGACCTTATGTCCATCGCAGTACCCCAGTACCAGATGCCCCGTCGCCACTACTTCTCAAAGAAAGCTGTGCTACACCAGCATGTCACACACATCACCGCTTCCTTGAGAAACTCTGTGTGACAGGATGCATTTCACCAGACACTTGGACGAGTAGACATGGACAGGGGCATTACATGTCGGTGACTGGGCACTGGGTAACTATGGTGACAGCAGGAGAAGGGGCTGCTGTCCAAGTCTCACCGTCCCAACGATTTGTGCGTCGATCCTCTGTATCAATAAGTTATTCCACAACCTCCTCTCGGTCCTCCACCTGCACCCAAAGCCTGTCTGGTAATGCCACCCGCGTTCTAACTGCACAGAAGGAATCCTGAACACCTCCTTACTTTGCTGTCACCAGGGCTCAAGGGCACCAGGCAGCTGTTTACCTTCAAATGTCTGGGAAATGTGAGTCACACAGCTGAGGAGTTGTGGTCAGCTCTGGAGACCGAGTTCCATCAATGGTTGTGTCCACTGAACCTGAAGTCAGGGAAGGCTGTGTGCGACAATGCTGCAAACCTGAGTGCGGCCCTTCGCCGGGGAAATGTCACACACGTGCCTTGTATGGCTCACGTTTTGAACCTGGTTGTCCAGCAATTTTTATCCCACTATCCCGGACTAGATGGGCTTCTGCAGAGGGCACCGGTCCCTGTGTGCTCACTTCCGCCATTCGCATCCCGCAGCTCAACGACTTACATCTCTACAGAAGTCATTGGGCCTGCCAGTTCACCAGCTGAAATGTGATATGCCCACAAGGTGGAATTCAACTCTGCAAATGTTGCAGCACCGACGAGCCCTGGTGCAATACGTTATGACATATAGCCTTGGCCAATGAGATCCAGAGGTGGGGCAAATCACGCTGCAGGAGTGGTCTCAGATCACGGACCTATGCACACTTCTGCACAGATAATAACGACGAAGATGTTTAGTGCTGACGATGCCATTATTAACATGACTATTCCGGTCATTTACATGCTGGAGCACACCTTAAACAGTATTCGGAGTCAGGTGGTGGAACAAGAGGAGGAGGAACAGGAGGAGTCGTATGCGGAAGGGATATCTCCAAGGTCCAGACGGTCGGCAGCACCAAGGCGGCTGGCATTGGAGGGTGGGGGAGAGGGATTACTGAGGGCGCATGGTAGCAGCCAAACTGTTGAGGAAGGTGCAGGAGCCAAGGAGGAAGTGGAGGACGAACTGTCGCTGGGCATGGAAGACTCATCAGATGAGGGAGACTTTGATCAAATTTCTGTTGTGCGAGGTTGGAGGGAGAGGGCAGAGGAAGGAAGCATGATTCTCACCTCGACGCCACCAAGACAACAAGGACTTTGTCCTCCTGGATGCTCAAGACACACGAGTGCCTTCTTGCTGCACTACCTGCAACATGACCCTCGGATCATCAGAATCCGAAGTAATGCCGACTACTGGGTTGCCACACTCTTAGATCCCCGGTACAAAAGTAAATTTGGCAAAATAATTCCTGCCATAGAAAGGGATTCACGCATGCAGAAGTATGAGCAGAGACTGTTACATCTGCTTTTCCACAAAACACCAGTGGTGCACGTAGTGAATCTCTGAGTTCTAACTTGCCAACCGTGGGACTGTAGAGTCATCACTCAAACCATAACAGTAACATCGTATCTGGTGGTAACAGCAATTTTTTTCCAATCGTTTCAAGAATTTTTTAGACCATCCTTTGCAAGGCCACAGGAGACAAGAAGTCTGATGCATAGCCAATGCCTAAGGAGGATGGTACATTGATGCCATGACTGTGGAACTGGACCCTTGCTCATTTTGGGCTTCCAATCTGGAAAAATGGCCTGAGCTCGCCACTCACACCATGGAGATCTTGTCGTGGCCCGCAGCCAGCGTTCTCTCTCAACGTGTGTTCAGCGCTGCTGGTGGTGTGCTGACAGATAAGCGCACGCAGCTGTCCAGTGAGAATGTAGACACACTAAGGTTCATCAAGATAAACCAATCCTGGATCCGCAAGGACTTTTCTACCCCTGTGTCATCCTGGGGAGACTAAAAGCTCGATGATTTTTTAAAATCACCTCACCAACCATTTTAAGAAACTCTGGGGAAATTGATGCCACTTTAGGCCCCATACACACGTTCAGGAATTGATGCAGAAAAATCCTGGGAAAATCCTGACATTTCTGCCGGTTTTCTGCATGAAAACCGCATGCGTTTTTTAATGCGTTTTTGCGCGTTTTTGACGCGTTTTTGACGCGGTTTTTCCCAATGCATTAGACAGTGGAAAAACCGCGAAAAAAACGCAAAATTAATGAGCATGTCCGGATTTTTACCGCAATGCGTTTTTCATGCGGAAAAACGCACATGTGCACAGAAATTGCGGATTTCATTAAAAATGATAGGATGCTTAATGTATGCAGATTATTTGCGGTTTTATAGCGTTTTTATAGCGCAAAAACGCTAAAAAACCGCAAATAATCTGCACTGTGTGAACATAGCCTAAGTGTTGTCAGTGGCACAATTTTTTCGAAAAAATGTGGACTCTTTTTGGAGTCCCCTTGCTGTGTTTTACAAGACGTTGGCATCGTCAATTTCAGGTGGGTGGGGTCACTCCCTCCCCCTTTTAACCTTTAGAAACTACATACACTATGGCTTGGGGTAACACAGATGGTTGAGTCTGCAGAGCTGTTTACTCATACTATGGCCTGGGATTCAGAGGTCTGCTCCAAAGCTTCAGTATCTGCTAGTCAGCAGAGTAGCCCACCCATAAAGCAAGCTACACTGCCTGTTTATCTAATTACAAATTTTTAACTGCATCTAGAAAAGGCAATATTTTGGGCCTATTAGCAGTGTCTGCTGCTCAGCAGAGTACCCCAACCATGAAGCAAGCTACACCGCCTGAAGATCTAATTACTAATTTTTAACTGCATCTAGCCCAGGCAATACTTTGGGCCTAGTAGCAGTGTCTGCTACTCAACAGAGTACCCCACCCCTGAAGCAAGCTACACCGCCTGAAGATCTAATTACTAATTTTTAACTGCATCTAGCCCAGGAAATCCTTTTGGGCCTACTAGTAGCAGTGATGTGACAGAAAAATGACTGGCACATCCAAACTAGTGTGAATAGGTGCATACCAGGAGCAGCTACCTCCATATACAATATACAAAAAAAGGTTACACTCTATCGTGCCAAAGCATGTCGAATATGAAATACATGAAATATGAATAGCAAAATGGCTTTTTGAACATTAGGAAAAATATTTGTGAGACGCTTTGCACAGAATTTGGCCAAATAGTGTGAGCCCATCAACCATCGTCAAGGTGGTCTCATTAATCTGATGGGTCCCTGACCTCCCTGTCCAAATGTGAGCACTTACCGAAGGCTAATGTCTGTATGCATGGGTGAATGTGGACACCTCTGTCAGTAAAGCCTATATATGGGTTGGCCGTAACCAAGTGTGATTAGATGTAATTAAGAACCACATGGTGAAAGGAGGAGTGCTCAGTCAGTAAGCTAACATAGAAATGACAGAAACACGACTCTCAAATATTTTTCCTAATGTTCAAAAAGCCATTTTGCTATTCATATTTCATGTATTTCATATTCGACATGCTTTGGCACGATAGAGTGCAACCTTTTTTTGTATATTGTATATGGAGGTAGCTGCTCCTGGTATGCACCTATTCACACTAGTTTCGATGTGCCAGTCATTTTTCTGTCATTTCTATGTTAGCTTACTGACTGAGCACTCCTCCTTTCACCATGTGGTTCTTAATTACATCTAATCACACTTGGTTCCGGCCAACCCATATGTAGGCTTTACTGACAGAGGTGTCCACATTCACCCATGCATACAGACATTAGCCTTCGTTAAGTGTTCACATTTGGACAGGGAGGTCAGGGACCCATCAGATTAATGAGACCACCCTTGACGATGGTTGATGGGCTCACACTATTTGGCCAAATTCTGTGCAAAGCGTCTCACAAAATTTTTTCCTAATGTTCAAAAAGCCATTTTGCTATTCATATTTCATGTATTTCATATTCGACATGCTTTGGCACGATAGAGTGCAACCTTTTTTTGTATACTAGTAGCAGTGTCTGCTACTCAGCAGAGTACCCCACCCGTAGATCTAATTACTAATTTTTAACTGCATCTAGCCCAGGAAATCCTTTTGGGCCTAGTAGCAGTGTCTGATACTCAGCAGAGTACCCCACCCATGAAGCAATCTACATCGCCTGTAGATCTAATTACTAATTTTTAGCTGCATCTAGCCCAGGAAATTCTTTTGGGCCTAGTAGCAGTTTCTGCTACTCAGCAGAGTACCCCACCCATGATGCAAGCTACACCGCCTGTTGATCTAATTACTAATTTTTAACTGCATCTAGCCCAGGAAATACTTTGGGCCTAGTAGCAGTGTCTGCTACTCAGCAGAGTACCCCACCCATGAAGCAAGCTACACCACCTTATTCCTTTCTCAATCTAACCCCCTCGGCTCTGGGGTGTCGGCTCTCCCTCCAGCTCACTCCTTCTCACAGGTGGACTACCGCATGTATTCACAAATCTTTTGGGCCCAAGCATAAGAAGTCGTTGAGGTAATGGATAATATGTGCCCCCTTAGCAACGTCTATGACGACCCATTCGAGGAAGCAATTGAAAGCCTCAAATAGTGAGCAGGATATGGAGCACCCCATGGGCAAACAGCGATCTATGTAGTATGCTCCTTCACAGAAGCAGCCCAATAGGCGGACACTATTCGGAGGTACAGGTAGTAACCGGAACGCCCCCTCAATGTCTGTTTTGGCCATTAGGGTGCCCCTTCCCAACTTCTTGACCCGCCTGATTGCCTCGTCAAAGGAGGTACAGTATATAGTACTGTACTTGGTTCCGCGTCGATGTTGTTGCACCTTGGATGACAAATGGTGGATTAGTCTGAATGTATTGGGTTCCTTTTTTGGCCCGACTCCCAACGGGGATACCACTACATCTTCTAAGGAAAGTGTTCTGAATTGACCCGCCATTCTACCTAAAGATATTTATTTTATAATTTTTTTTTGTCACGACGTCTGGGTGTTGGTAGGCTGATTTTAGATTTTTACTCCAGCCTTTCTTGATTTTAGAAGGGCATGACATGCCTATATCTGTGTCTCCTCCTTTTATTCCTCCATCTTTTTTCGTTTCGCATGACTATATGTACTTGTGACTTTTCCATGTGTTTGTTGTGTCTTCTGAGCGGTTTGTCAGCTTTTGGACATCTTTTAAGGTGTTTTCTATGTGTTTGTATGTGTTTGCCTGCCATTGGTTTCAATGGGGTTCGACGGCCCAATTCGACGAACGGAATTCGAAAACTAGGGGGATGGCTCAACACTAGTCATAAGTATTCATACCCTTTGATTAGTATTGAGTAGAAGCACCCTTTTGAGCTAGTACAGCCATGAGTCTTCTTGGGAATGATTCAACAAGTTTTTCACACCTGGATTTAGGGATCCTCTGCCATGCCATTCTTCCTTGCAGATCCTTTCCAGTTCTGTAAGGTTGTATGGAGAACATTGGTGGACAGTCATTTTCAGGTCTTTCCAGAGATGCTCAATTGGGTTTAGGTCAGAGCTCTGACTGGGCCAGTCAAGAATAGTCACAGAGTTGTTCTGAAGCAACTCCTTTGTTATTTTAGCTGTGTGCTTAGGGTCATTGTGTTGTTGGAAGGTGAACCTTCTGCCAAGTCTGAGGTCCAGAGCACTCTGGAAGAGGTTTTCACCCAGGATATCTCTGTACTTGGCCGCATTCATGTTTCCTTCAATAACAACCAGTCGTCCTGTCCCTGCAGTTGAAAAAGACCCCCATAGCATGATGCTGCCACCACGTTTCACTGTTGGGATTGTATGGGGCAGGTGATGACCAGTGCTTGATTTTCTCCACACATACTGCTTAGAATTATCACCAAAAAGGTCTACCTTCGTCTCATCAGACCAGAGAATCTTATTTCTCATAGTCTGAGAGTCCTTCATGTTTTTTTAGCAGAAACTCTATGCAGACTTTCATATGTCTTGCACTGAGAGGCTTCCGTCAGGCCACTCTGCCATAAAGGCGGTGGAGGGCTGCAGTGATAGTTGACTTTGTGGAACTTTCTCCCATGTCCCTACTGCATCTCTGGAGCTCAGCCACAGTGATCTTGGGGTTCTTCTTTACCTCTCTCACCAAGGCTCTTCTCCCACGATAGCTCAGTTTGGCTGGACAGCCAGGTTTAGGAAGACTTCTGGTGGTCCCAAAATTCTTCCATTTAAGGGTTATGGGGGCCACTGTGCTCTTAGGAACCTCGAGTACTGCAGATATTCTGTTGTAACCTTGGCCAGGTCTGTGCCTTGCCACAATTCTGTCTCTGAGCTCCTGGGCCAGTTCCTTTCACCTCATGATTCTCATTTGGTCTGACATGGACTGTGAGCTGTGAAGTTTTATATAGACAGGCGTGTGCATTTCCAAAATCAAGTCCTATCAGTTTAATTAAACACAGCTGGACTCCAATGAAGGAGCAGAACCATCTCAAGGAGGATCACAAGGAAATGGACAGCATGTGACTTAAATATGAGTGTCTGAACAAAGGGTCTGAATACTTATGACCATGTGATATTTCAGTTTTTCTTCTGTAGAAATTTTTGCAAATTTATTACATTTCTGGGGGTGTTTTTCAGTCAAGATTGGGTGCAGAGTGTACATTAATGAGAAAATATGAACTTTTCTTCATTTACCAAATGGCTGCAATGAAACCAAGAGTGAAAACCCACTGTATATACAAGGCAGGCAGAAAGCACCGCGGTCATAATATATACAGGCAGGCGGAGGGTGTCGGGGTCGTCACACACAGGCATGCGGAGGGCACTGCGGTCATAATATATACAAGCAGGCGGCAAGCACCATGGTCATAATATATACAGGCATGCGGAGGGTTGGGGTCATCACACACAGGCGGGCGGAGGGCATCGTGTTCATTACACACACAGGCAGGTGGAGGGCGTTGGGGTCATTACATACAAAGGCAGGTGGGGGCAGCAGGGGCACTGTGGTCATACACACAGAGGGGGGCACTGGGGTCATCACCTATACAGGTGGGAGGAGCCACGGGTCATCACCTAGACAGGCAGGCAGTGGGCGTTGGGGTCATCACACACAGGCAGGCAGGGGCTCACCTGAAGTGTGCCATGTGATAGAAGCTGGGCTGCTTGTAGAAGACGTCTCTATCCAGGTCCACAATAATGGGGCTGTCTACATTATTACCCACCCAGGTGGGTCCCCCGCTCACATCCAGGGCCAGGTTCCAATCCGTCCAGCCAATTACATGATTATTCAAATCCTGCTGACAGGAAATCATAAAACAGTTACCTTGTATCGTGAGCTGCACATCCTTCACAACCCCACCATCAAAACATTTCTGCAGAGGTTACAGGGGTGGGGGGGTCCGCCTGTCAGTGCTCGGACCATATAGATTGCTGCAGAGGGTACAGGGGTGGGGGTCTGCCTGTCGGTGCTCAGACCATACACATTGCTGCAGAAGTTACAGGGGTGGGGGGGTTCACCTGTCAGTGCTCAGACCATACACATTCCTGCAGAGGTTACAGGGGATGGGGGTCTGCTTGTCAGTGCTCGGACCATACACATTGCTGCAGAGGGTACAGGGGTGGAGGTCTGGCTTTAAGTGCTCAGTCCATACACATTGCTGCAGAAGTTACTGGGGTGGGGTGTCCGCTTGTCAGAGCTCAGACCATACACATTGCTGCAAAGTTTACAGGGATGGGGGTCTGCCTGTCAGTGCTCGGATCATACACATTGCTGCAGAGGGTACAGGGGTGGGGGGGGTTCGCCTGTCAGAGCTCAGACCATACACATTGCAGCATAAGTTACAGGGGTGGGGGGATTCACCTGTCAGTGCTCAGACCATACACATTGCTGCAGAGGTTACAGGGGTGGGGGGTCCTCCTGTCAGTGCTCAGGTCATACACGTTGCTGCAGAGGTTACAGGGGTTGGGGGGTCCGCATGTCAGTGCTCAGACCATACACATTGCTGCAGAGGTTATAGAGGTGGGGGGTCTGCCTGTCAGTGTTCAGACCATACACATTGCTGCAGAGGGTACAGGGGTGGAGGTCTGGCTTTAAGTGCTCAGTCCATACATATTGCTGCAGAAGTTACTGGGGTGGGGTGTCCGCTTGTCATAGCTCAGACCATACACATTGCTGCAAAGTTTACAGGGGTGGGGGTCTGCCTGTCAGTGCTCGGACCATACACATTGCTGCAAAGGTTACAGGGGTGGGGGTCCGCCTGTCAGTGCTCGGACCATACACATTGCTGCAAAGGTTACTGGGGTGGGGGTCCGCCTGTCAGTGCTCAGACCATACACATTGCTGCAGAGGTTACAGGGGTGGGGGGGTTCGCCTGTCAGAGCTCAGACCATACACATTGTAGCATAAGTTACAGGGTTGGGGGTTTTCACCTGTCAGTGCTCAGACCATACACATTGCTGCAGAGGGTACAGGGGTGGAGGTCTGGCTTTAAGTGCTCAGTCCATACACATTGCTGCAGAAGTTACTGGGGTGGGGTGTCCGCTTGTCATAGCTCAGACCATACACATTGCTGCAAAGTTTACAGGGGTGGGGGTCTGCCTGTCAGTGCTCGGACCATACACATTGCTGCAAAGGTTACAGGGGTGGGGGTCCGCCTGTCAGTGCTCGGACCATACACATTGCTGCAAAGGTTACTGGGGTGGGGGTCCGCCTGTCAGTGCTCAGACCATACACATTGCTGCAGAGGTTACAGGGGTGGGGGGGTTCGCCTGTCAGAGCTCAGACCATACACATTGCAGCATAAGTTACAGGGGTGGGGGATTCACCTGTCAGTGCTCAGACCATACACATTTCTGCAGAGGTTACAGGGGTGGGGGGTCCTCCTGTCAGTGCTCAGATCATATACGTTGCTGCAGAGGTTACAGGGGTTGGGGGGTCCGCATGTCAGTGCTCAGACCATACACATTGCTGCAGAGGTTATAGAGGTGGGGGGTCTGCCTGTCAGTGTTCAGACCATACACATTGCTGCAGAGGTTACAGGGGTGGGGGTCCTCCTGTCAGTGCTCACATCATACACATTGCTGCAGAGGTTACAGGGGTGGGGCTCTGCCCGTCAGTGCTCAGACCATACCCCGGACCCTGTATCACATTGCTCTCCATGGCTCTTGTCCCAGAATGAGCCTCCTCTAACAATGATGTGTAAGAAAGCTGCAAGCACTGTGCTGAAGACAAGCAAATTAAGGTCATGGACTAGTGGAGCTGCGTGCTGTGCTCTAATGACTCAAAGATAAACTTAATAGGTTCAGATGGTGTCAGGCGTGTGGTGGCACCAGGTGAGCAGTACAAGGACACGTGTGTTCTGCCAACAGTCAGGCATGGTGGAGTGTCATGGTTTGGGATAAATGAGTGCTGCCAGCTGTGGGGGGGCTACAGTTCATTGAGACAACCATGATGCCAACATGTACTGTGACATACTAAAGCAGAGCATGATCCCCTCCTTCCGAAAACTGGGCCACAGGGCAGTATACCAACATAAAGACCCCAAACACCTCCAAGACCACCACTACTTGTAATGAAACCAAGGGTAAAGGTGCTGGACTGGCCAAGCGTGTCTCCAGACTCCCTGTCCGCAGACTTGAATGTAGAAAAAACGGGAGCAGTACCCATTCACCACATGGCTTATTTATGAAGATCCGGATTCAGAAATAATACTTGTTGGTACAATACTGTAACTTTCTGTGAAGCCGCGGACGTCCGTTGTTGTTGGTCAGAAGCTGATAACTTCACCAGCCCAGCACAAGTGGTCCCTGTCATTTCACAGCAACTCAGGCTATAAAATGGCTGCCTACAGCAGGGACCTATGAACGGCAGCATGAAGCCAGGCGAAGTTTCAGCCAACTTAATGTTAACGAACAAAAGCAAGCGGTAAATAGTGGGCAGCAGATGGCAGCGCAGCAACAGTACACGTTTAGCAGATAAACTATCTAGGATATGCAGCCGAATAGTGATTATATCTGGGAGAGAAGCGCGTTCATCCAGAGAGACAGGCAGCGTTTAAAAAAACTAGAATAGACGCATCGGGATTCTAGAATAAGTATGTATGCATATAGCAGCCACATAGTATATAGCACAGGCCACGTACCAAACAGTATATAATATTGCCCATGTAGTATATAACACTGGCCACGTAGTATATAGCAGCCACGTAGTATACAACACTGCCCACGCAGTATATAGCACAGCCCACGCAGTATATAGCAGACCACGCAGTATATAGCAGACCACGCAGCATATAACACAGACCACGCAGTATATAACACAGACCACACAGTATATAACACAACCCACGCAGTATATAACACAACCCACGCAGTATATAACACAACCCACGCAGTTGGTCACACAGGGTTAATAACAGCGTTAACGGAGTGTGTTACCCGCGGCATAAGGCGGTCCGTTAACGCTGTCATTAACCCTGTGTTTGCGCTGAGAGGAGGGGAGTATGGAGCGGGCGTCGGGCACTGACTGGACGGGAGTATGGAGGGACTAATTTTCGGCCAGGCTGTGGCCGTCGCTGATTGGTCGCGGCAGCCAGGACATGCAGCTGGCGAGACCAATCAGCGACGTGGATTTCCGAGACGGAAGTTGCAGACAGAGACGGAAGTACCCCTTAGACAATTATATATAGATATACAAAATGGATAGAACAATACAATATATACAATTAATAAAATAAAAAGCATACACAAAAGAAACGTACTAAACCTGGTGCCGTAGGGTTCGCACTGTCTCTTCTGAAGGGGAGCTCTTTGTTTTGGGGGATAACGGTACAGACCTACAGCGCACTGACAATGCTTATAGTTTGGTATTTGCTTTTATTAACAAGCCAGCATACAGTTGTGGCCAAAAGTATTGACACCCCTGCAATTCTGTCAGATAATACTGTTTCTTCCTGAAAATGATTGCAACCACAAATTCTTTGGTATTATCTTCATTTAATTTGTCTTAAATGAAAAAACACAAAAAGAATTGTCCTAAAGCCAAATTGGATGTAATTTCACACCAAACATAAAAAAGGGGGTGGGCAAAAGTATTGGCACTGTTCGAAAAATCATGTGATGCTTCTCTAATTTGTGGAATTAACAGCACCTGTAACTTACCTGTGGCACCTAACAGGTGTTGGCAATAACTAAATCACACTTGCAGCCAGTTGACATGGATTAAAGTTGACTCAACCTCTGTCCTGTGTCCTTGTGTGTACCACATTGAGCATGGAGAAAAGAAAGAACACCAAAGAACTGTCTGAGGACTTGAGAAACCAAATTGTGAGGAAGCATGAGCAATCTCAAGGCTACAAGTCCATCTCCAAAGACCTGAATATTCCTGTATCTACTGTGCGCAGTGTCATCAAGAAGTTTAAAGCCCATGGCACTGTGGCTAACCTCCCTAGATGTGGACGGAAAAGAAAAATTGACAAGAGATTTCAACACAAGATTGTGCGGATGTTGGATAAAGAACCTTGACTAACATCCAAACAAGTTCAAGCTGCCCTGCAGTCCGAGGGTACAACAGCGTCAACCCGTACTATCCATCGGCATCTGAATGAAAAGGGACTGTATGGTAGGAGATCCAGGAAGACCCCACTTCTTACCCAGAGACATAAAAAAGCCATGCTGGAGTTCGCCAAAACTAACCTGAAAAAGCCTAAAATGTTTTGGAAGAATGTTCTCTGGTCAGATGAGACAAACGTAGAGCTTTTTGGGCAAAGGCATCAACATAGAGTTTACAGGAGAAAAAAAGAGGCATTCAAAGAAAAGAACACGGTCCCTACAGTAAAACATGGCGGAGGTTCCCTGATGTTTTGGGGTTGCTTTGCTGCCTCTGGCACTGGACTGCTTGACTGTGTACATGGCATTATGAAGTCTGAAAACTACCAACAAATTTTGCAGCATAATGTAGGGCCCAGTGTGAGAAAGCTGGGTCTCCCTCAGAGGTCATGGGTCTTCCAGCAGGACAATGACCCAAAACACACTTCAAAAAGCACTAGAAAATGGTTTGAGAGAAAGCACTGGAGACTTCTAAGGTGGCCAGGAATGAGTCCAGACCTAAATCCCATAGAACACCTGTGAAGAGATCTAAAAATGGCAGTTTGGAGAAGGCACCCTTCAAATATCAGGGACCTGGAGCAGTTTGCCAAAGAAGAATGGTCTAAAATTCCAGCAGAGCATTGTAAAAAACTCATTGATGGTTTCCGGAAGCGGTTGGTCGCAGTTATTTTGGCTAAAGGTTGTGCAACCAAGTATTAGGCTGAGGGTTGCCAATACTTTTGTCTGGCCCATTTTTGGAGTTTTGTGTGATATGATCAATGTTTTGCTTTTTGCTTCATTCTCTTTTGTGTTTTTTCATTTAAGACACATTAAATTAAGATAATAATGCCAACGAATTTGTGATTGCAATCATTTTCAGGAAGAAACTGAGTATTATCTGACAGAATTGCAGGGGTGTCAATGCTTTTGGCCACAACTCTACCTCCCCTCTGGTGACTTGTAGCAGGGCTGGTCATGGGATGTGGCTTGTCTTCAGAAAATTATTGGATCCCCAGCTTCTACAATATCTTTGCCGCTGGAGGTCCTGTATTACTGTCATGTTTCCAAACACGATTTTACCTTTCTATACAGAGGAAACATGGTTCAAGCTGAGGCGATGGGTTATCTCCGCAGGCCATAAATCTTTTGTATCCCAAAATTCCTTTCCCAGCCCTGAAAAATATTTAGATCTGAGAGTCCTCAGTGGTTGATACCTTTTAATGGCTAACTGAAGAGATGGTAACAAATCACAGCTTTCAAGACTACTCAGGTCTCCATCAGGCAGAGAATAACTCAAAATCTGAAGAATCACATATTTATACATGAGGACACAGCACAGGAATTATGCAATATATAAGATAAGTGACATGAAACAGAACTATCATTATGGAAGCGGGATAAACAGTTGTGGCCATAAATATTGGAACAGTTCATAGGAAGGAGTGTGAAAGTTTTATTGTCCTGTGATTGGGGTCTGGTCCAGGATTGTGATGCCCCAAGGTCTGAGGAGCAAATTCCTTAGTTGATGTAGAAAGACCTAAATCCATGTGACACATTCATTCCTGCACTGAGTGGGTCACAGGTTGTCATCAGTTTATACTCACAGACTCTTCTGTCTCTCTGAAATTTGAAGTTAACTTTTAATACAAGTAATTTCATGTCCATGGTGCTGTGATCAGCAATACAAAAAGGTTTGGCCACAGGTAGATCCATTCTTTTTTTCTCTTATTGTGTGGCAATGAGAATTCATCCTAAGCTTTTGCCCTGTCTCCCCTCTATACAGACCCCCAGCTGGACATTTAGTACAAGTAATTATGGTAAGTACACCCCATTATATGTGATGCAGCTGAAAGTATCTGGGATCTTTTAGTCCTAAAGTGAGTTGGGATCTTTATCTTGTCCGTGGCCATTATAAATGGACAGGTTTTAAATTTTTTTCTGGTTGCAGGGAAAGCTGTTGGAGAGGACAGGGATCTTCTGACAATGATGATTCTTAGATTTGGGGGCTGCCTAAAACACAGAGCTTTGTAATGTAGGAGGTGATTCTTTCATATTCTGGTGGCTCTTGTAATCTGGTTTTCAATTGTTCTTGGATGGTCGCCCTGATTCAAAAAGGTCTTTCTGAGGTCACCAAGGTGTTTGTCTCTATCCATGGGGTTGGAACATACCATATTTTTCGGACTACAAGACGCACTTTTTTCCCCCAAAAAAAGGGGGGAAAATAGGGGGTGCGTCTAATAGTCGTAATGCAGGCTTACCGCGGCGGCAGAGGTGCGGGGATGAGGAGGCGCAGTGAGCGGGGTCCCTTTCACCGGTGAGGTGATGCAGCAGCCCAGTAAGCAGCAGAGCCGGGTGAATCCGGTTATCGGTGGTGGCGGCCATCTTCCTGAGGCCGCGCGTGCGCAGATGGAGTGCTCTGCTTCCCGGGGCTTCAGGAAAATGGCCGCGGGAGGCCGCACGTGCACAGGTGGAGAGCACGGTGGTCATTTTCCTGAAGCCGAGTTCGCAGATTTAGATCTTGGCTTCAGGAAAATGGCCCCCACGATCTCCATCTCTGCCATTTTCCTGAAGCCCCGGGAAGCAGAGCACTTCATCTGCGCACGCGCGGCCTCAGGAAAATGGCTTCCACCACCGATAACAGGATTCACCCGGCTCTGCTGCTTACCCAGCTGCTGCATCACCTCACCGGTGAAAGGGACCCCTCTCACACCATACCTCTCACTGCGCCTCCTCATCCCCGCACCTCTGCCGGTAACCACTGCTGCAACCCTCCCATGGACAACAGGCCGTGGCGTCGCCCACCTAAGCAGGAAGGGACCCTGTTCAGGTGCACGCCGTACCGCATCACCCCACCTCTGCCGACACCATGCCTCATGTGACCCTGCTCTGCCACCGCCAGCCCTCAGGTAAGATTCTGTAAATTCGGACAATAAGACGGACCCCCATCTTATAAAAAAATCTTTTTTTCTGCAATTTTCACCCCAAATTTGGGGTGCGTCTTATGGTCCGGTGCATCTTATAGTCCAAAAAATACGGTATATGATTGTATCTGATGGCTTGGCTGTAGACAATACAGTTTTTATGTGTTTTGGATGGTAACTGTCCCATTTAAGATAAGTTGGAAGGTGGATTGGCTTCTGATACAAGGATATTTCTATTTCATTGTTCTGGAGCTTAGTGATCAGGGCTGTGGAGTCGGTAAGCCACAGTTGCGACTCAGACTCCTGGATTTTATCAGGTTCCTACTCCGACTCTGGCTCCTTCATAAATGGCCAATTCGTAACAATAAATTTACTGTTGTAAAATATTAACATCGTGCTTATTCAGTTTCTCACCATCATATAAGTAATCAGACCACTTAGAGCAAAAACTATATTTATTAGAATACAATTAGAATATAGCAAATAACTTTTATAAACTTTTCTAAACTCTTGTAAGTAAATATGCAATAAACACTGTTATGCAGTTAATAAGAAGAAATCTATAAATTTGTCCTCAGAAAAAGTATTGCCTCTGTCAGATCCTCTTTCATGGATGCCCTCAAATCTGATCTAATTATTTTGGGAGCAGAGAATAACCTCTCTACACTAACTTGGGTTGGTGGCAAAGCAGTAACCACTCGGGCAACATCTCTGACCATGTCAGGATACAGAGGAATCGCTTGTTGCACTGTTATTTTTGATGAACGGTCAAATTTCTCAATTTCTTTTAGTGCACATGAAAAATTCTGCTAAAATGTACTGGCTGTGTTCTTTGATGGGGATGACTCTTCTATGCGGGAACGCTTTGCATGGTCCTTGTAATCCAAATATTTTTTTAAATTAAAGTCATCAGTTGATGAGGGTGAAGATGTGGCAGGACGACCAAATTCTTCTTGTTCCTCCTGACTGTTCTGCAACCCTTTCATCCTTACAGCTATTTCAAACAGAGCTTCTTTTCCTTTAGTTAGCTGTTGATCATCTAGAAGAATCTGATGCATTGGGTCTACATAAACAGCTGCCAAAAGAATGTAATTTTTTTTATAGTAGCTCCTCTCTCCGTTTCATTGATGTAGCAATGCCACTTGCAATTAACCCTCCTCTTTGGGACAGGCGAAACATCAGGTTCTTCCACTTCTTTAAGAAAATTCCTGGAGTTAAGTCCTCGGCTTGTAATTTTTTAGTCACTGTAAATGGGTGCTCTAGCAATTTTTCCAGCTCAGTCAACTGATTCCACTGACTTTCATTTAGCGTCAGTTGAGGGTTAGCCATGTCTACAAGAAAGGTTTTCAGTTCATCCAAGCACTGAATCATTAAGTACTGCCCCATCGTGTGGCTTGATCAATAATTGCTCCTTTTCCAGCACATCTCTTCAAAATTGAGTCAACTTTAGGGGTTCTGGCAACAGTAGCCAATTTTCTCACCTTGCCAATCAGTGCAGCAGCATGTCCTTCTTGTAGACTGTCTCTTATAGCCAGCTGTAGGCGTATGCACAACACAGCGCATGTGATGAATGAAAGAACGTATTGACACAGTTTCAACAAGATCATCTAAACTATCTTGTTGCTGTTCATCTGAAGCAACTTCAGTTTGCTCCTCAGTTACAATACTGTGTTCCTCTATTTCAAACATTTCTGTGTCTGTGGACCCAGAATGTTCTTCTAGCTACTGGTCACCATCATTACTCTCATTCATTAGCTTAATAGTACTTATATTTGAAGCATTGTCAGTTAAAAAAGAGCAAGTTCTTTCTGTCGTAAGTTCATAGTCTTGCAGAACCTTTTCCACCAAGACCTGGAGAAACTCACTGGTGTGATGAGCTTTGGTGTCTTTTACTGCCAATGTCTTGGTAACTATTTCATTTTTGTCACAAACAAATCGGACATTGATGGCATAATAGTTCACTCTGTGACGTGTGCAGGCATCCATTTTAAGAAACAGAAAGCATCCCTTGAGAGTATTTTTAAGTTCTTCCTTTTGTTTAAAAGCTTCTTCGATTACTAATTTTCTAATACTCTCTCTCTCTCCAGAGAAACACGAAGCTTGCGGGCCATTTCCCCATTCAGACACATAAAAGCTGGTCGTGAAAATAATGAAATAGGCACACTATCCTTTACAACAAGCTCTATGATCTGTTTTTTAAATGTATCTACTGTCATTGTCACAGTAACTTTGTCATTGACAAAATATCTTGCAACTAATGGCTGCAAAGTTCTCTGCTCCTTTGTTTGGCTGGAAGAGCTGGGCACTGGTTCATTGGTTTGGATGCAGTGTTTCTCATCCACTGCTTTCAGTACTTCTGGATGAAAGCGCTGTAAATGTCTCTTTAGATTAGAAGCTCTGGTAGGAGCATTTTTATCTTTGCCTGAATATGCACTGATCTTGGCTTCACAGCATTTGTTTTCGTCTGGATCATTTGTCATACACTGACAGACATAATGTTTTCTATCTTGAGTGCTGGTGACATGTTCAAATACAGCTGATTTAATGCGACGCTTCTTTGACATTCTCAGGTTTTTAATTCTGCATTCACAATCCAAATAACCATTGTTTTTCCTAAAAACAATTGTACAAAATTATTGCCAGGTCGTACAACTGATATAGTGGTCAGTAATACTGTTATTCCTCATGTACTCACAGTTAACTGATGCAAAGTTTGTTGAAAGGATAATACTTCTTACAGTCTTCCTCTTCTGAGTAGCAGCTGTGAGATGCTTGGAAGACGCACACGTAGTAAACATCTAGTCTAGAGGAGGAGCTTTACTACTAAGAATTTGCAACACATTTTCACTTTCAGTTTCATACATTGTAAGTAGGGGGGTTGGGGCAGCATGAGGTTAACCAAGTATAAGATTAGATAAGGGCAGTGGAGAACAGTGAAATACAAGAAGTAAGAAATGTCTCTATCTCCAGCAGAACTGCTTATCACTGTTGTTCATAGTTTGATAAAACATATATATTTGAACAACATTTATAAAATTCATATGAAAGTTCAATTATGAAATATTAATACATTTTTTTTTTAAAGCTGGAGTCGGAGTCGGTACATTTCTACCGACTCCGACTCCAACCAAAACTAACTCCGACTCCATGACTCCGACTCTACAGCCCTGTTAGTGATGGTGTCCAAAAATGTAATTTCAGTACAGGAGTAGTTGAGTATTAAGTTGATGGTGGGATGAAATTGATTAAATGGTTCATGGAATGTCTTTAGTTGTTGATCAGACTCCGTCCAGATGATTAAATATCGTCAATGTAACGGTGATAGGCCAGAGGCCTGATAGGACATGAGCACAAGAAATCAATTTCAAGCATGACCATGAAAAGATTTGCATACTGTGGAGCCATTTTACTTCCCATTGCGGTACCATCTCCTGTAGCTATATCTTGTTAAAAAATACATCCTCACCCACAATTACTATGAATTTTATAAGTTTCACCACAGAATCAGTATCAGGCCCTGTGTTTTCCATGAAGACTTTGCAGCCATTTAATCCATCCTTGTGTGGGATATTAGTGTACAAAGATTCCACATCCATTGTGGCCAGGATGGTTCCTTCTAGTTAAGAACCTATTGCTGCTAGTTTATTCAATAGGTCAGCTGTGTCCCGAGTGTAGCTGGGTGTATCCTTTACCAGTAGTTTAAGAATACCCTCTACCCATCCAGATACCTGCTCAGTAAGGTGCCCACGCATGAAAGAATTTGTCTTCCTGGATTTCCACATTTTGGTAAGCATGTAGAATGTCCCTATTCTTGGACACTCTGGTGTCAGATCACAGTCTCTTATGGATTTGTCTGAAAGACCAGATACGAACTTGTTTAGTTCCCGGTGTAGGGTCCAACTTCATTGTTTTGTAGTAGTGTGTCCTTAAGTTGTCTCCATTATGACTATTGCACCTCCATGGTCAGCAAGTTTGATGAGGATTTTTGTTGGTTTTCACAGACTGTATGGCCTTTCTCTCCTGGGCACTGATGTTGGATGTTTGTCTCCTGTTAGGCTACTTTTACACTTCCGTCGGTACGGGGGCTGTCGCAAGCAGTTGGCCCGACGGACGTTGTGCAAATATTGCACAACGTGGGTAGCGGATGCAGTTTTCAGACGCATCCGCTGCCCATTGTGAGTTCCGGGGAGGAGGGGGCGGAATTCCGGCCGCACATGCGCGGTCGGAAATAGTGGACCCGTCGCACAAAAAAAGTTACATTGAACTTTTTTTGTGATGACGGTCCGCCAATTACCGACGCATCCAGTGCACGACGTATGGAATGTGTGTCCATACGTCGCGATGCGTCGGTAATACAAGTCTGTGTGCAAAAAACGCATCCTGTGGGCAACTTTGCAGGATGCATTTTTTTGCACAGAACGACGCATTGCAACGTCTTTATAAAGACAGAAGTGTGAAAGTAGCCTAAGTGTCTACGATGGTGGATTTTATAAAGTGTCTGAAGGAGTCTATATATTTATCCAAATGAGGGTTGTGTCCAGGTAGTGTCCAGTCTGACCTCTTCTTGGTTGTCAGGATCCCTTTTCCGTCAGTCCGAGTGTTTTCTGAATCTTCTGTATCATTGGAATATTCCGCCTTAGTAGGACAAAATTAGAGTCTTCTAAAAAGCACAGCCAGCTCCACTTTGTTGGGTTTATAATCTGAGACACTGATGACAGTTAGATGCTTTTCTGTCTGTAATGTAGTCCTGCAATCCATCAGATAAACCTCTTTAATTATCTGTTCACATTAGGTGGTTCCCTTGCATCTGGATCATCTGGAGGTCTTAGCCTTGCTTCAATATTCACTGTCAACTATGAAATGGCTTATAGATTTTACAATTACATATATGACACCGTGTCCTCTCCATCCCTTTGATTTTGTCCTTTTGCTTTGATTCGCTATCTACTAATATTTTGACCTCGGATTGTGACCTGACTTACACCTTTGTCTTTACCCATGGTTTTCGCTCTTGGTCCTGACCCGGGAACATCTGTCACATCATATTTTCAGAAATGTGATGAAATGGAGAACACGCAAAGCATGGTTTCAAGTCACTGGACAATGCCCAGTGTGCCGCCAAATGAATATCGGCCAGATAAATGACAGTATCTGGGACCCACAGGGGTGAAGATATATTAAAAGCTGTGAATCTCATATTTTTTTTTTTTAAACGACACATAGTATGGTTCTCTAAAGTCCAGACCTGTTATGAGTCACCAGAGGGGAGGTGTGTGGGTGCAACTTCTGTTAATAAAAAGCAAATATCAATTTATGATTCTTGTTCAATGACAGGAAGATACAAAGTTGTCTAGGATTGATTCACGTTTTCACTAGGAGTTCTTCCCTGCATAAATCTGCGCCATTTCTGTGACGAGGTTTAGAAAGTTTCTTTTGTTATTCTTTTTATAGTTTATGCAATTGTACATGGTGTAATGTTTTGTCTCCTTTGTCAAATATTTTGCATATTTGTGTTTTTTTTTTTTAAAAACCCATTGCTTATCTTCTGGATTAAATACAAAAAAAGTAATAGCTCTGTTCCTCTTGCTCTGTAAACCGCACCCCTGAAGTCATACGCTACCTGTGAGGGGTGTCCAGTCAGCCTGTATACACGATTGGTTGTGGCAGCTAGTAGCTCGTTATTGTGGAGCTGGCAGTGACTGAACTGGGGTGTGTATATAATAAATATATATATTTTCCAGGAGTTGGAATCAGAGGTGTAAATACCATACACTCACTGTGAGTTCCCCAATAACCGTCCTAGTAGTGGAAGCAGTCGCAGTCTCGCCCATCACTTATCAATCAATTGTGTAATTGTCTTGATGATTGAAGGCAGAAGAGTTGCGTTCTATGACCAAAAAGGTAACAGTGGTTGGATCTGCGTGACCCCCCCAGCTGTGTATTCCTGACACCAACATCAACAACCTGATCCCTGTCATCAGAAGGACGTAGCTATCGATCCCTACAAACGGGGTGACATATGTTTCATATACCTGCAAATAACTACAACCCAGTCCCTACCAGCAAGGCAGCACATCCTCCATATACCAGATATGAGCTGCCTACTCCGAGCTCCCAGCTGTTATTACTCACCTCCATGATTATCCGACTGTAGTGATTTCCCCTCTCCCAGCTTCCCAGCCGCACGCCTTTATCCCAGGGAGTAAAGCCGGCACACGCCTCCGAAGCAAACAGGAAGTATTCTGGGAAGAGCTGGTGAGTGCTGCCGAGGCTGATGTCTGCCGGGACCACTGCATCCAAGTACCAGTGCACTGCAATCCCATGGACATAGCGGGAGGCCTGCATGTCAGACAGGATCTGGAGAGAAAGGAGTCAACACATCTATGAGGTAGCAGAGCCCCACGTACTACGGGACAGAGTGCAGCTCTGGAGCATAATGCAGTGCTCTATGAACCCAGTGACTGCACCAGCAGAATAGCGAGTGCAGCTCTGGGGTATAATACAGGATATAACTCAGGATCAGTAATGTATGTACACAATGGCTGCACCAGCAGAATATTGAGCGCAGCTCTGAGGTATAATACAGGACGTAACTCAGGATCATTACAGGTTCAGTAATGTAATGTATGTACACAGTGACTGCACCAGCAGAATAGTGAGTGCAACTCTGGGGTATAATATAGGATGTAACTCAGGATCAGTAATGCAATGTATGAATGAATACAGTGACTCCACCAGCAGAATACTGAGTGCAGCTCTGGGGTATAATACAAGATGTAACTCAGCATCAGTAATGTCATATGTACATAGTGAGTGCACCATCAGAATAGCGAGTGCAGCTCTGGAGTTTAATACAGGATGTAACTCAGAGTCAGTAACGTAATGTATGTACACAGTGACTGCATAATGTATGTACACAGTGACTGCATCAGCAGAATAGTGACTGCAGCTCTGGGGTATAATACAGGGCTACAGTTTGGGGCATCTCACCACTTTGGCCCAGTATGGCAGCAAGATACGGTTGTCATCTACAATCATGATTTGGACATCTTTGTGAGAGCTGTTGGTAAATGCTGGGCCCAGATCCAAGGCAATGAAGTCCCTCATAAGTTCGGGCGTGAACCCTAAGCTTTGGAAGGGGTAGTCGCTGATCATCCCCGCCGTTGGCTCATTCTCCACAGTCATAGCCCAGAACGTTACGTTATGCTTGGCGTATTCATCCAGGAACCTAGAAGAGAGGAGACAGTCAGTGCTCTGTGTCTCTGCTCAGCACCATGCGGAGGGGCCAGCGGCACCACACACCTGATGAAGTACTGTGCCCAGGTCTTGTAGTATCGCTCCCCGGGTGACCCTTTTAAGGTGCCTTTGCCTGTGATTTTCCCATTGGTCTTCATCCATGCTGGCGCTGTCCAGGGACTGGCAAACAAGGATATGGGTTGGCGGGACAAGGCCTGGGCTTTCTGGATCACTGGGATCTGTGTGTGCATATGTATAAATATGATGACAAGGATCAGCGGCGCCCACGCTATCACCGCTCACCTTTAGCTTCATGTCCTCTTCCTGTAAACTGAATGTGTCCAGCGCGAAGTCGCCATCACTGTCCAGGTAAGTGTAGACCCGCGTAGAGAAGTCACAGCTGGCCATGGGCACCCTCAACACGTTGTACCCGATCCCTTTGTAATGACACTAATTATAACAGCACACACAATACCTCGTCCTGCTGCATCATCATTACCTTCCTCTGAGAAGTATGCGCTCAGCAGCTTGCCCTGAGTCCCCGCACTCAGTGCCAGGATGTTCATGGCGGCCGAGTCAGTCACCGCGCCACCAAACCCCTTGATGACCTGGAAGCGCTTCTTGTCTTGGAGGCTGAAGGTGAGACCTGTGGGGAGAGACTGTTATCTGGCTGCAATTCTCCTTGTATGGGGTAGTACAGTTATCTCTTACCAGACCGCGAAGTCTTTAGTATGGGGCCCCCACTCTCCTGCAGACGCTTCCCAGACCTGCTGGTCTCATACACCGAGAAGTCCCCCAACTTTGGCAGCGACACGAGCCCCAGACTGTCACAGTACGTGGCATTACAGGTACAGACCACTGAGCTCTGTCCAAAGCTCTGTGGCAAACACGGTCGAGACCCTAAAAGAAGAGCAAAGTCTTCCAGAGAAAAGGCAGAACCTCCCACACTATGACCACAGTCGCTCAGCTAAAGCCCCCCACACCACACTCACTGCCACCAAGCTACAACCAAGCTACATCACGATCACCGCTGCTCAGTTGCAGCCTCCCACAATACAGGCAGCACTGCTCAGTTACAGCCGGCCGAACCACAGGCAGACCACTCAGCTACAGCTGGCTGCACCCAACCACCATCACAATGCTACAGCCCCCAGCACCATGACAAGGACGCAAAGCTACAGCCCAACGCACCATGACCACCGCTGCTCAGATACAGCCTCTCACATCAAAGGCACTACTGCTCAATTACAGGCGGCCGCACCCCGACCACCACCACAAGGCTCCAGCCCCCAGCACCACTACCATCGTAAAGCTACAGCCCCAGCACTATGATGACCGCCATACCACAACCAATGCAACTCAGCTACAGCCCCTCGCACAACATCTACCCCTGCTCAGATACAGCCTCCCACATCACAGGCACCACTGCTCTGTTACAGCCAGCCACACCACAGGCACAATACTCAGCTACAGATGGCCGCACCACGACCACCGCCACAAAGCTTCAGCTCCCCGCACCACAACCAACACAGCTCAGTTACAGCTTCTCACATCACAGGCACCACTGCTCAGTTACAGCCAGCGATACCACAGGCACGCCACTCAGCTACAGCCCCCTGCACCACGACCAATGTCGCTCAGTTACAGCCTCCACTGCTCACAGAAAAATAAAAAGCTGCACTCTGGATTGTTTAGAATGGAAAATCTAGAAAATGAGGACTGTATTACTGCCATAGAAAAGAGGTAAGTGCTATATTATGTACATATGGAATTTTGGAAAATTGAAAATGCAATATTGCTATAGGAAAATTTTCAGTAAAAAGAAGGTACCTAGCACATAAATTGGCCAATGTATATTAACCCAACATGCAACGTCAATGTGTACCTTATAGTTGGGTCCCTGTCCTGAAAAAGATACCTCTCTTGAACTAAAAAGCCTACAATATATTGGGGCGGAAGGAACCAGCTAGTTAAAACCATCTGAGACTGATGGGCTTTTTAGTCCAAGACAGGTATCTTATGAGGACATGGACCCAACTACAGGGCACGCATTGATGTTGCAGTTGGGCTCATATACAGTGGGGGAAATAAGAAGATTTTTTGTTACTCACTGTAAAATCTGTTTCTCGGAGCCTTCATTGGGGGACACAGGAAACCATGGGGATGTGCTGCTGCCACCAGGAGGCTGATGGCAGAAAAAAAGGCTAACTCCTCCCCAGCAGTGTACACCCGCCGACTGGCCGGGAACTAACTAGTTTGTGAGAAAGCAGTTAGAAAGGAGGTAAAAAAAGAAATTACCCTAAGGTAAACCAACAAAGACACAAATAAGGGTGGGTGCTGTATTGGTAAGCACGGTACTAATTAAGGAACGGGCCTCTGACTGTGGAGCCCATATGGGTAAAAGCTAGAAAAAAAAAATAGTTTGGTGCCCAATTCCCCCCTTTCACCACTCCCCAGGTGATGCACTAATTTGGCATGCCAAGCTGTCCAATAGAATGAAAGGGGAAGGGTCCTACAGCCACACCTACAGGGGTTAAATACAGGTGTCCAGGTCAGTAACTTCCTTTACCTCCAGCTTACCCCTATGTCGGATGCCCTGATAGAGGCCATGCAGCAGAGAGCAGCACAAGAAGGTGAGCACTGGCTTCAAGCCCTCATTACTGGCCTCGACGCTCACCTCCCTGTGCACTCTCCTGACCCTCTGCCTGTGCCTTCATCCGTGCCTCTGCTGTTGCCTTCCTCCTCTGGGGCACCATCGGCTGCCGCCCCCCTGACCTCACCCACAGCCCTGCTACCCTGAGTTCTGCTCCTGACGTGGCCTGACCTGCGCCTAGAGTCCTTGCGTCCCCGGCCTGACCTGATTATTTGTCCGGCGTTGGGATACCCGGCTCCTCGCCCGAGCCGCACGCCGCCCCTCAGTCATCAGCTGCCGCTCTGAGTACTGTTCCTATGGTGCGGGGGGGCAGGCAGTCTGCGCGGTGCCCCCATCCTCCCAAGCATCTCCGGGTCGACAACAAGGCAGCATTCTTGGCTCCATAACACCTTGGCTCCTTGCGGCAGGCCAGGTTCTGCCCACTTCAAGTCACTTCTGGTCCCCTCCGAGACACTGCCGGGTCAGCCCAGGACCGGTCTCTATCATTCCTCCTGCAGGCGCAGCTACACTACCTGTATGGGGGTACTTCAAGACCGGTCTGAGATCCCTCAACACAGCTGCAGAGCGCGGATTGGTCCAACAAGACAGATCCCGCTGTCCCACTAAAAGACGTTCCTACCGATACCACCGCAGACACAGCTCACATAGGATACACCACAGATCTCAGTCCTCTGGATGGCACTCCCCTTCCACATCGGAATGGTCCGGCGCATCGCAGAGACCCGTTAGGCAGGCTCGGGCGCACGACAAATGCCAGCAGTCACGTGCTCTATCGGGGGCTACCAGCCAGGGAGACCCATCTCCATCTCCCAGGGCCTCCAGCCAATTCAACCATCTGACCAGTGCGGGAGCCAGAGTTCCTCCAGCACCAGGTGCCACTCAGGCTCGGGCACACGACAGACACAAGCAGTCATCATTGGCTGCCAGCCGGGGAGACCTATCTCCCAGAGCCTATAGCCAATTCAAGCCACAAACCATCGCCCAAGCCGGAGTTCCTCCAACAACGGGAGTCACCCCTCCTGCGGTAGACAGCAGTGAGTGTTTCGAAGCCAGTGAAAACCACGCCATGCAGGACGCGGTGCATAACATAGGGGAAAATGAGCTAGCCTCAGCCATTAAGGCGCTGGTTCAAAATCTGACGCACCCATGCGATTCAACTGACAACAATTCGACTCTTCAGTCATTGAGTTTACACAAAGATGCTTTTTTCTGTGGAATTAGCCCGCTAGGCGCACACAGATCAAGAGACTCGACAAAAAATATGGAATAACGATTATATAGACATATGGTCACTATTGTCAGCCGACCAACAGTCCATAGATAAGGAAAGGAGGACACGCGAACGGTTATATAATAGAAATAAACCAAAAACAGCGCAAACAATTAATAATTGGCTATAGGTGTTCACAGTCCTAGGCTGTTTTATGGGCCAGAAGCATCCAGAACGATGTTCTGAATTATATATCAAGATCTGATATATAATTTGAATAAATCCCATGGCGGTTCCGTCTGGAGGTGGTATGACGAGGAGTTCCGCAGGCGGTTGGCCCTGCAGCCCGATATAGGTTGGGGAGTTAAAGCGACACATGTATGGCTACGACTGATGCTGTCACAGATGTTTTCATCTGCGACCACTAACTACTCCACAGCCGCAGGTCAACACTCAGTGGTCGTACGAAAACGCAGGGCCGGCTGGCTATTTAACGAAGGAAACTGACGCTTTTATGCCTCATGTATAGACACAACTGCTCAGCTTGCGGGGAAGGGACACCCAGCAGCAAGGTTTATTCGTCAGGCAAACAGAGCGCCTACAAGGCATAAATCCTGTGAGTGTAACCGCGATGGGTCTTGCTAAACCTTTACCCCAATAAAGAAGCGGCACAGCAATTATACTCTGGCTTTACAGACTATTTTTTATTCCCTTCAAGTTCAGTAGAACACCAACTCTGGCTGAAAAACCTAAAATTCGCTCACAAATTCCATGAAAATTTTGAACAAAAAAATAGAAAAAGAGGTAGAACTAGATAGAATGGCAGGCCCCTTTCTATCGTTGCCGTTCCAAAACATCAGAATCTCACCGTTGGGCATCATTCCTAAAAAGGAACCCGGAAAATATTGTCTGATCCATCATCTGTCACACCCAAAAGGATAATCGGTTAATGACGCTATCCCCCCAGAGGAAGCTTCTGTGACAAGCCGGTAGAATTAGTCCGCACTGCTGGGCCAGGGCCCTGCTAGCTAAATTAGACAGAGTCGGCATTCCGCCTATTACCCGTGCACCCCGAAAGCTTCCACCTATTCGGTTGAAAGGTGGACCAGCGCTATTATTTTGATACTAGATGGTGGCCCGATTCGAACGCATCGGGTATTCTAGAATATGTATGAATGTATATATGTATGTATATTGCAGCCACATAGTATATAGCACAGCCCACGTAACACAGACAGCCACGTAGTATATAGCACAGCCACGTAGTATATAGCACAGCCACGTAGTATATAGCACAGGCAGCATAAATAGTAAAAAGTTTGTCACATAGGGTTAATAGCAGTGTTAAAAGACTGCGTTACACCGCGTTATGCCGCGGTGTAACGCAGTCGGTTTAACGGACTGCTACAACGCTATGTGGGTGGCGGGCGCTGATGGGGGGGATTGGGGGGGGGGGGGGAAGTATGGAGGGGGCATTGAGTGCAGGGGAGTGCAGGGGAGTAGGTAGCAGCCATTTCACGGCCGGACTGTGCCCATCGCTGATTCGTCAATCAGCGACTTGGGATTTCCGTGACAGACAGAAAGACGGAAGTGACCCTTAGGCAATTATATAGTAGATGTGCTTGCCGATGGGATGTTCCATTTTGTGTCACTATTTCGAGCTATTCAGTTCTTTCCTGGACTGGGTAGTCCCCGATGAGACAGCTAGCAATTATCTAATTCACTACCTAGATGATTTTTTTTGTTCGTTGGCTTCAGTAATTCTAAACTCTGCTCCTTCCTTCTCGAAAAATTTAAATATATATCACGGCATTTCGGCATACCGCTATCACCAGAATAAAACAGTTGGACAATGTAATATACTGCCTCTCCTTGGCATTGATATAGACACAAGCTTGATGGTTTTTCGCTTACCCGTCGAAAAAATACAAAGAACACCGTCACGGTTCATGGGGAGGATACCTTTATCATCCTCACCACTCACACCAATTTGTCATGAACCGGGGTTGTTTGGTTGCCCCGGATTCTTTCTGAAGGAAATTTATCTATGTCCCACTTCCCAGTTCCGGTTTGGAACTTGCAGCTCTCTGGCACCCCCCTTACCCTCAGGCCAGACTGGGTACTGCACCTAGGATAAATAGTCGCCAGAAAGGCTGTCTTACTTTGTACTGGCTAATGGGAACACTGCAGCGAGGGCGGTATAACTACTCCCACTCAGGTGGGAACAATAATTATCAATGCCGCCGTAGCTACAAAGCCTCCCAAATGCACAGGACAAATCCCACTGCCACCAGCTTTGATTTCTAAATTAAATTATCAACAGGTCCAGAGCCAACCCAGGCTAGTAGCGTAAATCACCTCAGAGGACGTGACAGTTTGTTATAGAGCAAGGAGAGACAAAGCTAGATATATATATTATATCTATATCTATATAATTAATATATATATTATATCTATATCTATATAATTTTTTTTTTTACTCCAAAAAATGTAGGCAGTGTTTACAGAAGTATAAAAAGATGTTATAAAAAAGACAAGTATCGTATGTACAGTACAATTACAAGTAAAATGGGTTTAAAGTTGAAAAAACACTTACATTTCGTTCAGATAATTTCATCTCCTGGCTGACCGTGTGCTCAGGGGACACATCAAGATGCATCAATCATCTGTATAACAGCTAGACCCCGGGCAAAAGACTCACTCACAACTCAGCAGGGTTAAAACATACCGTCCTCTCCTGACATCACTAAGTGGGCTGAGTTATGAAATGCACTCCTCTTTTCTCAGAGTTATGACAAACCATTTTTAGACATAGCTCGCTTCATAGTCCACCAAATTAGGGAATCTCTTACGCCCAAGGAAAGATAAAGATTTCCTTCTAAATGTCCATTTAATAACTTCTGCGCTGACAGTACTTCCCACTGCAGCTGTCTCAGGTGAAATTGTGCCCACCCTACAGTCGGTATGCATGATGGTAATGAGCTTAGTAGGGACATTGCATTCCTTAGAGTCATTGCTGGCTGTTGCATTGCTGTATGAGCCAGTTTCCTTCTCTTGTCTACCTTGTTCTCTGGCAGGAGGCAGAGCTGTCACTCGGAGTCCAGTATTAACCCTAGGAAAGATTGCACTTTTCCTGGCGCTAATCTTGACTTGGGGGTATTTATTATACATCCCAACTATTAGAGTTGAAGTTACTTCTCTTACTTGGTGGGTGCAGTGGGTCTCCGATCTCCCTGCCAAGAAGAAGTCGTCCAGGTATGGGACAATCACTACGTCCTGGGATCAAAGGCATGACATTACTTCGACCATCAATTTGGTGAAGACCCTGGGAGCTGTAGACAGGCCGAATGGAAGGGCTGTATATTGGTAATGTTTGACCTGACCTTGGACATAGAGCGCTGCCCTCAAGTACTTCCGATACTCTCGATGTACTGGGATATGGTAATACGCATCTTTTAAAGGGAACCTGTCACCCCAATTTTTCATTCGGAGATAAAAATACCGCTACATAGGGCATGAGCTGTGCTTTACAAAAGAGTTTTTTTTCTACCCTGATTCCCCACCTAAGCTGCCGAAATTACTTACCAAAGTCGCTGTTTTCGCTTGTCAATCATGCTGGTCTGGCATAGGGGCGTGGTGACAAAGCTGTTTCTTCCCCCAGATCTTGCTTAGGTTTCCATTTGTGGCGTAGTGGTTTGCGACTGCGCAGGTGACGAAAAACAGCGCGCTCTGCGCTATATCCCTGGTGATCGGTGGGGGCGGCCATCTTCCTGTGGCCGCGCGTGCGCAGTTGGAGCGCTCGGCTGCCCGGGGCTTCAGGAAAATGGCCGCGGGCTGCCGCGCGTGCGCAGATGGAGATCGCGGCGGCCATTTTCCTGAAGCCGAGATGCGAACTCTGCTTCAGGAAAATGGCCGCCGCGAACCCCATCTGCGCACGCGCGGCATCCCGCGGCCATTTTCCTGAAGCCCCGGGCAGCAGAGCGCTCCAACTGCGCACGCGCAGCCACAGGAAGATGGCCGCCCCCACCGATCACCAGGGATATAGCGCAGAGCGCGCTGTTTTTCGTCACCTGCGCAGTCGCAAACCACTACGCCACCAACGGAAACCTAAGCAAGATCTGGGGGAAGAAACAGCTTTGTCACCACGCCCCTATGACCAGACCAGCATGATTGACAAGCGAAAACGGCGACTTTGGTAAGTAATTTCGGCAGCTTAGGTGGGGAATCAGGGTAGAAAAAAAACACTTTTGTAAAGCACAGCTCATGCCCTATGTAGCGGTATTTTTATCTCCGAGTGAAAAACCGGGGTGACAGGTTCCCTTTAAGTCTATTACTGCCATGAAGCAGTGTTGGAACAGGATTTTTGTGGTCGTGTTGATAGGCTCCATCTTGAAGGAGCAATTCTCTACCAACTGATTGAGCTTCTTCAGGTTGACTATGGTTCTCCAGGAACCACCCGGTTTTTGTATCAAAAAGAGGGGGGAACTAGAATCCCCTTCCTTCCTCTTGAAATCGGGACTTCCTGTAGAACATATTTCTGAACAAGTCCCAAGACCTCTGTCTCACGAGCAGATTATATCTGCTGGGACTTCCTTCGGGGTGTCACTATGAAATTTTGCCTGGGTGGACGGATGAATTTTATCTTGAAACCGTCTTTGATTATATTTAAAACCCACGTACTGGGGGAGATGTTTACCCAGGCCGGGAGGAAGCGACAGAGCCTTCCCCCAACCTCTGATGTAATGTCATTGGGGGGGATTTTTTTGATGACGTAGAGGGCTCTTTGAACATATAGCTCGACCCTCTTTTATCTTTAAAGTCCCAATTTCTCCTATCTCCTGGGGGGCGACCTCTATTAAATCTTCCCCTCCAAAAGAAAGGCTTTTTGGGTTCTCTAGAGAAACTGGGAAAGCCTTTCTTTTTGTCCCCTACTTGTTCCAAGATTTCTTCTAATCTTTTACTAAAAAGGAATTGACCGTCACAAGGGATGGACCACAGTTTATGTTTGGACGGTAAATCCCCCGGACAACCTTTGAGCCACAGGGCTTTTCTTGCTGCATTGGACAAGCCCGCTGCTCTGGCTGTTAATCTTGCAGAATCTCGCTGAGGAATCTGCTAAGGCTAGGTTCACATTGCGCTAGGTGAGTCCGTCTAACGGACACGTTTTTAAGTACTGAAAACGCAATATAACGCACATACTAACGCGCCCATAGACTTGCATTGTCTGACGCATCATGACGCATGCCAAAATTGGCATGCGTTTGTCACATAACGTTTTTTTCTGACGGACCTTGGAACACAGCTTGCAGCGTTTTCAAGTCCGGCCAAGCTAACGCAATACTAACAGAAGTGTTAATTCTGCCATTGATGGCTATGGCAAACGCAGCCAGACGCAAATCGTGAAAAATTTCCAAATAGAACCATACGTTTTAATAGCGTTTGAGGGTGGTCCATGTGGTCATGTGACAGGAAACATGATTTCGGCCATTGATGTCCCTAGCACACATTTTTCCTGAGGCCTGCTGCACGTGAGAGAGAAAGTGTCTTGCAAGAGATCACAGGAAATGTAAGTACATTTGTATATATATATATATATATATATATATATATATATGTATACATCATGGGAGTCTGTATTGTCCGTCGGATGTGTGTGTACTAAAAATGTATTGCTTTGTTGCAGATGTCGGATAGTGAGGGAAGCAGCAGCAGCGTGTCTGCGGTTTTTTCTTCTCAATCGGTAGGCTTGCACTTTAAAAAACCACTAAAAGTTGTGTGAAACTCCAGTGTATTGAGCTAAGCACGTGTATAATCATGTTTTTATTGCAAATAGGAGTCTTCGGAGCCCGAGGCTGCTAGGCCCCCCCAAAAAAACAGGCAAAACCCACAAAGGTACATGGCAGACATTTTTAGTTTTGCAAGCATAAATTTATTGATCCAAGAAATGTAATTTTATTTTTTTCCATTTACATACACAATAGGTTGTGGCACACGGAGGACACAAGAGAAAGAAGGTTCCTCGCCGTCTGTCGTCGCCACAACTGCCAGTGGTAAATATAAAACTAGAAATTTTCTATCCAATATTTATCTACAATCTATCTATTCACTTTCTATCTACTATATCTATAAACTATATATCCACTATCTATCTCGCTCTCTCTATCTTTTGCTCTATGTATCTATCTATCTAGCAGTCTACCAATAAAGTGAAATTGAACCTTTCAACATAACGTTTTGTGTTTACATAGTCCAAGTCAGCGAGCCAAAAAAAAAAAAGGAGCCGTTGACCATTCACAACGAGACACTGATCAACCTTGTGGAAGCCAACCCCTCAATATGGGACCAAAGCGACAGCTCCCACCATGACATCGTGAAGAACCGCAAGTTGTGGGATCAAATTATCTGTCACTTCGATCCCCGATACATGGAGAAGTCGTCAACCTCAAAGAAAAAAATTGGTAAATATTGGTGATGTTAAATTGTCTACTATCTATCTCTCAACTATCTATACACTATTTCTTAAACTATTTCTCTATCATCTATCTAATAACTACTATCTATCAACTATCTATCTACTATCTATATATCAACTATCTTAACTATCTATACACAATTTTTAAACTATCAATATAAGAACTATCTATCTTTTTTTTATTTATTTATTTTTTTTATTTAAAGACGATGCGGTCCATACCCGTTGGAAATCAATAAGGGATCACTTTGTCCGTGACTACCGGAACAGTCAAAATGCAGCAAGCGGATCAGGTGCCAAACGGGTGACCCCGTATGTGCATTACGAGCAATTGCTCTTTCTGCAAAAAACAGTGTCTCAGCGCTCGTAAGTACAAATAGGTCTGTGTGCGAGACAAAATTGTTTAATTAAAGAAAAATAATAATTTTTTTTTTTTTTTGGGGGGGGGGTTACAGCACGATATGCAGTACTGCCGCACCTAGACAGGCAGAGGAACTGGAGCCATCTCCACTGGAACCAAGCCAGCAGACGGGCGCTGAAGATGTGTCTGGCATCAGCGAGCCACGATCTGGGGAGAGAAGCACTGTTGCTTCTGGTGTGAGTGTCCGGTTGCAATCACAGCGTGGACGCAAGCGAGCATCACAAAAAGATGAAGCTGATGCCATTATCGTCGATGGACTCCAAAGGGTAGAGGACATGTGTCGTAGTGAACTCAAAGACCTGAGGTGGGAAATTACAGACTTGCAATCCCGCGAGTCTGTATATTCTGCAAATGAGTGGAAGCTACTTTTTTTGTCCTATGTGCCTGTAGCACAAAATATCCCGGCACACAGAAACCTTTTGTTTAGGCAAAGACTGAATGACCTTCTTGAGGAATTTGTGGGCCCCCAGGAACCCGCTCCATCGAGAACAAGAAGCATAGACATGCCGGCCCACAACCCTCAATATAGAGGCCGGGGTGAAACGAGCATGGAACATCAGAGACAAAGTAGCAGTCCATCATACAGTTGGGCAGACAATACGCCCGCGCAATACCAGAGTCTATAGTACTGCTCACTGTCCCCAGCCAGGTGCAATTACTGCGTTTCACGTTTTGTTGGTTAATTATTTTTTTTGCACCCAATTTCGTGGTTTTTTTTACATCCCTATGGGATATCATATGTTAAACAAATTCCGAAACTTTAGTAAACTGTTTCAAATTTAAGATTCTTGTATGACTTTAACTTTGAGCACAACATAATAACATGAATGTAACTTTTTACAAGACATAAGGTTGTGGGAAATAAAACAAACAAAAAAAAACCCTCACATTTCAGCAAAACATCAGGACACAACTTTAGACTTTAAATAATTTTCACACGTGTCTGTCTTGCCATAGAACATGGCCTTCATGTGTGAAGTACTGTGCAAATTGATCACGAATCCTCATTATTTGAGCTGCAGACCGAACAGCAGTAGATTCAATGCTAATGAGGTTCGACTCACATTCATCGGGGTCAACCACCTGGGGTTCATGTCTGGCAACAAAATTATGCAGACAGATGCATGCCTTCACAACACGGTCCACATTTTCTGGTTGCAGTTGCATGCAAGTTAGTAAAATTCGCCATTTTAATGTCAAAATACCAAAGGCACACTCCACATAACGTCTTGCCCGGCTCAAGCGATAATTAAAAATGCGCCTGGTGGAGTTCAGACTACGGCTTGAGTACGGCTTTAGGAGATTTTGTCCAAGTTGGAACGCCTCATCACCAACTAAAACATAGGGCAAACTTGGGTCTTCTGTCCCCGGCAGAGGTCGTGATGAGGGTATGTTGAAATTGTTGCTGTACAAACATCTCCCCATGTTGGAGTCTCTGAAGACTCTGGAATCGTTAGTCCGGCCATACGCACCAATATCCACAGCTACAAAACGGTATCTTGCATCCGCAATAGCCATCAATATAATCGAAAGGTATTTCTTATAGTTATTATAGTTATAGTAGAGGGATCCACTATGCGCTGGTTTCTGAATCCGAATGTGCTTGCCGTCCACGGCACCAATACAATTGGGGAAATTAGCCACATCCTCAAACTGTTGGGAAATCGCTAGCCACATTTCTGATGTCGGGGTTGGTAGCACAAGTGGTTGCAAGTTGTTCCAAATGGCATCACAAGTTTCCCGAACCAGTTGGCAAATTGTTGACTTCCCAAGACTAAATTGATGATGCAGTGACGAAAAAGATTCTCCGGTAGCCAGATATCTGTCGGCATTCAAAAAGAAAAAAAAAAAAATTGTTTAGGATTTTAAAGGACAACTAAAAGGCTACATACAATAGAATATACAATTGCCTTAAATGAACATAATTATGCCCCACGATACCTACATCTAGTGTTTGTCAATAGAATGATAAAAAAATTTATAATTACCTCACAGTCACTACTAAACGTTCCTCCGCACAGATGCTTTCACGGAAAGTGCTGCGATGATGATGTATCTCATCCTTCACATGTGAGAGCAGAACATCAAAGGTCTCAATGGACATCCGTAGATAGCGTTGGAATTTGGAGGGATGATCCCGAAGCTGAACATACAGGGTGTGAAAGGCACCATATGTATTCCGCAAGAAATTCACTTCGTGGATCCAATATCTCCTTTGCGAACTACGCTTTCTCTGCCGAAGTCGCAACTGCATCAAGCGAAATCGAACGAGCTCAGACACAAACATCTTGCTAGCAGAAGTTCACTCAATGCTTTCAAAATGGAGAATGAGTCTACACCCACACCCCGACGATGACAAAAGGAGAAAAAAAAAAAAAAACTTTATTGACAGTGACAAACACAGACAAACGGATACTTCGCAAACGGACATCCAAATGAGAAAAACGCGGTCACGTGCGTTAACGCAAGCGTTAACGTGATGCCAATTTTTCGACAAATTGGATCCTTTTCTGTACATGCGTTTAACGGATCCGTTTAACGCCATGTACTTGGCGCAATGTGAACCTAGCCTAAGAAAGATGCTGCTCCATGCACGAAGGTCATATTAGGATATCCTCTCTTGGTACTTTATCCCTCAGCTGATCCTCTATCTGCTATAGCCAGATCATGAGAGCAAGGGCAGTACATGTCCCAGCTATTGCTGGTTTTAATCCCCCTGCCCTATGCTTCCCAGATGTTTCTTAAAAAGCCATCTCCTTTTTTGTCAAGCGGGTCCTTTAGTACGCCCGAGTCCTCTAATGGAAGGGACGATTTTTTTAAAGATCTGGCCACGGTGCCATCAATTTTAGGGATATTTTCCTAAGTTTCGGAGTCTTTCTCCTCAAAGGGGTACGTCCTCTTTGATGAAGAAGGTGAAGTACTCGACCTCTCAGGTTTTTTCCACTCTTTATCAATCAATGCCTTTATTTTCGCATTGACAGGGAACGTGCATTTTCTTTTTTCCTCCAGACCTCCGAACATAACATCTTTTAATGACCCAAGTGTTCTGTCCCCACATGAGGCGAATGGAGGTGTGGTTGACTATTAAGAGTTGTGAGAGATTCGCACCTTCGGTATTTCTTCGATGTGAGGCAGACAGGACCAATGCTGTTCAGCGTCCGGAGAGATGATGCACACCAGGGATTGCAATCCAGACTTGTTTATTTTGTAAATCTAGACATACAGCGTATAACTGGTAATACAGTACTTTCTCCAGAAATGCAGGTGTAGACAAGGTACAGTAAGATGTAGCACCACGTATGACTGCAAGTGTGAGCAGCAAGAGTGAACAGCAAGAGTGAACAGCAAGAGGTCGAAAGACTGATGCCTTCCTAAGCCCGGTTAAAGTGTGTCCTCTCACAACAGCATGAAACGGAAACTGAAATGGCTGCCAGAGGAAGAGAAGACTTGACCCCTGAACCGGAAGTGGAAGACATGCCCACAAGAATAATTAATAACAAGCTGCCATACGGAAAAAGGCAATTGGGTGGCAGCAGAGTAAAATATAACAACATACATGGAACAGCACACTCCCCGTCTGAAATTCCGTAAGGGATTTCACTATATTAATGTCCTTGAAATAAAGTCCAACAACCTAGAAAATGAAACCAAACATGCATGTAATGCAATAACAACAACTTTTAACAAGATAAGACATTAATTCAAGTCAGTTCCTGAGATAATCCAAAGGAAAACCCATCTTCGGATCAGAGAAGCTGCACTAGGCCAAACTATCTCTGACCCACTGTAATTCAATGGACATAGTACTAGAGCAGTGTTCTGTTCGTAGTTTATCCTACTGGAATGTCCTCGATAGAGAATGATTTTTTAGCAGATGTGCCAACCATGACAGTCTTTGTCTCCATGTGAGTTAAGAGAAGATTTCACAATGTGGACTAACCTTGCTATAGTCTTAACGAGTTTCATCCAATTGGAGAAGCGTTCGAAGCGCTGGCAACCGAGGGTGGAGGTTGGTTTAGCGTTCGTGGCCATAGCACTGACCTCGGAGCGGACTTCTGGATCATTATCCGGATCCTGGATGCTGAAGACTTCCTGGACACATTCACTTCCAGCAGAAACTTTGGAACTGAAAGCCAAGAAGAGTTAGCAAAGGAATTTATAGACATAGGTCTAGTGGTGTGGTCGGCTGGATTAAGTTCAGATGGGATATAGTGCCACTGTTCAGGTTTGGAAGACCTTCTTATTCTCTCAATGCGGTTACTGACGTACACGTAGAAGCACCTTGTTTGGTTGCAGATGTAACCTAAGACAACTTTGCTGTCACTGTAGTATTGTATGTCATCTATGTGAGTGTCCAGCTCATGCTGAATAAAGTCTGCAAGTTCTACTGCAAGCACGGTCCCACAGAGTTCAAGCCTGGGAATAGTGTGGTCAGGCTTGGGAGCCAACTTAGCTTTGCCAAAAAAGAACCCAACATGATCTTGATTGTCGGATACCATCACCTTCAGGTAGGCAACAGCTGCAATGGCCTCCGTGGATGCATCCGAGAACACGTGGAGTTCTGTCCTAGTGCTAGCAGCAAGTGAGATTCCAGGGTAGCATCTCGGTATTTGGATTTCATCCAAAGCACACAAAGTCTGCTTCCAGGTTTCCCATTTTGATTCCTTATCAGGAGGGAGCGGGGCATCCCAGTCCTTGACGGTTTCGGAAAGCTGTGTCAGAAGGGATTAGTGCAGCGCCCCAGAGTCCTGGTTGCTGCAGTAATGTTATTCCTCCACCAGAGGGAGTGATATTACGTCTGGAGGCAATAAAGGAGATCTCCTGTCCAGGTATCATAAACACACCACACACTTCACACTCCAGTCCACCAGGGGGAGCAAAGGTTCTATCTACTAGGCCACTCCTCACAGTTAGGTAAAACTGGTGGGTTGGTTAGAAAATTAGAGAGTTCCTGGCTGGAGACAGAGAGAAAGGTCTCCAGGCCGAGCTGGCTGGAGCTAGGCCCAACCAGCTCCAGACTACGGTCTGAGGAGGACGAGGGTCCATGGAGCTGCGCCTGCACCCCATGCGGCAGCATCCAAAGGAAGAGACATTGAAAGGAAGCGTGTTTTAGTGAGTGAGAAACGAAGGCATAGCAACAAGTGGATACCAGAGAGGATAGTAGACGAGAGGAGCTGCATCCTTCTGGTGCGTGTTCCGGTAGCCAGAATACCGAGGGAGTAAAGTGCTCTACGCCATTGCTTCAGAAAATGGCAGGACAGTCAATTCCAAGTTGGCTGCCCGACCTAAAATACCTAAGAAAACACGGTGGCAACTTGTGGGGGTCGGGGCGTCTCTAGGGTCCCTATAAACAAGCATCAGGCCATCAGTCATACGGGTTTTGTTCTATCCGACCACGGGGAACAGAGAGAGAAGAGTAATAACAGTGAGGACTTCATTAGAGCTTAAGCAAGTGAGGACCTACTGTGCGCATAGGAAGGCTATTGCATTCCACCTGGATAAGGAGACTCTGGATTTGCCTTCAGACCGGCCGGACTCTGCCTACCCCGTGATCCGGCGCCCAGGACTGTGGACACTGAAGCCTTCAGTAAAAGGTAAAGAGACTGCAACCTTGTGTCCTCGTTATTCCCTGTGCCTTACACCATCACCATCTACACTATGGGAAGCCCTGGGGATACACTTCACCTGTGGGAAGGTATACTATCTAGCTACCATAACATCACCCCAGCGGACCCCTAAGCAGCGTCGGTCACCCTGACAGAATACCACAGGTGGCGTCACGAACTTCATACAAACTACACCTTTAATTGGACGCCCCTCAAAGGGCCACGGACCGGGTCGGGCCACCGTGACATCCCCAGAACCGAGAAGGACCCGGTACCGAGTACCCCATTGCCCTAACGTGGGGGCGCTCCATTTACCTTGTATGGTAATTGGTGCTACGAATCCCAGTGGGTCATATAGGCTATTTACCAATGACAGGACACCACGTTTAGTGAATGGTTTGTCTGCACAGTTGATTTGGAAACCGAAGGCGACGGCTGACAGGTTCCACCTCAGGCCTAAGCGTCTCTGCACAGGCGGACGGTCTGGTCCCAGGTCTATGTCCTTGAATCCAGGTGCGTGGTCACGACTCAAAAGCTCTCATGACAGCCAGGCTGTTTGAAGCAATTTTGTGCAGTCTAAGCTTAGCTCGGTACAGCATACGTTGGGTCCTTTTAAGTAGGTCGATTGCCGCTTCTTCTGTGGGTAGAGATTTTAGTCCATCGTCTACGTAGAAGTCTTTCTCTACAAAGTCTCTGGCGTCTGTTCAATACTCAGACTCTCCTTCTAGTGCGGTTCTCCGCAGGCCATAGGTTGCCACTGCGGGTGAAGGGCTGTTCCCGAATACGTGCACCCGCATGCGATACTCCACCATCTGTTTGCTGGGGTCATTGTCCTTGTACCACAGGAACCTGAGGAAATTCCTGTGGTCCTCTCTGATTATGAAACAGTGGAACATCTGTTCAATGTCGGCGGTGATGGCAATGGGCTCCGAACCTCATCAACACTCCTACTAGGTTGTTTGTCAGATTAGGACCTGTGAGGAGGACATCACTGAGAGATACGCCTTGATGTTTGGCGCTTGAATCAAAGACAACTCTAATTTGCTTAGGTTTCCTCGGGTGATATACTCCAAATGAGGGTAGGTACCAGCACTCCTCGTTTTCCTTTAAGGGAGGCGCTGGCTCCGCATGGTTGTTATGGAATATTTTGCCTATAAAGGTGACGATGTGTTCTTTCATCTCCGGTTTATTGCTTAGTGTGCGCTGGAGAGAGTTGAATCTGGACAAGGCTTGTTCACGATTGTTCGGGAGCCTTACCCTGGTAGCTCGGAAGGGTAAGGGAAAAACCCAGTGATTAGTCTCGTCCTTAAGGAACTCATTGTCCATTATCCTGACAAATTCCTTGTCTTCCATATACGGGGCTACTTTGTTGTCATCCTTAGTGGTACCGATCTTCCCAAGTCGTCTGCATAGGGAGAAGGGATAACATCAGGCAGCTGTACAGGATCTAGAAGCTTTTCCTTCACCTCATAGTGATGAGGACATGGATTGCAGAAAGTAGTGCGCCCATCCTGGCGTATGTAGGTCTTAAAGGAATGGACTCCTGTTCGGTCCAAGCATACATTTCCTATGACTACCCACCCCAAGTCAAGTCTCTGGACGTAGGGGGCATAGTCAGGACCATTACACTGTTGGCGGACCCTATGTATCCTTAAATTATCTCTGCTGAGTAGAAGTAGGATTTCAGCATCTGTGTCCAAAGGTGGGATGACGCTGCCTAGGTGCCTTAAGTGTGGTTGGTGGAATGCAGCTTCCAGGGTAGGGATCTCATCCCTTTGGTTGGGTATTTGATCGAATTCGATTAGCGTAGGTAAGGGTATTTCTACATCTCCATTGACAAGAGAAGCAATGAAACCTTGTGCTCTTCTGCCGCTAGTCTCTATGCGCCCCGAGCAAGTATTCAGAGTGTAGGGCGTTGCTGGTCCCTTGATTCTAAAGGCTTCAAAGAACTTAGGTCCAGCTAGGGATCGATTGCTCTGATCATCATCATGATGGCATACATTTTTACTGCCTTCTCTGGTTGCCCTTCTGGATAAACTCTGATTAGGCATATCCGGGCACAGCATTTAGCACTTTGATTCTCCCCACATACCACTGAGCATGAACAGGAAACAGCTGTGGTTGACTTGGCGTCATTCTGTGGCTCCCCGTCATGGCTTGTAGCGGGACTAGAGGTAACTGCGACTGCTGTATCGCTGGTGGCTGAGTGCAAGGCTGATGGGTGTCTGTCGCTGTGACACTTCACACTTAATGGCGGATTTACAGTCCTTGGCCATGTTTTCTGAAGAAGCGCAGCACTTGAAACATACCCCAAGGATCCTCAGGTGCGCTGAGGATTTTCTTGCGCTCCTGCATGGTTTTGGACCTGAAGCCTCTACATTTGTTCATTGAGTGTGGTCTTTTGTGAATGGGACACTCACGATTGAAAGACTTATCCCTCGACGGAACAGTGTACTGCTTATCGGCAGGTACTGCAGGTGATGGCAGGTTAATAATAATAATAATAATAATAATAATTTTATTTATATAGCGCCAACATATTCCGCAGCGCTTTACAACTTATAGAGGGGACTTATACAGACAACAGACATTACAGCATAACAGAAATCACAGTTCAAAACAGATACCAGGAGGAATGAGGGCCCTGCTGCTCGCAAGCTTACAATCTATGAGGAAAAGGGGAGACACGGGGAGACAGGTTAGTCTTTCTGACGCTTACACTGTTCCTCGAGTCCTTGCGTCTATGTGCGACGCTTTCATACCTTGATGAAGGTGTTGCTGGAGCTGCAGTGTTAGACTCCAGGAAGTCGAGGCTAGGGTCATTCCTCATTTGGGCTTGTTCGTCAATGAACTTGCAGAACTGAATGGAGGAAAGGTGACGTCGTGTGACCTTTTATACCTGGAGACGCACACTGCCCACTTCTCTTGCAGACTATGTGGCAGCTTTGAGACGATTGGGTTCACCCCATGGGCAGTGTCCAGGTAGCACAGTCCAGACAGACGAGGGTCACTTTTAGCAAGTTCCAGCTCCATAAGCAGGTCACTTAAGTCCAGAAGCTTGTGGGCTTCTTTAAGGTTGATCCTTGGAACATTCTGCAGTCTCTCGAATAGGGACTTTGCTATGGCTTCAGCACTGCCGTAGGTTCTTTCGAGTCTCTGCCAGGCAGCAGCGAGACCTGCTTCAGCTTGCCCCACATAGACGGTCCTAAGACTCTTAATACGATTTGTGGATTCAGGACCCAACCATTTTACCATGAGGTCGAGCTCCTGCTCCGCAGATAGGTTGAGATCAGCAATGGCGGCCTTGAAGGTTGCTTTCCAGGCTCTGTAGTTCTCTGCACGGTCGTCGAATTTTGAGAGGCTAGTGCTGATTAGCTCTCTGCTCACCATGAACCTGGCAAACTCGGACATGTCTGATCCTTCACTCCTTGTTACCATATTAGCTTGTGGTGCCCCTCGGGCGTATAAGCTGCGTGGCATGGAAGGGTGAATTGTTCCCGGGAAGAATGTCGCTGCAGATTTGAGCTGTGGTTTAACCTCTGGAGATTCTGAAGACTGCTGCTTGAACTGCGGAGGCAGGCTGGAGTGTGCCTTGCGGTCGTCTTGCGGTGATGACTGCTCCTGAGGGGGTGCATCACGTCGTTGGTCTTGGGTCACTGTAGGGGCTGTGGGCGATACTGGCACCATAGGTTGGGCTGACTTGGACGTTTCTGCAATGTTGGATTGAATGTCGCTGGGAAAGGTGTGCGCTGCAGGTATCTGTTTCTGCACGTAGTCGCTGGTATGAACAGCTGGGTCGTCTTCTTCCTGTGGTGGCAGGCAAATCGGGTCAAGGTTTTGCTTCAATACTTGCTCGAGTATTTTTACTTCAGCTTGCGCGATTTCTTCCTCCATTTCTGTTTGAAGAATCTTTGCTCGAGCCTCTCTTTCTGCTTTCCTGGCTTCTGCTTTTGCCTCTGCTTCTGCTTTTGCCTCTGCTTCTGCTTTTCTGGCTTCTGCTTTTGCCTCTGCTTCAAGAATCCTTGCTCAGGCCTCTGCCTCTGCTTTCTTTTCTGTGTATGAACATCTTCGTTTGGATCGCTCTGTGTTTAAACGGGTTTCTAGAATTCTGTCGCTGAGGGCTGAAGTTCTTGAGCAGGATGATTTGTATGCCCGAACAGAGTGTTTAGATGAGGCTGACATGTGCAATCTAGTTTCTTGCAGATGGGCGATACGACGCTCCGCCTTATCTTTGGCGTCTTGCACGGCGGCGTCCCTTTCTCTGTCTGAGGAATCTGCCTTGCTTAACTGATAGGGCTTCGTCGATTTTAGTCTTTTAGGAAGGCGGCGTACTTTGCGGACTGTCTCTTGTATCTGCCGTGGGCTGCGTCTAGCTGTCTTATAGTGTCCTGTAAACTCACTGCATCATCTTTGTGGCGTTGGACGCTTGACATGAGGGAGGCAACTCATTCCCATAGGTCATCCAGGTTGTCATTGAACTCATCCCTTGTGGAATGGTAATTCTCGAGGACCTTTAATGTTGGCTTGATGGAGCATACTGGTCGTGCATCTGGGTCTGCTGCGGAAGCGGGCTCTGCTCCCCGGTCTTCATAATGGACAGTATCAGGTTGTATTTGCTCTGTTTCAGCATTGGGGAACTGCGTAAGGTCCTTTTCGGCCATTTTGATTTAAGGTGCACTGTCCTTTTAAGAAACTGAACTTTTGAATTGGGGGCTGGAAATTGCGGTGTAGCTTCGTTGCGACCCCCTGATAAGATTCCCAAGGGGTTTTTGGAGAATTGTGGGGTTCTGCGTCTGACAATCTGCAGCGATGTGGTGTAATACACAGAGAGTCTTTATGCACAATGCGGTCTGAGGTGATGCTGCAGGAGATTTCTCAGCAGAGCAGGGATGCAGTATGTGAGCAGGCAGAGCGTGGGCGCATGGATAGGGATATAAGGATGATTCTGGCCGGGCTTCAAGGCAGTCTTTCGACTGTTCTGTCCCCACATGAGGCGAATGGAGGTGTGGTTGACTATTAAGAGTTGTGAGAGATTCGTACCTTCAGTATTTCTTCGATGTGAGGCAGATGGCTGCCAGAGGAAGAGAAGACTTGACCCTTGAACCGGAAGTGGAAGACATGCAAACAAGAATAATTAATAAGCTGCCATACGGAAAAAGGCCATTGGGTGGCAGCAGAGTAAAATGTAACAACATACATGGAACAGCACACTAGGTGTTTTTTCCTCCTTTAGGCCCATTGCAGCCCTGACTGCTTTAACCAGTCTCTCTACATCCTCAGTTGGGAAACATGGTCGGCCCCCTATGTCACTGTCCGAGGAGGATTCTGAGGACTGGGGAGAGCAGGAGGTGGTAGAGGGAGACAGGGATCTTTCCCAACCTTCCTTTCCTTGAGAGGCCAGCGAAGGCACCTTGCGGCTTCTTTTCCTCATTTTTTTAAGGGCTATTTTTAAGGAGTCTTATTTCCACCTGTATTATGGCCCTAAGGCCCTGTTTTCTAGTAACTCCCTTTCAAATGCCAAGCTGTCAAGTGCAAACTTGCCACCTGTGGATGATGAACTGGGCCTTGGGAGAGGAGGTTTGGGAGATCCGGTAGTACCCATGGATCGGATGGATGTCCATACATCCTCATCATCCAGGAAAACCAAGGCCTCTTCGGCCAGAACGGGGCTATTAAGATTACACTGTGTTCCAAATTATTATGCAAATTGGATTTAAGTGTCATAAAGATTTAATTGTTTTGTTTTTCAAATAAACTCATGGATGGTATTGTGTCTCAGGGCTCAATGGATCACTGAAATCAATCTTAAACACATGTGATAATTGGTTTTCCAGGTGATTCTAATTAAAGGAAAACTACTTAAAAATGATGTTCCACATTATTAAGCAGGTAACAGTTTTCAAGTAACATGGGAAAGAAAAAGGATCTCTCTGCTGCTGAAAAGCATCAAATAGTGCAATGCCTTGGTGAAGGGATGAAAACATTAGAAATTTCCCGAAAACTTAAGCGTGATCATCGTACTGTTAAGAGATTTGTGGCTGTATCTGAGCACAGATGTGTTTGTGCTGATAAAGGCATAATGAGGAAGATTTCTGCCAGGCAAGTTCATCGGATTAAGAGAGCAGCTGCTAAAAAGCCATTACAAAGCAGCAAACAGATATTTGAAGCTGCTGTGGCCTCTGGAGTCCCTCAAACCTCAAGGTGTAGGATCCTTCAAAGGCTTACTGTGGTGCATAAACCTACTATTCGGCCACCCCTAAACAGTGTTCACAAGCAGAAATGGTTGCATTCGGCCCACACATACATGAAGACTATGTACAATTGTCTTGTTTACTGATAAGTGTTGAGCAACCCTGGATGGTCCAAATGGATGGAGTAGTGGATGGTTGGTGGATGGCCACCATGTCCCAACAAGGCTGCAACGTCAGCAGGGAGGTGGAGGAGTCATGTTTTGGGCCGGAATCATGGAGAAGCAGCTGGTAGGGCCCTTTAAGGTTCCTGAAGGTGTGAAAATGACCTCTGCAAAGTATACAGAGATTCTGACTGACAACTTTCCTCCAAGGCATAAAAAGCAGAAACGTGCCCTCAGGAGCAAAATCATCTTCATGTATGACAATGCATCTCATGCTGCAAAGAATCCCTCTGAGTCATTGGCTGCTATGGGCATAATAGGAGATAAACTCATGGTGTGGCCACCATCTTCCCCTGACATCAACCCTGTAGAGAACCTTTTAAGGATCATCAAGCCAAAGATCTATGAGGGTGGGAGGCAGTTCACATCAAAACAGCAGCTCTGGGAGCCTATTCTGACTTCATGCAAAGAAATACAAGCAGAAACTCTCCAAAAACGTACAAGTTCAATGGATGCAAGAATTGTGAAGGTGATATCAAAGAAGGGTTCCTATGTTAACATGTAACTTGGCCTGTTAGGATGTTTTGGAGTTAAATAGCTTTTTTGTTCAGTGAGTGTGACCTCCTAATGCTGCAAATTCCACAAATGAGCATTTTCAGTTCTTTAAAACATATCAAATGTTTAGAAATTCTACTGTGCATAATAATTTGGAACAGTGCTTTTTGAGTTTTTATTCATTTTGGAGATTATACTGTTCTCATTGGGAGGTTTCTTCAATAAAATTTGATGTATAATCTAAAGGGTGATGACTTATTAGACTGATTGTCATTTACACAGACCATTTAGGAAAATTCGATAAAAATGTAATTTGCATAATAATTTGGAACATAGTGTATGTGAGCCCCGTCCTCCCGAATCTTCCTCAGCACTGCCGGAATCAGAGCAATAGGGGGAAAAGCATATGCTAGTTGATGGTTCCAGGAGATCAGGAACGCATCTAGAGAAACAGGGCTCCCCAACGGTGTTATTGAGCAAAAGGTGTCCACTTTTTGTTTAGATGGTTTGCAAAAAGGTCTATGTTTGGTGTGCCCCATTTTACCGAGATCTGAGTGAACACTGACTGATTCAGCTCCCATTCCCCCTGTTTCAAGCGAGAGCGACTTAGGTAATCTGCCCTGTAGTTGTCCACCCCCTTTATATGAAGGCCCGATAGGGATTGAAGGTTGGTTTCGGCTATGTGGAAGATTGATCTGGTTATCTCCATCAGACTCAGAGAACGGGTACCCCCCTGGTGATTTAGATACCCTATCACCACTTTGTTGTCCGACATAATTCTGACATGGTGAGACCAAAGGGGACCCAGGAACTCGAATAGTGCAAACTTGACTGCCAGTAGTTCCTTCATATTGGAGGACACTTTTTTCAGATATGGTGGCCAAGCCCCCTGAGCTAACAGGTCGTTCAGGTGTGCCCCCCACCCGCTGGGACTCGCATCTGTTATTACTATCTGTGAGACTGGAGTTACCCACGGGATTCCTTGAGAAAGATTGTCTTGCGATGTCCACCAACTTAGTGACTGAATTGTGTTTGGAGATAAATTGAGCCGACTTTCTAAATTCCCTTTTAGAGAGACTTCTTCTGACAAGATTTGCCATTGAAGCTCTCTTGAGTGTAACTGAGCCCATTGGACTGCAGGGATGCAGGCCGTCATGGATCCCAAGAGGGACATTGCTTGGCGGAGGGTTATGTAGGGGGTGTCTCGCCTTCTGGATACCAGTTTTATGATGTTTTGAATTTTTTCCTCTGGAAGACGGCATTCTTGTTTTATAGAGTCCAGAGTAAGGCCCAGGTACTCCTGGATTTGGCATGGTAACAATCTGGATATTTTTACGTTCACTAACCAGCCCAGTTTTTCCAGTGAATGTCTGATTGTCTTCAGCTGTTCCTCGCAGTGTTGTGGAGAGGAACCGATTATCAAAAAGTAGTCGAGGTATGGCACTATCCGGGTATCTTGCTCCCTCAGGTGAGCCATTACCTCTGCAACTAATTTCGTGAAGACCCGTGGGGCTATAGCCAGCCCAAAGGGGAGAGCTAAGAATTGAAAATGGTATATCACCTGATGTAGACTGCTATTCTGAGGAATTTTTGGTGATCTTTGTGGATAGGGACATGATAGTAGGCGTCCTTCAGATCCAGGACTACTATGAAACACAGTGGAAACAACATTTTTATCGAGGTTTTTATGGTTTCCATTTTGAATGACTGAATTTCTAGGAATTTGTTTAGACTCTTCAGATTTATGATAGTCCTGAAAGATCCGTCCGGCTTCTTCCTCAGGAACAGAGGGGAGTAATACCCTTGTCCTCTTTCTTGTAGGGGAACTTCCATGAGAACCCCTTTGCTCACTAGTCCCATGACTACTTTTTCTAATGCTAGTTGCTCTTCCTCCGAAGACCTTAGCGAAGTCGTCATGAACGAGGGGGCTTTTGAAATTTCAGTTTCAGTCCGGATCTTATTATGTTCAAAACCCAAAGGACTGCTGGTAATTTTCTCCCAGGCTGAGAGGAAGAGGGACAGTCTTCCCCCCACCTGGGGCAAGCATTCATTGGGTGGTTTTTTTGTTGTCGTTAGGGTTTTTGTTGAATATGAAACCCTTGTTTTTGTTCCGCCTGTATTCCCACCTATCTTGGTTTTTCCCTGGCTTCCTTCGGAAGAACCGCTTGCTCCGAAAGGGCCTCCTGTATGAAGGGAAACCCAGGGAGGGAAACGATTTCTTTTTATCACCCGCTTTCTCTAATATATCATCTAGAGTGGGCCCGAATAGGAACGCTCCTTCACAGGGGATGGTACACAATTTAGACTTTGGAGATCTCCCGGCCAACATTTCAGCCAAAGGGCCCGTCTTGCGGCATTAGAAAAAACTGCTGACCTAGCGGATAGTTTGATTGAATCGGCCGAAGCATCTGATAAGAAGGCAGCAGCTCCACGCATAACAGGTAACATATTTAAAATTGAGTCTCGGGATGACCTGTTTTTGAGCTGGCTTTCTAATTGGTCTAACCATATCATCAGGGAGCGAGATGTACATGCGGCAGCGACTGCCGGTTTAAGGCCTCCACCAGCCGCTTCCCATGAACCTCTAAGGAAGCCATCTGCCTTCTTGTCCATTGGGTCTTTTAAAGACCCCCATGTCTTCAAAAGGAAGGGCATATTTTTTGGATGCCTTAGCGATTGCCACATCCAGTTTAGGCGCCTTATGCCAGAAGGAACAGGATTGGTCATCGAACGGATATTTCCTTTTCGGAGTAAGTAGTGACTTTCTTATAGGCTTTTTCCATTCTTTTTTAATTAAAGCCTGGATTTTCTCATTAAGGGGAAAGGCCCTTCTCTTTTTTTGGTCAAGCCCCCCGAACATTATGTCTTGAGCAGATCTTTTTGGGTGAGGGTCTGCCAGCCCCATAGTGCTCCTAACGGCCTTAGCAAGACTGTCAGTTTCCTCTATAGGGAAGCAACTACGGCCTCCCGAGGAAGAAGAAGATGATGAAGATGATGAGGAGGAAGAATTAGATGTGTCTGAATCCATATCTTCCCCTGAATCACCAGACTCAGGAGACGGAGATCTGTGCTTAGTCTTCCTTCGCTTTTTTCCCCCCTTTGAGGGATTTAAAGGTCTCTCCTACCTGGACTTTAATCAGGTTTTTAAGGTCCGCTGCGAAGCCTGGGAGACCTTCTGACACTGTCTGCTGAATACAAACACTGCAAAGTTATTTCCCATGAAGATTGAAGATCTTCCTTACATAAGGCACATGTTATATGTTTAGTTTTGCTTGCGCTTTTCTTCCCCTATAGTAAGAAAACACAAAGATAGGCCCTCACTATCACTAACTTTCACAAAGATCACTTACCACCTTATGGACCCATAAATACCGGTTGGGGACGATCCATGTTTGTTATCGACTTATCCCTTGAGCCGGACGTTACACTGGACTCCTTGCTGCACAGTGATCCAGAACACCCTTTGCCGGTAGAGTCCTGGTGTTCTTTCTGGGTTCGTCGCTTCTGCTGCTGCTGTGGCTGTGGAGATGCCCTGGGCAGGGGAGATACTTGCTCTACATCGCTCATGGCTGGTGAGCACTGGCCGGTCTCCATTGGAAGCGTTTGCCCCAGGTGTACCTTGCTAAAATATCGGTGGATGGCGTTTTTTTTTTTTTTCTTCTTCATCCCCGGTGCATGCGCAGTTGCAGCATCTCACGCGAAATCCCACGCCTGCGCAGTTCCCAGAGGCTGCGCATGAGCACAGAGGCAAAGATCGCAGTGCTCGCGCGCGGTACCCTTCCAGCCGCACATGCGCAAAGCCCCCGCTGATTGAAATCTCGCTCGATCTCACGCGTGCGCAGACGGGGGCAAGATGGCGACGCGCATCACCGCATGCTGGGCTCCTCGGAACCCCCGGGAACTACAGCCCGCAGACTGACGCTAGGGAGCAAGACACCGGCTCCTATCCATAGAGGGACCTCCCTTGGATACTGCTGCTGCTGGTAAGTCTTACCTAGAGAGGTGGCCGAGGTCCTGCACACCCTAAAGGCCTACTAGCCCCAGAGGTGGTGCGTCAGGTCACCACACCAGCTGAGGCAGGGGGGCCCCCGCTGCCTGAATCGAGCTGATTGGCCCCGGAATTCCAACGACGAATCTTTTCCTCTGACGGAGGTGAATCTGTAGGTCTCCCATCAAGGACAGGAAACCAACTGATGCAGGAGAGAGGTACCGCCTTTTTATCTGTAGGTTTCCTGTCCTTGGTGGGCGGATCCCCCTCTCTCCGTGGTGCCGTCATGGGCGTCAGAGAAAAACAACATCTGATACCGAGCTACATTAGTGGCAGAGGTAGACAATCTCATTAACTCACAGTTATCTTCCGATTGGCAGGCCTTCAGAATCCTTCTTCCCAATGCGCAACCATCAGGTATCCAGTGTCCTCCATCCCTATGGGACACAGTGGGCAATCGCTGATGCCCTTAATCCGCACCTCAGTTACACTGGCTACCTGGCAAGTCTATGGTAATGCTTGGGAGGAGTGGTGTTCTCTAATTCAGGGGAGGCCTGTTGATAAGTGCAACCGAGCAAAAGGCGAAGTGATGATGGAATTTTTGATTCGGCTGAAGGAAAGAGGTGCGTAGTGTACATCGGCGCAACGGCATTCATCAGGAATAGCCTTTTTCGTTTAACTACTGTCGTGGGTGGACGTTACCAAGTTCTTTTTCATCAAACAAGCCATTAAAGGCTGGAAAAGCCTTCATCCGAGTCAGGAATGTTGTCGCCCCATTTCACTCAGATTACTACACGACATTATTTCAATATCCCCATCGGTATGCAAGTCACAATATGAGGCGATCCTCATATCGGCAGCCATCGCTATCACTTTTTTCGGCACGCTGGGCATTAGCGAAATTGTTGCCGCTGTTAAAAATAGCAACGGAAGATGGCTTAATTAACAAGGACTTAGTCATATGCAGCGACGCTCTGCGCATTTACACAAATCCAAGTGCTATCCTGCCGGTAGGGGCATGTGGGTCCTGGTTAACTCATCAGATGGCCTAGTTTGCCCACTAAAAATAGTCAAACGCTACGCGCTAATAAGACACGCAAGCAGATTTTTTCTCTCATATACAGACGCTTCCCCTCTTACGAAATATCAATTTCAGGCAATTTTCAAGCTGTGTTTAGAAAAAACGGCGCTAATCCAAAGGAATACGGGATGCATTCTTTCCGAATTGGGGCAGCCACTGAAGCAGCTAGGGCAGGAGTATCGGAGGCCAAAGTTCAGAAAATGGGTCATTGGAAAATTGCATGCTTCGCCAGATATACAAGACCTGATTTGCTGAAGTAACACATTTTTTCTCTTACAGGTGTCTATAAGCCCACAGTTTGGGTATTAGGACATTCATATGTCTACTGGGCATCAAAATGGGCCGAGCTTCGGCCCGGAGGGAAAAAATTTTGGCTTCCCGGGATTAAAGGTTAACGTGAGAGGTATCAGAGGGCTCCAACTGCAAAAGGTGTTCTCAGTCGATACTATTGGTGATACACGCTGGGAAAAATGATCTCGGCAAAAGCAAAATCGCCAAACTTTACACAATAATGAAAACGGCCATCGAACGTCTTACATGTTTATTCACAGATATGGTATAGGTGTGGTCAGAGAAAATACCAAGAGCTGTCTGGCATGGCGCAAGGGACATAAAAGCCAAAGAACGCACAAGGAGAAAGATCAACGTGCGGATGGCGAAATTCGTGAGGAGTAAATGTGGTATTGTGGTTTGTCACCACCAGCTAGAAGGCGATAACTTGGCACTATTTAGACCGGATGGAGTTCACCTAACGGATATTGGCTTAGATATATTTTTGTCCGGCTTGCAGGATGGAGTCGATCAGGCCCTAATGTTGATGGGTGGGGGTCGGAGTCCTGGGTAGGTCATACACATGATCCTCCGTGGCAGAAGAAATGGAGGAGGGCAAAAGTTCGTAAGAGCTCATTGGCCTGCTCACTTATCTATTCCTGATAGGACCTTCGGCGATGAGCCCGTTATGAAATAATAGCTAGAAAAAATACAGTTCTGTGCCCAACAGTTTTCCCTCTATGGAAACAGTCCATGAGGCTGTTGGTGGATGGAGGACACACTCTTGGGGATAGTTCTTCTTGAAGGAGACAGGGGGTTCCATAGAAGGAGATTCATCTTCTATGACTGAGAATCTACTAGCGGCTACTATCCGTCTGTCCATCATGTCCTGTAACTTAGAGAATCTAGTTAGAAACTAGATTGAAGTGACAGGTGTGGAAGGTCCAACCCGAGGGCTGCCTCTGAGACAGAGGAGACATGGAAATAGTCCTGGATGATGCAGAAAGCGAAGGCAAACCAAATGTATAGCTGGTGTGTGCCCACTTCATAGATCTATCTGTAGTCTGTAAAAGCTGCATGCTTCTGATACACGCAGGGAATGATCAGAGCCACAGAGACAGGAGGACTATTAACCAGTAGTGTGGGGGCCTCTACCAACAACTGAGATATGCTGGTTAGGCCTGTACTGAAGGAAAATAGGGAGGCAACCTACTCAGAGGAGGTGCGCCCTTGTCCCTGGTGGCCGAAGACTTGTGCTGTGGTCAGTGTCGAGGGATGTCTCATAAATAAATATGGTTTTTGGTAAAGGAATGAGATGGCCCACCAACTCTAATTATTTTTAAATGAGATCTCCCACAGATCTATGGTTTTGGAATGATATATCCGACAGCCTTAACCCCTTTATGACCGCTAATACGTCTTTTTACTGACCTGAGATATAAGAGACTAGCATCCCCATACAGGTGACAATCCAGCAGCTGTCGGCTGACCACTATAGCTGACAACTTGCTGCATCAGCCACGATCAGTGTCGGCACCGTCCATATATTTTAACCCCCTTAGATGCTGCTGTCAATAGTGACTACATCATATAAATGGTTAACAGAGTGTGGGGGCTTCCGCTTAAACCCCATTGGCACGCTGAGATCATGATTGTGTGATTCTAACATTTGCCATAGCAATTGGCGGCCTTAGAGTCTGCCGGCTACAGCGGCCTGTTCAGAAGTTAGCGACATTTACAGTACAGACCAAAAGTTTGGACACACCTTCTCATTTAAAGATTTTTCTGTATTTTCATGACTATGAAAGTTCTACATTCACACTGAAGGCATCAAAACTATGAATTACCGTATATACTCGAGTATAAGCTGACCCCCCTAATTTTGCCACAAAAAACTGGGAAAACTTAATGACTCGAGTATGAGCCTAGGGTGGAAAATGCAGCAGCTACCGGTAAATGACAAAAGTAAAAATAGATACCAATAAAAGTAAAATTAATTGAGACATCAGTAGGTTAAGTGTTTTTGAATATCCATATTGAATCAGGAGCCCCATATAATGATCCATAAAGTTTATGATGGCCCAATAAGATGCTCCATATTAAAATATGCCCCATATAATCCTGCATAAAAGTTAATAATGGCCCCATAAGATGCTCCATAGACACATTTGCCCAATATAATGCTGTACAAATGTTGATTATGGCCCCATAAGATGCTCCATAAAGATATTTGCCCCATATAGTGCTGCACAAACGTTGATTATGGCCCCATACAGACACTTGCCCCATATAGTGCTGCACAAACGTTGATTATGGCCCCATACAGACACTTGCCCCATATAGTGCTGCACAAACGTTGATTATGGCCCCATACAGACAGTTGCCCCATATAGTGCTGCACAAACATTATAGCCCCATAAGATGATCCATACAGACACTTGCCCCATTTGCTGTTGCAGCGATGATAAAAAAAAAAAAAAAAAAAATCACACACTCACCTCGCCGTCGCTCAGGCCCCCGGCACTTTCAATATTCACCTGACTTCGTTCCGGGCGCCGCTCCATCTTCAGCGTCTTCTGCACTGACGTTCAGGCAGAGGGCGCGCACTTAACCACATCACCGCGCCCTCTGACCTGAGCGTCAATGAAGACTGTGGGAGGTGGAGCCGCATATTCATTACTGTAATGAGCGGTACCATGTGACCGCTCAGTACAGGAAGAATAGACACAGAAGAAAAAAACCCCATTGCATATTTAATATGCCAAGAGTGGGGATACTAAGTGTTCAGTCCCTGCTTCCCCGGCGCTGCTGCTTCTTCCTCTACTGAGCGGTCACCGTTACAGCTCATTACAGTAATGAATATGCGGCTCCACCCCTGTGGGAGGTGGAGCCGCATATTCATTACTGTAATGAGCGGTACCATGTGACCGCTCAGTACAGGAAGAATAGACACAGAAGAAAAAACCCCCATTGCATATTTAATATGCCAAGAGTGGGGATACTAAGTAGGATCAACCCACATTCACAATATTTTATTGACTCCGTAATGTAACTATATAAATAGGAGAAAAACTGGAGTAACCAATAAATAAGTAAGAAAGTACAAAATGTATTTCAAAAAAATCAAAGAAAAACACATATAATAAAATGGTCAATCAGGACAAGGACACTGAAGTACATACAGCAGTGAGGTGCACATGGGAGTTCAGAGGTAGTACATCTATCTGATTTACATTTGAATGCTTGTCCATGTGCTAGGTAAGTAGAGCCAAAAATAAGGCACAATAAATAAAGCCCAAATATTGTATAACAATGCGGGGATCCACAGAAGCAGCGGGAGCTCTATAGCAAGGTTTAAAGCTGAAAATCTCGGCTTATACTAGAGTATATACGGTAACATATGTGGAATTATATACTTAACAAAAAAGTGTGAAACAACAGAAATTATATCTTATATTATAGGTTCTTCAAAGTAGCCACCTTTTGCTTTGATGACTGCTTTGCACACTCTTGGCATTCTCTTGAGGAGCTTCAAGAGGTGGTCACCGGAAATGGTTTTCACTTCACAGATGTGCCCTGTCAGGTTTAATAAGTGGGATTTCTTGCCTTATAAATGGGGTTGGGACCATCAATTGTGTTGAGCAGAAGTCTGGTGGATACACAGCTGATAGTCCTACTGAATAGACTGTTAGAATTTGTATTATGTCAAGAAAAAAGCAGCTAAGTAAAGAAAAACGAGTGGCCATCATTACTTTAAGAAATGAAGGTCAGTCAGTCCGAAAAATTGGGAAAACTTTGAAAGTGTCCCCAAGTGCAGTTGCAAAAACCATCAAGTGCTACAAAGAAACTGGCTCACATGAGGACCGCCCCAGGAAAGGAAGACCAAGAGTCACCTCTGCTTCTGAGGATAAGTTTATCCGAGTCACCAGCCTCAGAAATAGCAGGTTAACAGCAGCTCAGATTACAGACCAGGTCAATGCCACACAGAGTTCTAGCAGCAGACACATCTCTACAACAACTGTTAAGAGGCGACATTGTGCAGCAGGCCTTCATGGTAAAATAGCTGCTAGGAAACCACTGCTAATGACAGGCAACAAGCAGAAGAGACTTGTTTGGGATAAAGAACACAAGGAATGGACATTAGACCAGTGGAAATCTGCGCTTTGGTCTGATGAGTCCAAATTTGAGATCTTTGGTTCCAACCACCGTGTCTTCATGCGACGCACAAAAGGTGAACGGATGGACTCTACATGCCTGGTTCCCACCGTGAAGCATGGAGGAGGAGGAGGAGTGATAGTGTGGGGGTGCTTTGCTGGTGACACTGTTGGGGATTTATTCATAATTGAAGGCATACTGAACCAGCATGGCTACCACAGCATCTTGCAGCGGCATGCTATTCCATCTGCTTTGCGTTTAGTTGGACCATTTATTTTTCAACAGGACAATGACCCCAAACACACCTCCAGGCTGTGTAAGGTCTATTTGACCAAGAAGGAGAGTGATGGGGTGCTACGCCAGATGACCTGGCCTCCACAGTCACCAGACCTGAACTCAATCGAGATGGTTTGGGGTGAGCTGGACCGCAGAGTGAAGGCAAAAAGGACCAACAAGTGCTAAGCATCTCTGGGAACTCCTTCAAGGACTGTTGGAAAACCATTCCCGGTGACTACCTCTTGAAGCTCATCAAGAGAATGCCAAGAGTGTGCAAAGCAGTCATCAAAGCAAAAGGTGGCTACTTTGAAGAACCTAGAATATAAGACATAATTTCAGTTGTTTCACACTTTTTTGTTAAGTATATAATTCCACATCTGTTAATTGATAGTTTTGATGCCTTCATTGTGAATGTACAGTTTTCATAGTCCTGAAAATACAGAAAAATCTTTAAATGAGAAGGTGTCTCCAAACTTTTGGTCTGTACGGTAGGTGGTAAAACTACGCTTCTTCCTTCCTGTTATGTCATTTTGTATTAATTCCTGAAAAGCACCTGACAGGTTAATAAACTACATGACATCAGTTTTCAGTATGTCAGGGGGTGCCGGTTTTACAATGGTATCACTTTTGGGGTTTTTCCAATACATAGGACTAGATTTTTCCAGCCAGCTAACGCTCGGCACGCTCATTGCTATCTAATTAATGCTGCTGGTGATTAAACTAAAGTAAATAATGACAACATTCAATAGCGCTTACGCAGGTGGTAATTTATGTGTGGCAGGATTATGTGTGGTAATGTGGTGGGGACGGGATTATGTGTGGTAATGTGGGGGGCGGGATTATGTGTGGTGATGTGGTGGGGGGCGGGATTATGTGTGGTAATGTGGGGGGCGGGATTATGTGTGGTGATGTGGTGGGGGGCGGGATTATGTGTGGTGATGTGGTGGGGACGGGATTATGTGTGGTAATGTGGTGGGGGGCGGGATTATGTGTGGTAATGTGGTGGGGGGCGGGATTATGTGTGGTAATGTGGTGGGGGGCGGGATTATGTGTGGTAATGTGGTGGGGGGCGGGATTATGTGTGGTAATGTGGTGGGGGGCGGGATTATGTGTGGTAATGTGGTGGGGGGCGGGATTATGTGTGGTAATGTGGTGGGGGGCGGGATTATGTGTGGTAATGTGGTGGGGGGCGGGATTATGTGTGGTAATGTGGTGGGGGGCGGGATTATGTGTGGTAATGTGGTGGAGGGCGGGATTATCTGTAGTAATGTGGGGGGCGGGACTATGTATGGTAATGTGGTGGGGGGCGGGATTATGTGTGGTAATGTGGTGGGGGGCGGGATTATGTGTGGTAATGTGGTGGGGGGCGGGATTATGTGTGGTAATGTGGTGGAGGGCGGGATTATGTGTGATGTGGTGGGGGGCGGGATTATGTGTGGTAATGTGGTGGGGGCGGAGCTACTGTGCAGGGGGCGGGATTAGCGAGTAATCACGATGCCTCATATATATATATATATATATATATATATATATATATATATATATATATAGATTCCTAAAGTCACTTTCAACTTGGATAGGTCCCTGACACAAAAAAACAATCTCAGAATCACTGGGATATGTTGAAGCGTTTGGTAGTTATTACCACATAAAGTGACACTGGTCAGATTTTAAAAATCTTAGCCCGGTCACTAAGGGGCTAAAGCCTTCTGAACAAGGTGTGCCAAAAACTCTATGTGCACTAGAAAATCCCACCAGTTATATGACTCTGGAACGAGAAATCCCACAATTCTATGGATGGAGTTTGGAAGTCTCTAACAAGTTCACACTCTAGTACATATGCTGCAAGCACGGTCATATGTGCACAGGGGACAAAAAGTGGAATGCTCCACAAGTGCCACAACTCTGAAGCAAAGGTCTGGCACCCAACTAAATCATTTAGTGATTTGGATTATATTGACACTGTCTCCTTACCTTGAAGCAAGAGATAAACAGGAGGAAGGGAGAATCGAGACGCCCTCCTGAGGCTAGACTGTTGGGCCTCTGTTACAGAGGACTTATGAGGGTCAGACAGACTAGAAAGGGCGCACCTTACTCTGAGCGGAGGCCCCTGTTGGGGGAATGAATCTGCTTCAGGGACCGCAGCCACCACCAATGCATATGTGGAGAGGCCACAGGCCCTGGAAATAATGGCACGGCGGGAAGAGGAAGGGGCGGAACCAGAGAGAGAGCGCCATGAGGCAGTAGGAAAAAAAAAAAAAGAAGTGCAAGGAAGGCTCCGCAGCTCCGATTGGCTGAATTTTAACATTAAAAGATAGAATATCAAAAATAAAATCCACAAAATGGAGATCAAATACTTCTTTCCCCCACTGTACATTGGCCAATTTATGTGCTAGGTACCTTCTTTTTACTGAACATTTTTCAATAGTAATATTGCATATCCAATTTTCCAAAATTCCACATGTACATAATATAATAGAGCACTTAACTATTTTCTATGGCAGTAATGCAGTCCCCATTTTCTAGATTTACCATTCTAAACAATCCAGAGTGAAGTTTTATATTTTTCTAGAAATGTGTTAGTTGGCACCTGTTCACACTAGTTGGGATGTGCTGTTCAGTTCACCTGCAGCCCCCGCACTATAGTGACAGCCAGACCCCCAGTCACCTGCAGCCCCCCCACTATAGTGACAGCCAGCCCCCCAGTCACCTGCAGCCCCCGCACTATAGTGACAGCCAGCCCCCCCAGTCACCTGCAGCCCCCCCATTATAGTGACAGCCAGCCCCCCCAGTCAACTGCAGCCCCGGCACTATAGTGACAGCTAGCCCCCCCAGTCACCTGCAGCCCCCGCACTATAGTGACAGCCAGCCCCCCAGTCACCTGCAGCCCCCCCACTATAGTGACAGCCAGCCCCCCAGTCACCTGCAGCCCCCCACTATAGTGACAGCCAGCCCCCCAGTCAACTGCAGCCTCGGCACTATAGTGACAGCCAGCCCCCCAGTCACCTGCAGCCCCCCCACTATAGTGACAGCCAGCCCCCCAGTCACCTGCAGCCCCCGCACTATAGTGACAGCCAGACCCCCAGTCACCTGCAGCCCCCCCACTATAGTGACAGCTAGCCCCCCAGTCACCTGCAGCCCCCGCACTATAGTGACAGCCAGACCCCCAGTCACCTGCAGCCCCCGCACTATAGTGACAGCTAGCCCCCCCAGTCACCTGCAGCCCCCCCATTATAGTGACAGCCAGCCCCCCCAGTCAACTGCAGCCCCGGCACTATAGTGACAGCTAGCCCCCCCAGTCACCTGCAGCCCCCGCACTATAGTGACAGCCAGCCCCCCAGTCACCTGCAGCCCCCCCACTATAGTGACAGCCAGCCCCCCAGTCACCTGCAGCCCCCCACTATAGTGACAGCCAGCCCCCCAGTCAACTGCAGCCTCGGCACTATAGTGACAGCCAGACCCCCAGTCACCTGCAGCCCCCCCCCACTATAGTGACAGCCAGCCCCCCAGTCACCTGCAGCCCCCCCACTATAGTGACAGCCAGCCCCCCAGTCACCTGCAGCCCCCGCACTATAGTGACAGCCAGACCCCCAGTCACCTGCAGCCCCCCCACTATAGTGACAGCTAGCCCCCCAGTCACCTGCAGCCCCCGCACTATAGTGACAGCCAGACCCCCAGTCACCTGCAGCCCCCGCACTATAGTGGCAGCTAGCCCCCCAGTCAACTGCAGCCCCGGCACTATAGTGACAGCCAGCCCCCCAGTCACCTGCAGCCCCCGCACTATAGTGACAGCCAGCCCCCCAGTCACCTGCAGCCCCCGCACTATAGTGGCAGCTAGCCCCCCAGTCAACTGCAGCCCCGGCACTATAGTGGCAGCTAGCCCCCCAGTCAACTGCAGCCCCGGCACTATAGTGGCAGCCAGACCCCCAGACACCTGCAGCCCCCGCACTATAGTGACAGCTAGCCCCCCCAGTCACCTGCAGCACCCGCACTATAGTGACAGCCAGCCCCCCAGTCACCTGCAGCCCCCCCACTATAGTGAAAGCTAGCCCCCCCAGTCACCTGCAGCCCCCCCACTATAGTGACAGCCAGCCCCCCAGTCACCTGCAGCCCCCGCACTATAGTGACAGACAGACCCCCAGACACCTGCAGCCCCTGCACTATAGTGGCAGCTAGCCCCCCAGTCAACTGCAGCCCCGGCACTATAGTGACAGCTAGCCCCCCAGTCAACTGCAGCCCCCCCACTATAGTGACAGACAGACCCCCAGTCACCTGCAGCCCCGGCACTATAGTGACAGACAGACCCCTAGTCACCTGCAGCCCCCGCACTATAGTGACAGCTAGCCCCCCAGTCACCTGCAGCCCCGGCACTATAGTGACAGCCAGCCCCCCAGTCACCTGCAGCCCCCGCACTATAGTGACAGCCAGCCCCCCAGTCACCTGCAGCCCCCCCACTACAGTGACAGCCAGCCCCCCAGTCACCTGCAGCCCCCGCACTATAGTGACAGACAGACCCCCAGACACCTGCAGCCCCTGCACTATAGTGGCAGCTAGCCCCCCAGTCAACTGCAGCCCCGGCACTATAGTGACAGCTAGCCCCCCAGTCACCTGCAGCCCCCCCACTATAGTGACAGACAGACCCCCAGTCACCTGCAGCCCCGGCACTATAGTGACAGACAGACCCCTAGTCACCTGCAGCCCCGGCACTATAGTGACAGACAGACCCCTAGTCACCTGCAGCCCCCCCACTATAGTGACAGCTAGCCCCCCCAGTCACCTGCAGCCCCCCACTATAGTGACAGCCAGACCCCCAGACACCTGCAGCCCCCGCACTATAGTGACAGCTAGCCCCCCAGTCACCTGCAGCCCCGGCACTATAGTGACAGCTAGCCCCCCCAGTCACCTGCAGCCCCGGCACTATAGTGACAGCTAGCCCCCCCAGTCACCTGCAGCCCCGGCACTATAGTGACAGCTAGCCCCCCCAGTCACCTGCAGCCCCCCACTATAGTGACAGCCAGCCCCCCAGTCACCTGCAGCCCCCCCACTATAGTGACAGCTAGCCCCCCCAGTCACCTGCAGCCCCCGCACTATAGTGACAGACAGACCCCCAGTCACCTGCAGCCCCCGCACTATAGTGACAGACAGACCCCCAGTCACCTGCAGCCCCCGCACTATAGTGACAGACAGACCCCCAGTCACCTGCAGCCCCCGCACTATAGTGACAGACAGACCCCCAGTCACCTGCAGCCCCCGCACTATAGTGACAGACAGACCCCCAGTCACCTGCAGCCCCGGCACTATAGTGACAGCTAGCCCCCCAGTCACCTGCAGCCCCGGCACTATAGTGACAGCTAGCCCCCCAGTCACCTGCAGCCCCGGCACTATAGTGACAGCTAGCCCCCCCAGTCACCTGCAGCCCCCCCACTATAGTGACAGCCAGCCCCCCAGTCACCTGCAGCCCCCGCACTATAGTGACAGACAGACCCCCAGTCACCTGCAGCCCCCGCACTATAGTGACAGACAGACCCCCAGTCACCTGCAGCCCCGGCACTATAGTGACAGCTAGCCCCCCAGTCACCTGCAGCCCCGGCACTATAGTGACAGCCAGCCCCCCAGTCACCTGCAGCCCCCGCACTATAGTGACAGACAGACCCCCAGTCACCTGCAGCCCCCGCACTATAGTGACAGACAGACCCCCAGTCACCTGCAGCCCCCGGCACTATAGTGACAGCTAGCCCCCCAGTCACCTGCAGCCCCCGCACTATAGTGGCAGCTAGCCCCCCAGTCAACTGCAGCCCCGGCACTATAGTGACAGCCAGCCCCCCAGTCACCTGCAGCCCCCGCACTATAGTGACAGCCAGCCCCCCAGTCACCTGCAGCCCCCGCACTATAGTGGCAGCTAGCCCCCCAGTCAACTGCAGCCCCGGCACTATAGTGGCAGCTAGCCCCCCAGTCAACTGCAGCCCCGGCACTATAGTGGCAGCCAGACCCCCAGACACCTGCAGCCCCCGCACTATAGTGACAGCTAGCCCCCCCAGTCACCTGCAGCACCCGCACTATAGTGACAGCCAGCCCCCCAGTCACCTGCAGCCCCCCCACTATAGTGAAAGCTAGCCCCCCCAGTCACCTGCAGCCCCCCCACTATAGTGACAGCCAGCCCCCCAGTCACCTGCAGCCCCCGCACTATAGTGACAGACAGACCCCCAGACACCTGCAGCCCCTGCACTATAGTGGCAGCTAGCCCCCCAGTCAACTGCAGCCCCGGCACTATAGTGACAGCTAGCCCCCCAGTCAACTGCAGCCCCCCCACTATAGTGACAGACAGACCCCCAGTCACCTGCAGCCCCGGCACTATAGTGACAGACAGACCCCTAGTCACCTGCAGCCCCCGCACTATAGTGACAGCTAGCCCCCCAGTCACCTGCAGCCCCGGCACTATAGTGACAGCCAGCCCCCCAGTCACCTGCAGCCCCCGCACTATAGTGACAGCCAGCCCCCCAGTCACCTGCAGCCCCCCCACTACAGTGACAGCCAGCCCCCCAGTCACCTGCAGCCCCCGCACTATAGTGACAGACAGACCCCCAGACACCTGCAGCCCCTGCACTATAGTGGCAGCTAGCCCCCCAGTTAACTGCAGCCCCGGCACTATAGTGACAGCTAGCCCCCCAGTCACCTGCAGCCCCCCCACTATAGTGACAGACAGACCCCCAGTCACCTGCAGCCCCGGCACTATAGTGACAGACAGACCCCTAGTCACCTGCAGCCCCGGCACTATAGTGACAGACAGACCCCTAGTCACCTGCAGCCCCCCCACTATAGTGACAGCTAGCCCCCCCAGTCACCTGCAGCCCCCCACTATAGTGACAGCCAGACCCCCAGACACCTGCAGCCCCCGCACTATAGTGACAGCTAGCCCCCCAGTCACCTGCAGCCCCGGCACTATAGTGACAGCTAGCCCCCCCAGTCACCTGCAGCCCCGGCACTATAGTGACAGCTAGCCCCCCCAGTCACCTGCAGCCCCGGCACTATAGTGACAGCTAGCCCCCCCAGTCACCTGCAGCCCCCCACTATAGTGACAGCCAGCCCCCCAGTCACCTGCAGCCCCCGCACTATAGTGACAGACAGACCCCCAGTCACCTGCAGCCCCCGCACTATAGTGACAGACAGACCCCCAGTCACCTGCAGCCCCCGCACTATAGTGACAGACAGACCCCCAGTCACCTGCAGCCCCCGCACTATAGTGACAGACAGACCCCCAGTCACCTGCAGCCCCCGCACTATAGTGACAGACAGACCCCCAGTCACCTGCAGCCCCGGCACTATAGTGACAGCTAGCCCCCCAGTCACCTGCAGCCCCGGCACTATAGTGACAGCTAGCCCCCCAGTCACCTGCAGCCCCGGCACTATAGTGACAGCTAGCCCCCCCAGTCACCTGCAGCCCCCCCACTATAGTGACAGCCAGCCCCCCAGTCACCTGCAGCCCACGCACTATAGTGACAGACAGACCCCCAGTCACCTGCAGCCCCCGCACTATAGTGACAGACAGACCCCCAGTCACCTGCAGCCCCCGCACTATAGTGACAGACAGACCCCCAGTCACCTGCAGCCCCCGGCAGTAGGAGCCCCAGCAAGATGAGCTGTCTCAGCATGATGATCTCTCACTCTGTGAAATCCAGTAACCACTTCCTGGTCATGTGATAAGACATTAGATCATGTGACCAGGGTGTGTGTGTGTTCTGGATTGCACGTGGGCGGAGTCAGGACACAGCCATCATTTTGTGGCTATGTTACCAGGGAGACAGAAGACATGATGACGCCATGAGTCTCTTCTGCCTTCACCTAATGGGGTGTACTTACTTATACGAGGCCACAGGACAAACCCTCAGAGCAAGAATAAAAGAAGCGGTGTCCCAAGCGGCTGCGCTCGATCACATCGTCACAGACAGAAAACACGGCTAATCAGAGGGAATATCCCAGAGATAGAAGACGTATGACCTGGTGACACCGAGGAGGAAGGAGGCCATGGTGAAGTAAGTCGCAGGCATCTCACACCCAGCGGGGGCCACGGCACAGACCCCAATCAGTATGAACTGCCCCATATCATTACCGCTCTGTCCTCTATAATGAGTGACCCCACATCTCCTGACGCCCGATGATGAGACCAGAGGAGGCTCCAGAGCTTCTATTTGTCCTCTATAAGCAGTGACCCCACATCTCCTGACTCCTGATGATGAGACCAGAGGAGGCTGCAGAGCTTCAATTTGTCCTGTATAATCAGTGACCCCACATCTTATGCCCGATGATGATTCCTGAGGAGGCTCCAGCCTCCAGAACTTCTATTTGTCCTCTATAATCAGTAACCCCACATGTCCTGACACCCGATGATGAGACCACAGGAGGCTCCAGAGCTTCTATTTGTCCTCTATAATTAGTGACCCCACATCTCCTGACGCCCCCATGATGAGACCAGAGGAGGCTCCAGAGCTTCTATTTGTCCTCTATAATCAGTGACCCCACTTCTTATGCCCGATGATGATTCCTGAAGTGGCTCCAGCCTCCAGAGCTTCTATTTGTCCTCTATAATCAGTGACCCCACATCTCCTGACGCCCGATGAGGAGTCCTGAGAAGGCTCCAGAGCTTCTATTTGTCCTCTATAATCAGTGATCCCACATCTGATGCCTGATGATGAGACGAGAGGAGGCTCCAGAGCTTCTATTTGTTCTCTATAATCAGTGACCACACATCTCCTGATGCCTGATGATGAGACCAGAGGAGGCTCCAGAGCTTCTATTTGTCCTCTATAATCAGTGACCCCACATCTGATGCCTGATGTTGAGACCAGAGGAGGCTCCAGAGCTTCTATTTGTCCTGTATAATCAGTAACCCCACATCTCTTGACACCCGATGATGAGCCCAACGGAGGCTCCAGAGCTATTTGTCCTCTATAATCAGTGACCCCACATCTCCTGACGCCCGATGATGAGACCAGAGGAGGCTCCAGAGCTTCTATTTGTCCTCTATAATCAGTGACCCCACATCTTATGCCAGATTATGAGTCCTGAAGAGGCTCCAGCCTCCAGAGCTTCTATTTGTCCTCTATAATCAGTGACCCCACATCTCCTGACGCCCAATGATGAGACCAGCGGAGGCTCCAGAGCTATTTGTCCTGTATAATCAGTGACCACACATCTCCTGATGCCCGATGATGAGACCAGCGGAGGCTCCAGAGCTTCTTTTTGTCCTCTATAATGAGTGACCCCACATCTCCTGACGTCCGATGATGAGACCAGAGGAGGCTCCAGAGCTTCTATTTGTCCTCTATAAGCAGTGACCCCACATCTCCTGACTCCTGATGATGAGACCAGAGGAGGCTCCAGAGCTTCAATTTGTCCTGTATAATCAGTGACCCCACATCTTATGCCCGATGATGATTCCTGAGGAGGCTCCAGCCTCCAGAACTTCTATTTGTCCTCTATAATCAGTAACCCCACATGTCCTGACACCCGATGATGAGACCACAGGAGGCTCCAGAGCTTCTATTTGTCCTCTATAATTAGTGACCCCACATCTCCTGACACCCCCATGATGAGACCAGAGGAGGCTCCAGAGCTTCTATTTGTCCTCTATAATCAGTGACCCCACATCTTATGCCCGATGATGATTCCTGAAGTGGCTCCAGCCTCCAGAGCTTCTATTTGTCCTCTATAATCAGTGACCCCACATCTCCTGACGCCCGATGAGGAGTCCTGAGAAGGCTCCAGAGCTTCTATTTGTCCTCTATAATCAGTGATCCCACATCTGATGCCTGATGATGAGACGAGAGGAGGCTCCAGAGCTTCTATTTGTTCTCTATAATCAGTGACCACACATCTCCTGATGCCTGATGATGAGACCAGAGGAGGCTCCAGAGCTTCTATTTGTCCTTTATAATCAGTGACCCCACATCTGATGCCTGATGTTGAGACCAGAGGAGGCTCCAGAGCTTCTATTTGTCCTGTATAATCAGTAACCCCACATCTCTTGACACCCGATGATGAGCCCAACGGAGGCTCCAGAGCTATTTGTCCTCTATAATCAGTGACCCCACATCTCCTGACACCCGATGATGAGACCAGAGGAGGCTCCAGAGTTTCTATTTGTCCTCTATAATCAGTGACCCCACATCTCCAGACGCCCGATGAGACCAGAGGATGCTCCAGAGCTTCTATTTGTCCTGTATAACCAGTGACCCCACATTTCCTGAACCCGATGATGAGACCAGAGGATGCTCCAGAGCTTGTATTTGTCCTCTATCAGTAACCCCACATGTCCTGATGCCCAATGATGAGACCAGAGGAAGCTCCAGAGCTTCTATTTGTCCTCTATTATCAGTAACCCCACATCTGACGCCCGACGATGAGACCAGAGGAAGCTCCAGCGCTTCTATTTGTGCTCTATAATCAGTAACTAAAATAAAACTGAATTTGATTTTATTTTTCCCTGCCACCCCATCACAGCCACCTTCTACTGCCTCCCCAAAGTGCATAAGGGCCTTAACCCCTTAAAAGGTAGGCCCATTGTCTCTGGGGTAGGCAGTCTTTGTCAGAATGCAGGTATCTACTTGGATCGGGTTTTGAGTCCTTTTGTATCTTCACTGCAATCGTTTGTTAAGGACACGCCAGATCTCCTTCGCCGTCTTGAGGGTCTCACCATCAACTCGGATGCATATCTTGCAAGTATCGATGTGGAGGCCCTCTATTCCTCCATCCCCCATGACAAGGGTTTGGAGGCTGTCAGTTTCTTTCTCCAAACGAGAGGTCGTCAATTTCAGGAACACAATTTTTTCATCCTGAAGCTTCTCCGGTTTTGTCTCACGCACAACGTTTTTACCTTCAACCGCAGACTCTACCACCAGCTGAGGGGGACGGCTATGGGGAGCCCGTGTGCCCCGGCCTACGCCAACCTCTTTCTCGGCTGGTGGGAGGAGACTGTGGTTTGGAGGGATGAATCTGAAGGTGGTGATTTCTCTATGTATCGTGTCTCAGAATTCTGGACACGTTACATAGATGACTTTTTTTGATTTGGAATGGTGTCATCAGTGAGTTTGCTAACTTTGTGGATAGGCTCAATCACAACATTGGGCTTTTCTTCATGTCTGTGATTGAGTTTTCCTCACTACCCTTTCTGGATATATTAATTACTAAGGGAATCAATGGTAACTTGGTTACGTCTAATTACAAAAAGCCTACAGCCACCAATGCCCTTCTTCATTGGAGTAGTCATCACCCAGAGCATTTAAAAAGGGGGATCCCTATGGGACAGTACCTTAGAATTCGGAGGAATTGTTCCGATGATGTAACCTTTGAATCCCATGGAAAGGAATTGAGGAGTAATTTTCAAGCCAGAGGGTATTCACCTAGGGTTCTGACAAAAGCCTATAAAGAGGCTAAAAGCAGAGACAGAACAGCATTACTGAATCCTTCCATTAAAACACAGGAGAATGATGTGGTACGCTTCATAACCACCTTCGATAATGGTGCCACCTACGTGAGACAGATCATTGAGAAGCATTGGTCAGTCTTACAGATGGACTCAGATGTCTCAAGCTATCTTGGTGACACCCCTGCAATTACCTACAGAAAGGCTCGCTCGCTGAATGACAGACTGGTACACAGTCATTTTACGAGTCCTGCCAAGGAAACTTGGCTTAAGAGTAATGTGACGGGCTGCTATAAATGTGGACACTGCACTACCTGCCAATATATCGAGACAGGGAATAATTTTGTGAGCAATGTCACAGGAAAAAACTATAACATCAAACAATTTATAAATTGTAGTACTAAAGGAGTCATTTATAAAGCATCCTGTTGCTGTGGCATTGAATATGTCGGAAAGACTATCCGAGAATTCAAGCGTAGGGTTGGAGAACATATTGGCGATATGGAACATGGCAGAGATACTCCTATCTCTCGGCATGTTAATAATATACATAATGGCCAACCTAAACATCTTAAATTCATGGCCATTGAGAAGGTGACAAAACCTATACGGGGGGCAATTGGGATCAATTGCTTCTCCAGCGGGAGGCCAAGTGGACCTTCTATTTAAACACTGAGTCCACATGGACTTAATGATCAAATTAATTACAGTTGCTTCATCTGAATGACTCCCCTTAAGCCCCTTTATTTGTAGCTGCCCTCTGATATCATACAGTTATTATTCGATCATGCCGAAATCCCCCTTTTTCCGTCACTCATTTGTGGGATTCGCAAGACTAATAAGCATATAACATATGCTAGCTCATCAAATTCTGTTGTTTTTACATGGCCTTTCAGGTATATCATTGTGAGTTAGTAATTAAATGTGCTGCTCTATTCATGTGTTTTGTTCACAATTGTGCTTCAATCATGTGTATTTTTTAAATATTGTAGATATCTGCGGCCTGTTGTGAGAGATTTTTGCCTTCATTGTTCCTATCAGTCATGTTTGGTAGCTTGGTAACAGTTACTTTTGGCCGGCATTTTTTCTCCCCTTTTTTTTTGGTCTCAGTACTATACGGTGCCCGTTCACTTATGTTGCTTTAACCTGAGCATTCCTCTTTCTCGCACGTGGTTTAACCTTGTAGCATCTGGTTGTGGTATGATAATTGTCTCCACCGCTCGTGGTTGCCTCTATTAGCGTCTAGGTTGCCCAGTTACGCTGACTCCCGCTCCTTCATATAAGTGTTCTTAACTCATTTTGGCCTCGGTAAGAATTTTTCATTTTCTTCTTACACATACTATACCGCCCGCTGGTACCGATCTGTGTTTTACATCTGTGTTTTACTGCTACGTTATGGACTTACATTCTAGACCATGTTTTTAGTCAGCGGGCTCTTCCGGTCTGAGTGCGCATGATGGGTAGCGTCTCTATAAGCGTCTAGGTTACCTAGTTACGCTTACTTCCGGTTTGCGCTTCTCGACATGTAAGTGTTCATTCATTTTTGCTTGAGTTAGCACTCTTTTACTTCCCCTGATACTTACCGCACTGCCCATTGGTACCGATCTGCGCTTTACTGCGACGTTATCGGCTTACAGCCTGGGGTCTTGTTGCTAGGCAGCGGTCACTTCCGGTTTTAGTGCGCATGATGGGAAGCGCCTCCATTGCCCGTATGGCACTTGGCGTGCAACTCCAAAGACACTTGAGTTCCACCCTTGTCTCTGTATTCTAACATGCTCATAAGGTTACATATTCTTCTATTATGGAGTATACAGAGTGCACACAGAGCGCGGTTATGAGACTATAACTCTTTTACTACCCACATTGGTCATGTGATTCCTAATTGACAACGGCATGTGTGTGTGTTTTTTTTCACACTCCGGCTCTTATTTAACACCAGCCCTATACCTCCATCACTCTCTGCAGGACAGCATAGAGGGTGGCAGGACTCTATGTCCCTCCTTTACTTAGCACATTTGCACCTTCCTCCTAATACAAGCAAGTCCCCTGATGATATAGCTTGGAAGAAACGCGTTGGGACGACATCATAGGGAGAGTGCAGGGCATGTGTGTGCAGGGGTAGTTGCTGACTGCCCTTGTAAGGGCAGGAGCTTTGGGGATAGCCTATTGGTAGCCCTATAGGGATTGACATAGGGATTGTCATCTCTCCTTCTTCCGGATTATCGCTTGACCAGGGAATATCCGGTGCTCCGATGCCCATGGAATTGGTGAGACTGTTCCGTTTTTTATTTAATTGTGAACAGGCCCACATTATTTGCTATGATTGAAGGTAGCCAATCATTGTAGTCATATGCGACTATGTGTATATAAATTGATGCTGCTTTACAGGTGAAGTTTGTTTACAGTGTCTCAGGAACACCATACCATAGCTTTTTTGATTCCGTAAGCACTGACGCAGTCGGAATCTTTTAATGCTATAGAGGTTTACTAGTCTTTGTGACCATTTACTATATGGCTGAGACGCTGCCTCAATTTGTGTTTTCACTTGGGTGACTGTCTTTTTATGTTTCTTTGATTTATTAAAAGTTACGTTTTATTATATCCACTTTTTGCTTTATAATGACCAATTGTCAGTGGTACCATCTGTGTGATTTACATTCTAAATATAGATATTGCTTTGCCTCTATAATCAGTAACCCGACATCTCCTGACGCCCGATGATGGGCCCAACGGAGGCTCCAGAGCTTCTATTTGCCCTGTATAATCAGTGACTCCACATCTGACGCCCGATGATGAGACCAGAGGAGCTTTTACACCCACTTGGCGTTAGGATGTATAGTGGACTGTTGTGAACTCTGTTTTTGGGCTCCCTCTTGTGGTCACAAGTGGTACTGTGTGAGTGCTGTCTTTGGGCTCCCTCTGGTGGCTCTTTGTGTCATTCTGCAGGTCTGAGGCTGGATCAGCTGTTTCGTTATCTGTTAGCTGGTTTCTTATTTAGCTCACCTGGACTATCAGTTGTTGCCTGCTGTCGATGTGTTCAGTGCTGTTTTGATCTCTCCTGAAGTCCTTCGCTATCAGTCTCTTCTAGAGAAGCTAAGTTTTCTGTTTGGTTATTTTTTGCTCATCAGTGTTCAATATGTTCCTTGGTTATTTATTTGTCCTTGTCCAGCTTGCTAATATGTGATTTCCTTGCTTGCTGGTAGCTCTAGGGGGCTGAGTTTCTCCCCTCACACCGTTAGTTGGTGTGGGGGTTCTTGAATTCTCAGCGTGGATATTTTGTATAGGGTTTTTTACTGACCGCACAGTTCCCTGCCTGTCTTCTGCTATCTAGTATTAGTGGGCCTCATTTGCTGAATCTGTTTTCATTTCTACGTTTTGTATTTTCCCCTAACCTCACCGTTATTATTTGTTGGGGGCTTCCTATATCTTTGGGGTCATTTCTCTGAGGCAAGTGAGGTCTTACTTTCTCTATAGGGGTAGCAAGTTTCTCAGGCTGCGTCGAGACGTCCAGGAATTTAGGCACGCTCACCGTCTACCTTTAGTGTGTTCGTTTAGGATCAGAATTGCGGTCAGTCCAGTTACCACCTCCCTAGAGCTCGTTCTATGTTCATTAACTTAGCTAGTCAGTTCTGTGAGCCTCAGCCACTAAGGATCATAACAGTGGACTCACTAGACCACTGATGGTGCAGTGGTAGCTGTGTATCCAATACACAAGAAACAGGAGAATGACCTGGTTCATGTTGGTGGGTTCGGCAGCCTGTAAAGTAGACAGATGGGTATCCAAGGTTTGCATGAAGGTTACTAGCTGATCCTGGTTCAGAAGAAGGGCAGCCAGCTCTCTTTGGGCTGAGTATCGGGTGTCAGAGTCCATGGCCTGGGCAAACTGTTATGCCCACTGGGCGTGAGGATGTATAGTGGACTCACTAGACCACTGATGGTGCAGTGGTAGCTGTATACCCGATACACAAGAGATAGGTGAATGAGCTTCCAAAAACCAAAGATATTTATTTAAAAGAAGCTTAACAAAAGGGGTGAGATGCCTGAGGGGAGGACTCTCTGGACCACGACACTGAACCACGTAGTGGAGCATTGGGCAAGGTATACCCCTATACAGAGAATCTCCCATAGCAACACCAGGTGGCCTATATGCCGCTATACCCAAACCAGAGGAATGACCCGCACAGACCGTATAAACAAGACAGTGGAATACTGGCTCCGTCGGTGGAGAGAATCTCGGAAGCTCTGCGTAATCCCGGAAAGGCTGTTCCAGCCGGCAGCGATATCTGGATGGTTGTGTGAGGAGAGGCTTGGTCAGCCTGGAGTGGAAACCGGAGTGTCCAGAAGGATCCAGGATAGGGAACTGCCAGCAGAAGATTCTGAGAAGACAGAGGTGTGAGGAAAATGTTTGTCACGATAATGTAAATACCATAGCTGACGGATTTTTGCACTTCTGACCATGGTCCCAAAAACACCTGGCAGACACTGGGTAATTTGAAGCTAGTGTGTGAGCAGGGTGTGGCTTTAAACTGCAGGTGACCAATCCTGCAAAGCCACCTGTGGTCCCTCCTCAGTCAGGAATGTCTTTGTCTCCAGAGGCTCAGAACTTAAACATCTCTGACCTCAGTGCATATAATTAACCAGCCCTTAGTGATGCCCCGGGGCTAGAGTATACAAGTCTCTACTCTCAACCCAGCCCAAGAGTCAGCAGTTTTTTGCCCGAGGAGCTGTACTGTGCACTGGGACATCTGGGGTCTGCCTGCCAGCATGGTTTTGCCTGAATAACTGAGAACATGTGAGTTTTACCTTTCTTATTTAATCCCTGTTATTTTTATAATTACCTTGTACATTTTCAATTGTCTCATATTGTAACATCTTTATATGCCTTTTTTTGTAAACACTGCCTTAAACTTTCGGAGTAAAATATATAAATTACTAGTTCGTTCTTCCTGTTCTAAAACGTACCCTAAGTCTTCTGAAGGGAATTACGCTACTGTTTTGGGTTAGCATTTAATTGAAGCTGGTGTGTCATGATCTCTGCAGACAGAGATCATAGCAAGCCTATAGAGGGACAAGCTCTCGGAAGATGGAACTATACTGACCATGAACTAAGCCTGCCGCGCAACTAGAAATAGCCAGGTAGCATTTCCTATTTATCGCTAGATGCCCAGCTCTGGCCTAAGACCTAAATAGCTAGCAGAGGGAAATATAAGACCTGGCTCACCTCTAGAGAAATATTCCAAAGAAGACAGTAGCCCCCCACATATAATGACGGTGAGTTCAGATGAAACAACAAACGCAGCAGGAAAATAGTCTTAGCAAATTTGAGGTCCGCTTACTAGATAGCAGAAGACAGATAGTATACTTTCATGGTCAGCAGAAAAACACTAACAAAACACCATCCAGAGATTACCTTAAACTCTGGCATTAACTCATAACGCCAGAGTAGCAATCCCTGATCAACGAGAGCTTTCCAGACACAGTAACAAAACTTCAGCTGTGAACTGGAACAAATAGGCAAAACAAAACATGGACTAAAGTCCAACTTATCTAGTAGTTGTCTAGAAGCAGGAACAAGCACTGAGAGGCATCAGATAACATTGTTGACCGGCAAGAAACCACCAGAGAAATGAGCTTAAATAGCGACACCCACTACTGATGGAACCAGGTGAAACAGGAAAGAGGATGACAAGTCCAATTCCACAAGCGGCCACCGGGGGAGCCCAGAATCCAAATTCACAACAGTACCCCCCCCTCAAGGAGGGGGCACCGAACCCTCACCAGATCCACCAGGGCGACCAGGATGAGCCCTATGGAAGGCACGAACAAGATCAGAAGCATGAACATCAGATGCATTGACCCAAGAATTATCCTCCTGGCCGTAACCCTTCCAGTTGACCAGATACTGGAGTCTCCGTCTGGAAACACGAGAGTCCAAAATTTTCTCCACAACGTACTCCAACTCACCCTCAACCAACACCGGAGCAGGAGGCTCAACTGAAGGTACAACAGGTACCTCATACCTGCGCAATAACGACCGATGAAAAACGTTATGAATGGAAAAGGACGCAGGGAGGTCCAAACGGAAAGAAACAGGATTAAGAATCTCCAATATTCTATAAGGGCCGATGAACCGAGGTTTAAACTTAGGAGAAGAGACCCTCATAGGGACAAAACGAGAAGACAACCACACCAAATCTCCAACACAAAGCCGAGAACCAACACGACGATGACGGTTGGCAAAACGCTGAGTCTTCTCCTGGGACAACTTCAAATTGTCCATAACCTGCCCCCAGATGTGATGCAATCTCTCCACCACCGCATCCACTCCAGGACAATCCGAGGATTCCACCTGACCGGAGGAAAATCGAGGGTGAAACCCCGAATTACAGAAAAACGGGGACACCAAGGTGGAAGAGCTGGCCCGATTATTGAGGGCGAACTCTGCCAATGGCAAAAAAGCAACCCAATCATCCTGGTCAGCAGAGACAAAACACCTCAGATATGTCTCAAGGGTCTGATTAGTCCGCTCGGTCTGGCCATTAGTCTGAGGGTGAAAAGCAGATGAAAAAGACAAATCTATGCCCATCCTAGCACAGAATGCCCGCCAAAATCTAGACACAAATTGGGTACCTCTGTCAGAAACAATATTCTCAGGAATACCGTGCAATCGGACAACATTCTGAAAAAACAGAGGAACCAACTCAGAAGAAGAAGGCAACTTGGGCAGAGGAACCAAATGGACCATTTTAGAGAAACGGTCACAGACCACCCAGATGACAGACATCTTCTGGGAAACAGGCAGATCTGAAATAAAATCCATCGAGATGTGTGTCCAAGGCCTCTTAGGAATAGGCAAGGGCAACAGCAGTCCGCTAGCCCGAGAACTACAAGACTTGGCCCGAGCACAAACGTCACATGACTGCACAAAGACTCGCACATCTCGTGACAGGGAAGGCCACCAGAAGGATCTTGCCACCAAATCCCTGGTACCAAAAATTCCGGGATGACCTGCCAATGCAGAAGAATGTACCTCAGAGATGACTCTGCTGGTCCAATCATCCGGAACAAACAGTCTATCAGGCGGACAACAATCCGGTCTATCCGCCTGAAACCCTTGCAAGGACCGCCGCAGATCAGGAGAAACGGCCGACAAAATTACTCCCTCCCTAAGGATACCTGTGGGTTCAGAATTACCAGGAGAGTCCGGGTCAAAACTCCTAGAAAGGGCATCTGCCTTAACATTCTTAGAACCCGGTAGGTATGACACCACAAAATTAAAGCGAGAAAAAAATAAAGACCAGCGCGCCTGTCTAGGATTCAGGCGTCTGGCAGTCTCAAGATAAATCAAATTTTTGTGGTCAGTCAATACCACCACCTGATGCCTAGCCCCCTCGAGCCAATGGCGCCACTCCTCAAACGCCCACTTCATGGCCAAAAGCTCCCGATTCCCAACATCATAATTCCGCTCTGCGGGCGAAAATTTGCGAGAAAAGAAGGCACAAGGCCTAATGACGGAGCAGTCGGAACCTTTCTGCGACAACACTGCCCCAGCTCCGATCTCCGAAGCGTCAACCTCAACCTGAAAAGGCAGATTCACATCAGGCTGACGCAACACAGGGGCAGAGGCAAAACGGCGCTTAAGCTCCTGAAAGGCCACTACAGCATGAGGGGACCAATTAGCAACATCAGCGCCTTGTCTGGTCAAATCAGTCAGTGGTTTAACGACGTCCGAAAAACCAGCAATAAATCGGCGGTAAAAGTTGGCAAAGCCCAAAAATCTCTGAAGACCCTTAAGAGAGGAAGGCTGAGTCCAGTCACAAATAGCTTGCACCTTGACGGGATCCATCTCAATGGAAGAGGGAGAAAAAATATACCCCAAAAAGGAAATTTTCTGGACCCCAAAAACGCACTTAGACCCCTTCACACATAAAGAACTAGACCGCAGAACCTGAAAAACTCTCCTGACCTGCTGGACATGAGAGTCCCAGTCATCAGAAAAAATCAGAATATCATCCAGATATATTATCATAAATTTATCCAGAAAATCGCGGAAAATATCATGCATAAAAGACTGGAAAACTGAAGGGGCATTAGAAAGACCAAAAGGCATGACCAAATACTCAAAGTGGCCCTCGGGCGTATTAAATGCGGTCTTCCACTCATCCCCCTGCCTGATCCGCACCAAATTATACGCCCCACGAAGATCAATTTTAGAGAACCACTTAGCACCCTCTATACGAGCAAACAAATCAGTAAGCAATGGCAATGGGTATTGATACTTAACAGTGATCTTATTCAGAAGCCGATAATCAATACATGGTCTCAAAGAGCCGTCTTTTTTTGAGACAAAGAAAAACCCAGCTCCCAAGGGAGAAGAAGATGGACGAATATGTCCCTTTTCCAAAGACTCCTTTATATATTCCCGCATAGCAGCATGTTCCGGCACAGACAGATTAAACAAACGACCCTTTGGATATTTACAACCCGGTATCAAATCTATGGCACAATCGCACTCACGGTGCGGAGGTAACGACCCAAGCTTGGGTTCGTCAAAGACGTCTTGATAATCAGAGAGGAACTCAGGGACTTCAGAGGGAATGGACGACGAAATAGAAACCAAAGGTAAGTCCCCATGAATACCCTTACATCCCCAGCTCAACACAGACATTGCTCTCCAGTCCAAGACTGGGTTGTGAGACTGCAACCATGGCAATCCCAGTACCAAATCGTCATGTAAATTATACAGCACCAGGAAACGAATAATCTCCTGGTGATCCGGATTGATACGCATGGTTACTTGTGTCCAGTATTGTGGTTTATTATTAGCCAATGGGGTGGAGTCAATCCCCTTCAGAGGAATAAGAGTCTCCAAAGGCTCTAAATCAAAACCACAACGATTGGCAAAGGACCAATCCATAAGACTCAGAGCGGCGCCAGAGTCAACATAGGCGTCCGTGGCAATGGATGACAAAGAGCAAATCAGGGTTACAGACAAAATAAACTTAGACTGAATGGTGCCAATGGAAACAGACTTATCAAGCTTCTTTGTACGCCTAGAGCATGCTGATATAACATGAGTAGAATCCCCACAATAGAAACACAATCCATTCTTCCGTCTAAAATTCTGTCGCTCACTCCTGGACAGAATTCTATCACACTGCATACTTTCTGGCGTCTTTTCCATAGACACCGCCAGATGGTGCACCGGTTTGCGCTCCCGCAGACGCCTATCAATCTGAATAGCCATTGTCATGGACTCATTCAGACCTGCAGGCACAGGGAACCCCACCATAACATCCTTAACGGCATCAGAGAGACCTTCTCTGAAAGTTGCCGCCAAGGCGCACTCATTCCACTGAGTAAGCACAGACCATTTACGGAATTTTTGGCAGAAAACTTCAGCTTCGTCTTGCCCCTGAGATAGTGCCATCAAAGTTTTTTCTGCCTGAAGTTCCAAATGAGGTTCCTCATAAAGCAAGCCCAAGGCCAGAAAAAACGCATCCACATCGCGTAACGCAGGATCCCCTGCTGGCAATGAGAAGGCCCAATCTTGAGGGTCACCCCTGAGCAAGGAAATCACAATCCTAACCTGCTGAGCAGGGTCTCCAGCTGAACGAGACTTCAGGGACAAATAAAGCTTACAATTATTTCGGAAATTCTGGAAGCTAGCTCTATTCCCTGTGAAGAACTCCGGCAAAGGAATTCTCGGCTCAGATACCGGAGCATATACCACAAAATCTTGTAAATTTTGTACTTTCGTGATGAGATTATTCAAACCCGCAGTTACACTCTGGAGATCCATTATTGTCAGGTGCACACAGAGCCATACAGAGATTAGGAGGAGAGAGAGAAAAAAGACTGCAGCAAGGCAGACTGGAGGAAAAAAAAAAAAAAAAAAAAAAAAAATTCCAGCAGACTTCTTATAACTCTCCTTTCTCAACCTGGGTCTTTAACACTTTATTGGCCGGTCAAACTGTCATGATCTCTGCAGACAGAGATCATAGCAAGCCTATAGAGGGACAAGCTCTCGGAAGATGGAACTATACTGACCATGAACTAAGCCTGCCGCGCAACTAGAAATAGCCAGGTAGCATTTCCTATTTATCGCTAGATGCCCAGCTCTGGCCTAAGACCTAAATAGCTAGCAGAGGGAAATATAAGACCTGGCTCACCTCTAGAGAAATATTCCAAAGAAGACAGTAGCCCCCCACATATAATGACGGTGAGTTCAGATGAAACAACAAACGCAGCAGGAAAATAGTCTTAGCAAATTTGAGGTCCGCTTACTAGATAGCAGAAGACAGATAGTATACTTTCATGGTCAGCAGAAAAACACTAACAAAACACCATCCAGAGATTACCTTAAACTCTGGCATTAACTCATAACGCCAGAGTAGCAATCCCTGATCAACGAGAGCTTTCCAGACACAGTAACAAAACTTCAGCTGTGAACTGGAACAAATAGGCAAAACAAAACATGGACTAAAGTCCAACTTATCTAGTAGTTGTCTAGAAGCAGGAACAAGCACTGAGAGGCATCAGATAACATTGTTGACCGGCAAGAAACCACCAGAGAAATGAGCTTAAATAGCGACACCCACTACTGATGGAACCAGGTGAAACAGGAAAGAGGATGACAAGTCCAATTCCACAAGCGGCCACCGGGGGAGCCCAGAATCCAAATTCACAACACTGGTGGCAGCAATACCGTGCACTGTGCCTTTGGGAGTCGTTGTAGCGATGGCGACATTGATAATTATTGTTTCTGCCTGAGCGGGAGTAGTTAAATCGCCTCGCTGCAGCGTGCCCAATAGCCAGTACATAGCAAGCAGCCTTTCGGGCCACTAATTACCCTAGGTTAATAGCATAACAAAATCCCATCATGGATATACTTCGGCTCATGTGTTCGTTCATCTCACCATAGATGAACCCTGAACTTTGGCCACATAATCATATTAGGACACTCCATACTCAGACTTTCGACCATATACACAAACGGAGTTCAAGTCCAATTTAATGTATAAAAATGTAATAAATTTTATTAATCAACAATAATCATAAAAACTTAAGTCACATATCACATAATTAATTTTACATGTTCAGCATGGGAAAACAACAATGGTACCAGACCTGTATGATAGCCTACTCACTGCCATTCATTATAATAAAGTGCTCAATGCCATAATACCTTCCAATGGGAAAGGAAAACAAGAACCCCAAGACCCAGACTATTAGTAACTGTTTCACATCATATATGTTGTAGTGCCAGTCTTAGCGCTCTTCCTTACCCATCTAGCAGACAGCAGGTGGTCACACAGTGCAGCCCCAACGCGCGTTTCGCGTTGGCTTCGTCAGGGGGCGGTACTGTGGTGTATACAGGGAGGATATTTATAAGATAACTGATTATTCTTAATTGCGCACAATGGTTCGGCGCATGTGCGCCGAAGACCACGCCAGGTGCTGCATCCTGTTCGGCGCCCACCATGACGCCGCGCAACAGCGACGCCCAGCCGACGTCACTGAGGCGCACACGTCACTTACAGGTGCCGCCCACAATGCCCCGGGACTCCGGCTACGGCAGACATGCGCACTATGCACAGGAGGAAGGACCGCCTATGTCCTATGGGGAGGAATCACCGCTGCAGCCTACGTGAATATTAACTCTTTACTGACAAATATACCCACCCACTATTCTTACAGAAACCATCCCTACCATAAACAGTGCTAAATAGAACAACTTAACTGTCCCTAAGTCATTACCCAAATACTAAAGTGCTAACAGATTACATTACAGAAACAGTGACTGTGCCTGAAAATACGGTCATACTGCTACAAGTGAGTGACATTTAACCCCTTTACTATATAATCATTATGTGACCTTAAAATATATGTAAAATTAATTATGTGATATGTGACTTAAGTTTTTATGATTATTGTTGATTAATAAAATTTATTACATTTTTATACATTAAATTGGACTTGAACTCCGTTTGTGTATATGGTCGAAAGTCTGAGTATGGAGTGTCCTAATATGATTATGTGGCCAAAGTTCAGGGTTCATCTATGGTGAGATGAACGAACACATGAGCCGAAGTATATCCATGATGGGATTTTGTTATGCTATTATATTCTGTATCCTTACAGCTACCATTGTGGAGGAAATGGATTATCGTGAACGCGAGAAAGCGTGGCTGACTCAGCTAGATAAAATGTTCAGTGAGGGTGCCAATGGTACCAGTGATTTTAAAATAGGAGACACCACTGGTTTAACTGCAACATACAAGGAACTATTAAATAAACGTACCCGCCTTTGGTGGAATAGGGCGTTTCTGGAGAAGTATTTGGGATGTGGCCTGATACCACGTGGACTTCGTGTCCAAGTATTTCCATCATTTACTATTAGTAGTGTAGCATCGGGTGGTTTCGTCAAACTCAATCTGACAGGTGGCCCGCCCCCTATCAAGATGTATCAAAAGGTTGTAACCCCTCCTCCCCGCCCTGTCAGCAGCTGCCTCTCCTTGTCTGTCTGTCAGCTTGTGATATAGTATGATATTGTTTGATCCTTGGATTATTATCCCAGTATTGTTTTTTATATTAGATTTTTTACATATTGCTAATTGGATACATTAACACAAACAGTTGTTTGTGGCACATATGTGTAAAATTGTGTTTTTATAACACACGGTGCCCCGTTATACAATTATATCCTAGTTGTTTTGGGGTCTTCTGTAAGCTGTATTTTAGAGACAGCTGGCCACTGCACATTTAGAATGAAACAGCATATTTTTCAGCTTATAACGCAGTTTCTCATTTTCAGGAGTTTTAAGAGGTCATGTTATGTGTGATAAGGGGCTACATGCTCGTGTGGTTAATAGATAAAATACAGATATAATATGCCAATTCACCAACAGTGACCGGTTTACACATAACTCGGCAATAATCAAGGGTAGCTATACAATACAAGACAATAGACTTTATTAAAGTATGTATCAGACAGGCGTGATATTTACTAAGGCAGCTGAAATGAACTTGCCTCTGTAATCAGAGCAGTGTATTTTATACACAGTGTTCACATATAGTGAATAGTGCTTCTATATGTATTTGTGCTGAGAGTGCATTCTGCAACCAGAGCAATACTGCTAGCTATCAGTGTGAAACTTTCAGACAAGTACAGTATATTCTGGACATATTATGTATAATTATTAGTTAATTGTTCACTAAAACGATCATTTCTGACAGAACAATGACAAATTTTGACAAAGACACTTCAATAATATAAAAATTCTTACAGAATATAAAAAGCAAAAACATTAAATATGTATGTACACATGCATGATTTAGCTTAAAAGACATATTATGTATAATTATTAGTTAATTTTTCACTAAAATGACACAAAATTGTGTTTTATAATACACCATGCTGTTTATTCATTATATGTTGTATTAAATAGAGTCTAACTGTCACATTACACGTCTTGCTGTACCAGTATGTATCAGACTGCAATGGCACATCACACTGCTTGCTGTAGTGAATAGAGCTTCTATATGCAATTGTGCTGAGAGTGCAATCTGTTATCAGTGCAATACTGCTAGCGATCAGTGTGAAAAAATTTTGACAAAAACTATCCTATATCAATGCTCGTATTTTTATTACACTCACCACAGGTCATATTATGTATAAATATTAGTTAATTTTTCACTAAAATGATAATTTCTGCCCGAACAACGGATTAAACTTGAAAATTTTGACAAAAACTATCCTATATTAATGCTCGTATTTTTATTACACTCACCCCGGGTCATATTATGTATAATTATTAGTTCATTTTTCACTAAAATGATCATTTCTGCCCGAACAGCGGATTAAACTTGAAAATTTTGACAAAAACTATCCTATATTAATGTTCGTATTTTTATTACACTCACCCCCAAATGAGCCACTGCTAATTTGATGACCCAATTTTTATCATTTCAATACTATACATTAACTAAATGCTAGAGCTTATGTTACAATATTTTATCTGTTTATTTTATATCATATTAGATTTTCACATTATTTGTAGCTGTTTGTGTGGGTGCTATATTATGTATATTCTGTGTTTCTGCACTATTATTTGTTGAAAATTTTTCACTAAAATGATAATTTCTGACAGCGGCTTCTTTTGTAATATGCAACAGCCCATATTTGTGGCTTCTTTTTCTATTTGCAGGGGAGATGTGACCGTAGCCGCAGCTCACTGAGCGTTACCACCGGACTCACTTCTCTTTGGGGCTTCTGAATGTACACTATTCCCACCCACGGAGGGTTTTCCTTTAAAAATATGAATATTATTGAATATAATGCGTTACTTTCTTACTTTTCTATATAAATAGTGCAATAATTCGCACCCACGGACGGTTTTCCTTTAAAAATATGAATATTATTGAATAGTCTCATATCTCATCTGCGGCAATAGACTGTAATCATTTTTCATATTATTTGTAGACACTCTAACGGACATATTATGTATAGCCGGTGTTTTGACAAGTATGAAGCGACGTGTTTTTATACGTTTATAACAAGCATAACCACTATATTGTAAACGTTTAAACGTGTATTTTATTCACAGTGTTCACTAGTCAGGTTTAGATTTATTTAAATTCACACGTGGGGTGTATGTACACAGGAATGATTTAGTTTAAAAGCATATAGTTCAGCGATAATGTCAGGAGTTGGACAGGCAGTTATCAATCTTTCATACGTATCACAGAAAGATTTTAGTTTGACCTGGGCGAGTTTAATTTGTGCGTACTGGCCAGCCATGGCAATAAATATTTTGATGTGTTCATCACTCCACACAGGGCCCCCCGTGTAACACGAATGTTCAGCAACAGTGTGTTTTTTACTGACGCGGTGCCGCGGCACGGCGCGTTTCTTTAGAGGTAGTACATTGTCAAAATCGCTAGAAGATCCTGCAAGAGCAGAATCTGCAGACTGTACAGCATGGCGCACCCGTATATTGAACGGAACTGTGGGTGACCACATACCCTCAGAGAGCTGTTCGTTTTCACTGTTTTCAAAAGTAACTTGTGGTATGCTGTCGGTGCTATCGGCCTCCTGAGTTATGCAGGGGCTGTCGTTCTGTTTGTGATTGGAGTTTAGCATAGCAATTCCACATGCTTTTGCCTTACGCTTTTTAAAAAATTTTGCACAACTTCACTCCAGTCCCGCCTAATGTATTGTAGGTATACCTGTATTTTGGTGCATTTTTTTCTGTTTCATCTCGCAAAACATGCAACTTTTTGAGCTAAAAAGTCATAAAAACTTTTCAACACAGAAAAAATTAATATTATGCAAATTTTATGAATTGTGTGTGCCATTTTTAAGACTTTGACAGCGTGTCCAGGGGTTGTGTTATGTGTGATAGCCAGCTACGTGCTCGTGTGGTTAACAGATAAGATAAAATAATGAGTAAGAGACATCCTACAAAGAGAATCCTTTTCCCATTTCATTTGACCTGCGATATTCCACATTTTTTTTCAGCGTGCATGAGAAAGATTTAAACAAGTAAGTAGAACTTTTTTCTTAACTATATATTAAATGTAAATACTTGCCCTATTTATAATACTCTTTATATACTCTATATATGTGTACCGGTACGCATGTGCAAGAATAAATTTAAATGTTAGCCAGAAATCTAAAAAATCGAGTGTTTTTATAATCACTAGTATTCATATTAATAGTTACTTTTAACTATCCTTTTAGAGTGTCTAGTAGTTTTATATTCTTTGTCTGATATATTTCTACACAAAGCTTCAAAACTATTTTGTAATTTATAATGTATCACAGTAGTTTCATATGAAGTTACATCTTAGGCTCTGTTCAGACTATTGTAATATCTGTAGCTTAAAATAGAGCCAAATAGCTACTTTCAAATCAGGACATACACCATTGATTTTAATGGGGTCTAAGGGGGTTCTATCAAGGTTTTCCACATAATAGTTATGGAAAGAATAATGCTACAGAATTGTCCGCTCCAGTTATAAAACAAAAAATGATGAAAATTATCCCTGATGATAATGTGAAAAAGGCTTATGCAGTGGGTTTATGGATCTCTACAATAAACACCATGTGTAGAAATTTGGTTCTAGAACTTGTTGGATTAGTGAATATAATAACGTTTGGCATATTTTATAACATACAGCTAATGATTCTTGCTTTTAACTTGTATGTAACTGGTTAATGTTACTAATTCCCTCTAACATGGGGTCATAATAAAGAATAATGACCTAGCTGGTTGTTTGGGTGATATTGTAAAATCATTTATTGTTTCTACTACTTGGCAATTGTTACATTCAGTTATTTTTATTTTTTTATTTATTTTAATTTTTTTCCTTGGATTTTGTTAGTCATTACAATTATTTTTGCTCCCAAGATAGGGTTTTAGAGTCACCAAGTAACATAAATGTGCAGGCTCCTGAATATTACAATTACAAAACATTCAAAGTTTGTTTCTCCACTTTTTGCAGATAATAAATCTTAATTTCTTTATAATTTGACTTTTAGTTATAGTTTGTTTCAGTTCTTTGGCGTTCTATGTATACCGTAAATTTTGCTTCCTTTCAGTGAATAATATAAGACAAATTATTTTTATTCAAAGACATCTAACTTATGTATACTTTTAAAGCTTTGTTACATTTCTATCCAGTCTACACCATGCTGTGTAACATAAATACATGTGGTCTTGTAGTGATTTAATATAGTGCACCAAACATGATATGGTTTTTGGTTTCTCTGAATTGCCGCAAACAAAACATATAAGGTAGTACAGCACAAGATGTGAGCGTACCCGCAGCTCACTGAGCATTACCACTGTACTCACTTCTCTTTGCTGCTTCTGAAAGTACACTATTCTCACCCATGGAGAGTTTTCCTTTAAAAATATGAATATTAATGAATATAATGTTTTACGTATGTTACAGTATTTTATTTTCCTGGTGTTACTTTTGTTCATGTATTACCGGCTTCTTCTTCAGTTGTGATTCGTACGTTTTCTATATAAATATGGGTAAATGAATTGTCCATTATAGAACCATTTTGAATCCATGTTTTGTAGACCTTAAGCATTTTGTATAACAGATGTGTTTCTCCTGATTTTTTCTTGGTTAAGGGATCACTGATGTTTTAATAAACTTTGAATAAATAACTGGTCATACATAAGAAACCTTGCAATATATCTTTATAGAAATAATACTTCTGCACTCATGGCCGCTTCTCCTCCACCTTTGCCTCCTGAACTCATCATTCACTGTGAAATAATGCAAAAATCCATCTTTGTGCTGATGGAGGCACCATAGCAGCTACTTGTCAATCACTACGGTGACTCAGCAGAGCCTTCAGCAGCACGTGTGTGTTGTTTGTGTTTGTGGTTCTTGTGTGTGTGTGTGTGTGTTCTGTGTTTCTTGTGTGTGTGTGTGTGTGTGTGTGTGTGTTCTGTGTTTCTTGTGTGTGTGTGTTCTGTGTGTCTGTTCTGTGTTTGTTGTGTGTGCTGCATGTGTTGTGTGTTCTGTATGTTGTGTGTGTATGTTTGTTGTGTGTGATGTATGTGTTGTGTGTGTTCTGTATGTTATGTGTGTTTGTTGTGCGTGTGTTCTGTGTGTTGTGTGTGTCTGTCTGCCATCATCTCCTTTCTGCAATTCTCCTCTCTCTTTACAAAACCACAAACTTATAATGGCAAAATGTTGATGCCTCCATCAGCACAAAGATGGATTTTTGCATTATTTCACAGTGAATGATGAGTTCAGGATGCAAAGGTGGAGGAGAAGCGGCCATGAGTGCAGAAGTATTATTTCTATAAAGATATATTGCAAGGTTTCTTATGTATGACCAGTTATTTATTCAAAGTTTATTAAAACATCAGTGATCCCTTAACCAAGAAAAAATCAGGAGAAACACATCTGTTATACAAAATGCTGAAGGTCTACAAAACATGGATTCAAAATGGTTCTATAATGGACAATTCATTTACCCATATTTATATAGAAAACGTACGAATCACAACTGAAGAAGAAGCCGGTAATACATGAACAAAAGTAACACCAGGAAAATAAAATACTGTAACATAAGTAAAACATTATATTCATTAATATTCATATTTTTAAAGGAAAACTCTCCATGGGTGAGAATAGTGTACTTTCAGAAGCAGCAAAGAGAAGTGAGTACAGTGGTAATGCTCAGTGAGCTGCGGGTACGCTCACATCTTGTGCTGTACTACCTTATATGTTTTGTTTGCGGCAATTCAGAGAAACTAAAAACCATATCATGTTTGGTGCACTATATTAAATCACTACAAGACCACATGTATTTATGTTACACAGCATGGTGTAGACTGGATAGAAATGTAACAAAGCTTTAAAAGTATACATAAGTTAGATGTCTTTGAATAAAAATAATTTGTCTTATATTATTCACTGAAAGGAAGCAAAATTTACGGTATACATAGAACGCCAAAGAACTGAAACAAACTATAACTAAAAGTCAAATTATAAAGAAATTAAGATTTATTATCTGCAAAAAGTGGAGAAACAAACTTTGAATGTTTTGTAATTGTAATATTCAGGAGCCTGCACATTTATGTTACTTGGTGACTCTAAAACCCTATCTTGGGAGCAAAAATAATTGTAATGACTAACAAAATCCAAGGAAAAAAATAAAAATAAATAAAAAAATAAAAATAACTGAATGTAACAATTGCCAAGTAGTAGAAACAATAAATGATTTTACAATATCACCCAAACAACCAGCTAGGTCATTATTCTTTATTATGACCCCATGTTAGAGGGTATTAGTAACATTAACCAGTTACATACAAGTTAAAAGCAAGAATCATTAGCTGTATGTTATAAAATATGCCAAACGTTATTATATTCACTAATCCAACAAGTTCTAGAACCAAATTTCTACACATGGTGTTTATTGTAGAGATCCATAAACCCACTGCATAAGCCTTTTTCACATTATCATCAGGGATAATTTTCATCATTTTTTGTTTTATAACTGGAGCGGACAATTCTGTAGCATTATTCTTTCCATAACTATTATGTGGAAAACCTTGATAGAACCCCCTTAGACCCCATTAAAATCAATGGTGTATGTCCTGATTTGAAAGTAGCTATTTGGCTCTATTTTAAGCTACAGATATTACAATAGTCTGAACAGAGCCTAAGATGTAACTTCATATGAAACTACTGTGATACATTATAAATTACAAAATAGTTTTGAAGCTTTGTGTAGAAATATATCAGACAAAGAATATAAAACTACTAGACACTCTAAAAGGATAGTTAAAAGTAACTATTAATATGAATACTAGTGATTATAAAAACACTCGATTTTTTAGATTTCTGGCTAACATTTAAATTTATTCTTGCACATGCGTACCGGTACACATATATAGAGTATATAAAGAGTATTATAAATAGGGCAAGTATTTACATTTAATATATAGTTAAGAAAAAAGTTCTACTTGTTTAAATCTTTCTCATGCACGCTGAAAAAAAATGTGGAATATCGCAGGTCAAATGAAATGGGAAAAGGATTCTCTTTGTAGGATGTCTCTTACTCATTATTTTATCTTATCTGTTAACCACACGAGCACGTAGCTGGCTATCACACATAACACAACCCCTGGACACGCTGTCAAAGTCTTAAAAATGGCACACACAATTCATAAAATTTGCATAATATTAATTTTTTCTGTGTTGAAAAGTTTTTATGACTTTTTAGCTCAAAAAGTTGCATGTTTTGCGAGATGAAACAAAAAAATGCACCAAAATACAGGTATACCTACAATACATTAGGCGGGACTGGAGTGAAGTTGTGCAAAATTCTTTAAAAAGCGTAAGGCAAAAGCATGTGGAATTGCTATGCTAAACTCCAATCACAAACAGAACGACAGCCCCTGCATAACTCAGGAGGCCGATAGCACCGACAGCATACCACAAGTTACTTTTGAAAACAGTGAAAACGAACAGCTCTCTGAGGGTATGTGGTCACCCACAGTTCCGTTCAATATACGGGTGCGCCATGCTGTACAGTCTGCAGATTCTGCTCTTGCAGGATCTTCTAGCGATTTTGACAATGTACTACCTCTAAAGAAATGCGCCGTGCCGCGGCACCGCGTCAGTAAAAAACACACTGTTGCTGAACATTCGTGTTACACGGGGGGCCCTGTGTGGAGTGATGAACACATCAAAATATTTATTGCCATGGCTGGCCAGTACGCACAAATTAAACTCGCCCAGGTCAAACTAAAATCTTTCTGTGATACGTATGAAAGATTGATAACTGCCTGTCCAACTCCTGACATTATCGCTGAACTATATGCTTTTAAACTAAATCATTCCTGTGTACATACACCCCACGTGTGAATTTAAATAAATCTAAACTTGACTAGTGAACACTGTGAATAAAATACACGTTTAAACGTTTACAATATAGTGGTTATGCTTGTTATAAACGTATAAAAACACGCCGCTTCATACTTGTCAAAACACCGGCTATACATATTATGTCCGTTAGAGTGTCTACAAATAATATGAAAAATGATTAGAGTCTATTGCCGCAGATGAGATATGAGACTATTCAATAATATTCATATTTTTAAAGGAAAACCGTCCGTGGGTGCGAATTATTGCACTATTTATATAGAAAAGTAAGAAAGTAACGCATTATATTCAATAATATTCATATTTTTAAAGGAAAACCCTCCGTGGGTGGGAATAGTGTACATTCAGAAGCCCCAAAGAGAAGTGAGTCCGGTGGTAACGCTCAGTGAGCTGCGGCTACGGTCACATCTCCCCTGCAAATAGAAAAAGAAGCCACAAATATGGGCTGTTGCATATTACAAAAGAAGCCGCTGTCAGAAATTATCATTTTAGTGAAAAATTTTCAACAAATAATAGTGCAGAAACACAGAATATACATAATATAGCACCCACACAAACAGCTACAAATAATGTGAAAATCTAATATGATATAAAATAAACAGATAAAATATTGTAACATAAGCTCTAGCATTTAGTTAATGTATAGTATTGAAATTATAAAAATCGGGTCATCAAATTAGCAGTGGCTCATTTGGGGGTGAGTGTAATAAAAATACGAACATTAATATAGGATAGTTTTTGTCAAAATTTTCAAGTTTAATCCGCTGTTCGGGCAGAAATTATCATTTTAGTGAAAACTTAACTAATAATTATACATAATATGACCTGTGGTGAGTGTAATAAAAATACGAGCATTAATATAGGATAGTTTTTGTCAAAATTTTTTCACACTGATCGCTAGCAGTATTGCACTGATAACAGATTGCACTCTCAGCACAATTGCATATAGAAGCTCTATTCACTACAGCAAGCAGTGTGATGTGCCATTGCAGTCTGATACATACTGGTACAGCAAGACGTGTAATGTGACAGTTAGACTCTATTTAATACAACATATAATGAATAAACAGCATGGTGTATTATAAAACACAATTTTGTGTCATTTTAGTGAAAAATTAACTAATAATTATACATAATATGTCTTTTAAGCTAAATCATGCATGTGTACATACATATTTAATGTTTTTGCTTTTTATATTCTGTAAGAATTTTTATATTATTGAAGTGTCTTTGTCAAAATTTGTCATTGTTCTGTCAGAAATGATCGTTTTAGTGAACAATTAACTAATAATTATACATAATATGTCCAGAATATACTGTACTTGTCTGAAAGTTTCACACTGATAGCTAGCAGTATTGCTCTGGTTGCAGAATGCACTCTCAGCACAAATACATATAGAAGCACTATTCACTATATGTGAACACTGTGTATAAAATACACTGCTCTGATTACAGAGGCAAGTTCATTTCAGCTGCCTTAGTAAATATCACGCCTGTCTGATACATACTTTAATAAAGTCTATTGTCTTGTATTGTATAGCTACCCTTGATTATTGCCGAGTTATGTGTAAGCCGGTCACTGTTGGTGAATTGGCATATTATATCTGTATTTTATCTATTAACCACACGAGCATGTAGCCCCTTATCACACATAACATGACCTCTTAAAACTCCTGAAAATGAGAAACTGCGTTATAAGCTGAAAAATATGCTGTTTCATTCTAAATGTGCAGTGGCCAGCTGTCTCTAAAATACAGCTTACAGAAGACCCCAAAACAACTAGGATATAATTGTATAACGGGGCACCGTGTGTTATAAAAACACAATTTTACACATATGTGCCACAAACAACTGTTTGTGTTAATGTATCCAATTAGCAATATGTAAAAAATCTAATATAAAAAACAATACTGGGATAATAATCCAAGGATCAAACAATATCATACTATATCACAAGCTGACAGACAGACAAGGAGAGGCAGCTGCTGACAGGGTGGGGAGGAGGGGTTACAACCTTTTGATACATCTTGATAGGGGGCGGGCCACCTGTCAGATTGAGTTTGACGAAACCACCCGATGCTACACTACTACTATTAATGATATAGAATTTGTGAAACAATGGGAGGAAGCAGCCACTACGTGTTCTCGGAAATTTATGGAACTTCTATCCAAGCATAATGAGAAACAACTAAAGGAGCTAGATGTGGAACTAAATATAGTCCAAAATGATATTAACAAATGCCTGACAGGTGATATGGTGCCAAAATTTAAAAGTGAGATGGATGTGGCCCTGAAAAAATGGGAGACAGAAGTAGTGCAGTTTAAAACAAAAAAATATCAAAGAAATATGGCAGATCTACAACAAGATCGTGTATATAGGTGGCAGAAACGTAGTACATCTAGGAAAACGTATTTAAGGAGTCGATCAGCCTCACTATCTTCAGTATCCTCGGCTGAGGAGAGAACTCAAAATACGGAGATGGCTAGAACGTCATGGGAAAGAAAGGATCACGTGAGGAATGAGTGGAAAAATGGAAAATTTGGCAATAAACGCAAGAGTACAACATCCCCAAAGATGGATAAGAAAATAAAAACAAATACGTTAGAGGTGATTAATTTATCCATGCATATCTTATCTAAGCCACAACAGGAAGTCCTGGGGTTAGGACTATCATTCTCTCCATGTAATAATTTTGATTTTTTTCTCAGCAGTAAAAGATTTGAACTTGTTTTCACGAAAAATTATCTTAAAAAGACTGCATTATCAACCGTCATCTTCTCACGGCATAATGGATCCAGTGGAAATGGAGGCATTAGAAAATTTGGAGGCACTAGAGCGAGAGTCCAATTTGGATGTGGTAAGTACCTCTCCACCCTCTATAGCTGCCAGATGTACCACTTTTCCCCCCCTGTCACTATGTCCACAGGTGGAAATATTCACCAAATTGGTGAAGGAAGATTTCAAAAAAATTAGTAACTATAAAAAAAAAGGATAATCTTAAGGTGGAACAGAGACTGGCATTAGAGGAGATTAAAAAATGGGATGATGTTGTCATAAAACCAGCTGACAAGGGGGGAAACGTCGTCATCTGGCCAGTGGAGAGGTACGAACGGGAAGCTTTCAGACAATTGCGGAATAAAGATACATATACACAGTTACCGCAAAACCCCATGCAGAAATTCCAGGCACAGCTACGAAATATCGTGGAAATAGCGTTTGAGAGGGGAATTATTTCAAAAAAGATTCTGGATGGACTACTAATACCACATCCGGTGGTCCCAACATTTTATCTAATTCCTAAAGTTCATAAGGATTTGACGTCTCCACCAGGACGTCCTATTGTCTCTGGCATAGGAGGGTTATGTGATGCAACATGCAAATTTATTGAGCATTATTTACGACCACAAGTTGATACGTTGCCCTCCTATGTCAGGGACACTACAGACGTCCTGGGGAGAGTAGATGGTGTGGTAATGGAGGATGATATGATATTAGTAACGGCAGACGTCGAATCGCTCTATACGAGCATTCGTCACACAGATGGGGTTCATGCGACAAGGTTTTTTCTGGAGTCTAGTAACTTAGAGGCAGATACTAGGAAACTGGTGTTGGAGCTGTTAGATTTTGTTCTCACACATAATTTTTTTGTTTTTAAAGATCGTTTTTTTCTACAGAGACAGGGCACTGCAATGGGGGCGGCTTGTGCGCCCTCGTATGCAAATCTATTTTTGGGATATTGGGAGAGAAATATCTTGTCAGAGGGCGCGCAGGCCTTCCCCCAAATTGTAGGATGGTACAGATATATTGATGACATCCTGTTCATCTGGCAGGGCCCTGTCTCTGAACTACAGCAATTTATGGTGGGACTCAATCGTGGCAGCTCCAACATCAAGTTGACCTATACATATAACAAAAAGGAAATTTCCTTTTTAGACATCACTCTGAAGGTGCAGGAAAATGGAGATGTCTATACAGACATGCACCGAAAAGAGACTTCGGTGAACGCCTTGTTGCATGCCTCATCATCTCATCCTCGATCCACAATTAAAGCCATCCCAATAGGACAGTTTTTAAGAGCTCGACGAATATGTACTTCAGATCATATGTTTGAGAAACAATCAAATGACCTTAGTGAACGTTTTCATCAACGCGGATATAGTCGCCGGGCTATTAGACAAGGATACATGAGGGCTAAAAAACAAAATAGAAATGAGCTATTGAGACCAAAAAGGAAAGATAGGAAAATGGGGGAAAACCAAATAAGATTCATCTCCATGTATAATCATAGATGGGAAATGATGAGGCACATATTACAAAAACATTGGTCCGTTCTAAAAACTGATTCGGTATTACAAAAATGTCTTCCTGACAGACCCTTACTTACATCACGAAGAAGCAGTAATATCCGAGACATGGTAGTACATAGCCACTATGTTGCTAAAGCTGCAGACCCATTTAATGCCGGCAAACAGAAGAACGGATTCTATCCATGTGGAGACTGCCTTGCATGTAAAAATATGGTAAGGGCCACATCCTTCACGTCATCAGATGGTAAAAAAGAATTTAAAATCAAAGACTACATTAGTTGCAGTACCACATTTGTGGTCTACTACGCAGAATGTACATGTAAACTCATATACGTTGGTCTCACATCTCGCGAATTGCGTGTGCGCATACGCGAACATGTGAGAGACATAATTGCATCACGTGAAGTGGAAGATGTGGCCACCCTAAAACCAATTCCAAAACATTTCAGGGCATATCATAATTGCAACCCCAAAGAATTGAAAGTTAGGGGGATAGATAAGATACGGGCCGGCATTAGAGGGGGGGATCTAAAAAGAAAACTGGCACAACAAGAGTGTCGGTGGATCACTGTCCTAAATACAGTAGCTCCAGAGGGCCTGAACGAACAAGTTAGTTTCAGTTGCTTTTTGTAATAGAGTCTCCATTTTTAATGTATTGTGTGTGTTGTTTTTCTATTTTATTCATTATATGTTCTTGTTTTAAATATAGAAATTAGTCTAAAAAAGCTAGAAAGCTAATACATGTGATGACGCCAAAGAGACAAGCATTTTCTAAAGAACATCATGATGGGATACCGGGGGAGCTTATTCTGTTATTAGATCTGGAAGATGGACCCTAGAACTATCTATGCCTTATGATGTGACGTGGGATGTCGGAGGAGCAGCATTATTATCCACCTATATTTCTGTTATAAGGCACTACTATTTATGCATTTATATTAATATCACGTAATAATAATTTCTGTTTTTTAGAAGGCATTGGTATATGTCTTTTTGTATTTAAGTATTAACACTATGAAATGTGTATGTATATATTTTAAGGTCACATAATGATTATATAGTAAAGGGGTTAAATGTCACTCACTTGTAGCAGTATGACCGTATTTTCAGGCACAGTCACTGTTTCTGTAATGTAATCTGTTAGCACTTTAGTATTTGGGTAATGACTTAGGGACAGTTAAGTTGTTCTATTTAGCACTGTTTATGGTAGGGATGGTTTCTGTAAGAATAGTGGGTGGGTATATTTGTCAGTAAAGAGTTAATATTCACGTAGGCTGCAGCGGTGATTCCTCCCCATAGGACATAGGCGGTCCTTCCTCCTGTGCATAGTGCGCATGTCTGCCGTGGCTGGAGTCCCGGGGCATTGTGGGCGGCGCCTGTAAGTGACGTGTGCGCCTCAGTGACGTCGGCTGGGCGTCGCTGTTGCGCGGCGTCATGGTGGGCGCCGAACAGGATGCAGCACCTGGCGTGGTCGTCGGCGCACATGCGCCGAACCATTGTGCGCAATTAAGAATAATCAGTTATCTTATAAATATCCTCCCTGTATACACCACAGTACCGCCCCCTGACGAAGCCAACGCGAAACGCGCGTTGGGGCTGCACTGTGTGACCACCTGCTGTCTGCTAGATGGGTAAGGAAGAGCGCTAAGACTGGCACTACAACATATATGATGTGAAACAGTTACTAATAGTCTGGGTCTTGGGGTTCTTGTTTTCCTTTCCCATTGGAAGGTATTATGGCATTGAGCACTTTATTATAATGAATGGCAGTGAGTAGGCTATCATACAGGTCTGGTACCATTGTTGTTTTCCCATGCTGAACATGTAAAATTAATTATGTGATATGTGACTTAAGTTTTTATGATTATTGTTGATTAATAAAATTTATTACATTTTTATACATTAAATTGGACTTGAACTCCGTTTGTGTATATGGTCGATAATTACCCTAGGTGCAGTACCTAATCTGACCTGAGGGTAAGGGGGGCGCCAGAGAGCTAGAAGTTTCAAGTGGAACTGTAAGCGGGATATACATAAATCCCTGCAGTTCGTGGTATATTGAAGAGCAGTGGGATACCTAAAATAAGCCCCTGCTGTAAAGTAAGAGGTCAATAGCCTTGTGTTTTTTTCATCACACTGTAGCAGTGGAGTGATAACTAAGATAAGCCCCCTGCACATGTGATAGCCGTTGTCACGCTATGGTATGAAATATCATATAAGTTTAGTTGCTCTTCAGCCCATGCTTTGGGCTAAACCCCCCTTCTCTCTCTGGCTCTCCTTGTTTCTCTGTGTGCTTCGGAATGTATGTTAGAAGGGGGTTTTATAGCCCTGGTGTCATAAATTCCAGGCTCCACGAAAGTTACTCGCCCCCTCCCAACTCTACTAGCTGGAACTGGGAAAAATGGCTCCAAAATCTATGGAAGTCCTTTGTTCTATTATTGTAAGATATTGGGCCAAGGACTGTGGCTAAGAGAATCTTAAATAGAGATTGCTAAAGTCCATCGGAGCATCTATCCATCACTCTAAACATGAGCTTCTAACTCCATCAGGTAAAGAGTTTTGGATTTCTCTGTAAATATGCATCACAGATAGGACATATTTGATCTCATTAGAATGCCAACGTTAATACGAGATGAATGCTGGGTTTGTTATGACTATGACATGTTTTGTAGCGGAGTTATAGAAATTAGACAAATTTAAGGTTGAATTACTCAGACTGAAAAGAGAGGAGGGTCTGGATAAGCCAGCCCTTTCTGTGATGTCACAGGCTGCAGGTTATAAGTTTCTGGCAGGCTTCCAGCAGTCAGTTTTTAGTTTTTTACCTGAAGAGCCTTGACTGCAAGTCCTAATGCACTGGAACAGATGGAAACTCCACTAGCCTGGTTGCCAGAAATGATCTGACCACATGTAAGTGTTATTTTCTTATTGTAATCCCTGTTTTTTTTATAATTACCTTGTACATAATTGCAATTGTCTCTTTTGTAACATCTTTGTAAAATATTTTGATAAAGCACTGCCTAAGCTTTACGGAGTATAATAATTAATACTAGATTCGTTCTCCTGCTCTAAAACGTACCCTGTCTCTTGAAGGGTATTGCGCTACTGTGATGGGTTAGCTTCGGACCCGTTTAATCGGAGCTGGTGGCAGCAATACTGTGTGCAGGCTTTTGGGTGCTGTAGCGACTGCGGCGTTGATAATTATGGTCCCTGCCTGAGCAGGAGTAGTTTATCGCGTCGCTGCAGCGTGCCCAATAGCCAGTACATAGCAGGCAGCCTTTCTGGCGACTAATTACCCTAGGTGCAGTACCTAATCTGACCTGACAGTAAGGGGGGCGCCAGAGAGCTGCAAGCTTTAAGTCGAACTGTAAGCGGGATATTCATAGATCCCTGCAGTTCATGGTATATTGAAGAGCAGTGGGATACCTAAAATAATCCCCTGCTGTAAACCAAGAGGTCAATAGCCTTGTGTGTGTGTGTGTCTTTTTACCACATTGTGGAGTGGAGGGATAACTAAGATAAGCCCCCTGCACATGTGATAGCCGTCTGTTGGCCTAAAGTCACCCCGATCCGTGACGTAGGGGTGACGGTCACGGTGTGAATCGTGACAAACTGGTGTCAGCGGTGCGGATTCGTGACAAATTGGTGGCAAAGCGTTGGGATATTAGAACATTAGTGATTTGGTTTGAGCAATCATTCCTCTCACTAACAACTTGCAAAGTTCTTGCGAGGACTCTGCGCAAATAAGTTTGGAGAACGAACTCAATGTTTATTAGTCCTGAGACAATTGTGTGTACTGGTAATTATCCCTTCCCTTTCTCTTTGTTTTTCTATCCTATCTTATATTTGGCAACCATGGCTGCGAAAGGAGAAGCCTGGTACACCCAGCAGAAGAAGGACACTCTTGCTGGGATATGCACGTACCATGGCCTGAACTCCCAGGGCAAGACCAAGGCTCAAATGGTCGCTGAACTGGTGCTTTTCTGCGGGCCTTTGAGAAAGCCTGCAGACAGTACCGGCTGCCTGGGGACCAATGGGCATGATACCTGACCCCAGGGCTGAGAGGCAAAGTTCTGGAGGCGTTTGCTGCCCTCCCTCAAGAACAAGATGGTGACTATGAGGCCATCAAGCAGGCTCTGATAGCCAAGTACCAGCTTACACCTGAGGTGTACCGTAGAAAGTTCCGGAACCTCCAACGTGGCCCACGCGACAGTTACAGTGATGTGGCACATGGACTGGGGACCCACTTTGACCAGTGGACGCAAGGACTGTCAGTGACCACCTTTGCACAGCTGCGAGACCTGATGATCAAAGACCAGTTCTTACATCTTTGCCCAGCTGAGGTGCGACAGTTCGTGATGGACAGAGAACCCAAAGACGTGACAAAAGCAGCGCAGATTGCCGATGCCTATGAGGCCAACCGTAGATCGGAAGTGCAAAAGCCAGTCACCACCAGCTGGAGAGGGGGTAAACCTGCAACCAACGCCAGTACCCCTGCCAGCCACCATGCCAGAAGTCCTGTCCCCGTAGCCAACAGCATCAGACCTACCACCGAACCTCGCCAGCGTTACGTCTGCAACCGGACTGGTCATATCAGTCCCTACTGTCCAGACAAGCCAAAGAAACCCCCATCCAAGGCCCCGGGCCTAATGCAGCAGTTCTTTTGGTGGGTGGTGTGGCTGGGAGGGTGCGTGACAAAGTACAGCACGTCACCGTGGGAGGCCATGTTGCTACAGGCCTCAAGGACACCGGGGCTGAACGAACCCTCATCCGACCTGAACTGGCGGCCCCTGAAGAAATCATTCCGGGGAAAACCCTAACTGTCACTGGGATTGGGGGCATCAGCTGTCCCTTGCCAATGGCCCGGGTTTATATTGATTGGGGTGCCGGGAGCGGGGTGAAGGAAGTGGGGCTGTCTGATAATTTGCCCACTGATGTTTTGTTGGGGACTGATTTGGGGAGGATGGTTGCATACTACGTCCCTGACACCCCCCCAATCAGCTAACAACCCTGATGATGATGGGAAATCGCATGTGTTACCTGACCATGCTTTATCTTGTAATGATGCATCTGATAACCAGTTTTTCCCTAGGATTGATGGTGAAAATGTTGTACCTGTGCCCACTGTACCTGATAATGATGTTTCTATGAAAGTTGATGTGTCCATAGGTACAGGAGTGCTCAGCCACGTCGCTCTGCGGAGTGAGACGGCTGAGGAACCCCTAGCAGGGGCCAGTGTCGGTGCTACAGGAAATGGGGAGATACATGGGAACCGTGAGGAAGGTGATGCCATGCAATTGACCAGTGCCACAGAGGAAGGTAACTGGCCCATAAGTAGCACTGTTCCTGAGGTAATGGGGGTGGATGGGGAGGTAGAGCCCATAGCAGCGTCGGATGATGGGTCGGTAGAAATCCCCGGGGAGACAGCCTACGTAGCTGCTGTCACCCGCAGTCAGAGTGCCCGGAACGCAGATAACTGTCTGCCTTCCGGACCCTCCTCAGTCATCACTGTGACTGAACCAGAGGTGGACCCAGAGCAGGTTCCCGTGGGGAAGGGACCCTGACGTCGCTTCTGGCTTCCCCTAGCCAGGAGTTTCAGGCCGCTCTGCACACAGATGCGAGCCTAGAGAGTTTGAGACAACTCGCCGAGATGCCCATCTCCGAGACTGATAAGGAGAGGGTGTTTTGGGAACGAGGAAGGTTGTACCGGGAGACAGTACCCGGAAAATCGCAAAAGGAGTGGTTGAGGGAAAGACAGTTGGTCGTCCCGCAGCAATTCCGGGGTGAGTTGTTACGGATTGCCCATGAGATCCTGCTAGCTGGACACTTGGGGATCAGCAAAACAAAGGCCCGGCTGTCTCAACACTTCTATTGGCCTAAGATGGGGACAGATGTGTCAAACTACTGCCGCTCCTGTGTCACCTGTCAAAGAGTGGGGAAGGCGGGGCCTGCTCTTAAGGCTCCCCTGATCCCTTTGCCAGTGATAGAGGAGCCTTTCCAGAGGATCGCGGTGGACATTGTGGGCCCGCTGGCCGTCCCCAGCAGCTCTGGAAAGCAATACATCCTTACTGTGGTAGACTACGCTACCCGGTACCCAGAGGCAGTAGCTCTGTCGTCAACTAGGGCAGATAAGGTGGCGGATGCCCTGTTGGCTATCTTTTCACGTTTAGGATTTCCCAGGGAGATGCTCACTGTTCAAGGGACCCAATTCATGGCTCGCCTAATGGAGGCTCTCTGTAAGAGAATGCAGGTGAAGCACCTGGTATCGAGTGCGTATCACCCACAGACCAATGGCTTGTGTGAACGCTTCAATGGTACCCTCAAGCAGATGCTACGCATGCTGGTTGAGACCCAAGGGCGTGACTGGGAGCGGTACCTCCCACACTTGCTATTTGCTTACCGAGAGGTTCCGCAGGCCTCGATGGGGTTCTCCCCCTTCGAGCTCCTGTACGGCAGGCGAGTCCGGGGACCCCTTGGGTTGGTAAGGGAATCCTGGGAAGAGGAGCCGAACCCTTCTGAAGTGTCCATAGTGGAGTATATCATGCGCTTCCGTGACAAGATGCAGACCTTGACGCAGTTGGTGCATGACAATATGACGCAGGCTCTGGCTGATCAGAAGCACTGGTACGACCAGAACGCCCAGGAGCAGACTTACCACGTGGGTCAAAAGGTGTGGATGCTGGTCCCCGTGCCAACGGATAAGCTTCAGGCAGCCTGGGAGGGTCCGTACGTCATCCACCAACAGCTCAACCCGGTCACCTACGTGGTCACGCTTGACCATGTTCAGGGTAGGCGAAAGGCCTTTCACGTCAACATGATGAAGGCTCATTACGAACGTGAACCTTTCGTCCTACCGGTCTGCAGGGCACCCGAAGACGGGGAGGAAGACACCCTCCTGGACATGCTGGCCCAGGCCAAGGCCGGTGGGTCCATTGAGGACGTGGAGGTAAGCGCCTCTCTAACTGAACCACAGCGGTTGCAGTTGCAAACCACACTGGAACCCTACCGGGTCGTGTTTTCCAACCGACCTGGAGGGACTGAGTTAGCAGTCCACGAGGTGGACACCAGGAATCATGCCCCACTACGGCAAACACCTGTCACGCTCATGCCCTGACTGGTGGGCGTGAGCTCGGGGGGGTTTGTGGCCCCACTGTGCCACAAACCAGACTACCCTGGAAGGGGCATGACTATGACAGCTGCCTGGGTTTTCACTGGAGCCTCTGATGGTGAGGTCAGGCTTGTGCAGCAGGCAGCTGCCAGGTGCTACTCCAAGGTGGTGTCTGGCTGTGGCTGCTGATCCCACTTGGGAAACAGGAACACCAGGATTGGTGCGGGCTTCAGGCACGACTGGCAGAAGAGCACGGCTGAAACTCAGACGAGTAGGCTGGCACGGCTGAGACACAGGGCTGGCAGAGACACGGCAGAGAACACAGGGCTGGCAGAGACACGGCAGAGAACAGGGCTGGCAGAGACACGGCAGAGAACACAGGGCTGGCAGGAACACAGGACTGGCAGAGACGGCAGGAAACACAGGACTGGCTAGAACGGCAGGAAACAGGACTGGAAGGCACAGCAGGAACACTGGATTGGAAGGCACGGCAGAGAACACAGGACTGGTTGATGTGGTTTATGAAGGAACAGGTAGGGACCTGTTCACACAAGAGGTGCAGGAAAGGAAACAAGCAGAAAGGAATGAGGTATGAAGGAACAGGTTGGGGCCTGTTCACACAGGAGATGTAGGTACGGAAACAAGCCAGAAGGAAAGGAGAATGAAGGAACAGGTTGGGACCTGTTCACACAAGAAGAGAACTGCAAGGCTGCGGATAGGAATGGTAGAGCAGCAAGAGATAGTGTAGCAAAAAAGCAGAGCAGAGCAGAACCGCAAGGAATACAGTGAGAGGTTACTAGAGCAAAGCAGAGCGGAGCCACAAGGAATGTGGAGAGGAGCTGCTGCAAGGGATAACTGCAGCAGCAGATGATAAGCAGAGTAGAAAGGAGCAGAACCGCAGGAGTGCGGAGCAGAGGTAAAGCCGCAAGGGTACAGAGCAGGCAGAGCCGCAAGAGTGCGGAGTGTAAGCAGACAGAACACGAGGAAAGACACAGCAGGGAAGGAAGCCGCAGACAAGGAGACCGAGATAAGACTAAGTTCAGACAAGGAAATGGAACAAGACAAGAAACAAGGACAAAGACACAGGGACCAGGATATTCTGCCTCCTGGAGGGCGGACAACAAGACCAAGGCAATAGCACAGAGAAAAGACTCCAGAGAGGGAGTAACTCAGAGCAAGGCCTGGCAAACTCAGAAGCTAAACACTAACTGAGCTAACACATTGCACAGGCCCAGACCACTGGGTGGAGCTGCACTATATACTAGAGGCCTCTTGGTAATTGGTCAGGAACAGATTAGACAGATGCACCTGATTCCTATAAGAACCAGAGAGTTCAGGCGCCGCCCCCCTATACACACAGCCATGAAGCATGCAGAGAGCAGAGACACAGAACATGGAGCTGGCATGAAACAGAAACCACATCATGACCTGGAGCAGTGGGTAAGATAGCGTGAGAGATGCGAGGCCATGCCGTGATGCCAGCAGAGTTGTTACAACAGCCTATCGAATCTCCGACCAGGTGCAGCAGGTTATGCGCCAGGAGATCGATGAGATGTTACAGCTGGGAGTGATTCGACAGTCAAAGAGCATGTGGGCCTCACCCGTAGTTCTCATGCCAAAGAAGGACCGGACCACCCGGTTCTGCGTGGACTACAGGGGGCTCAACGCCATTACAGCCTCGCATCAAGGAGCTGCTTGAGAAGTTAGCTGGCGCAAAATACCTGACAATAATGGATCTGAGTCGAGGATACTGTCAGATTCCCCTGAGCCCCAAGGCACAGGAGAAGTCCGCCTTTATCACACCCTTTGGACTGTATGAGTCCACGGTCATGCCCTTCGGCATGAAGAATGCTTCTGCCACTTTCAATGGTCAACCTCCGCCGTGGCGTACTTGGATGACATTGCCATCTTCAGTCCCTCCTGGAAGGAACACCTGCAGCATCTCGAGGAGGTGCTCAGGCGAATTCACCGAGCAGGACTGACTATCAAGCCGGGAAAGTGCCAGATGGGCATGAGGGAGGTCCACTACCTGGGGCACCGGGTAGGCAGAGGCACCCTAAAGCCAGAGCCTGAGAAAGTGGGAGCGATCATGGACTGGCCCACTCCCAGGACCAAGAAACAGGTGATGTCCTTCCTAAGCACTGCAGGGTACTATAGGCGCTTCGTACAGCACTATAGTAGCCTGGCAAAACCTTTGACGGACCTCACCAGGAAGAAGCTACACCATATCGTCAACTGGACCGATGGCTGTGAGGGGGCCTTCCAGGCGTTGAAATCAGCACTGTGCAACGCCCCTGTGTTGAAAGCAGTCGACAGCAGTCGACCGTTCTTAGTACAGACCGACGCCAGCGAGTTTTTCCTTGGTGCTGTGCTCAGCCAGGTTGACTCAGAGGACCAAGAGCACCCCGTGTTGTACCTGAGCCGGAAACTTTTGCCGAGGGAAGTGGCCTACTCCATCATTGAGAAGGAGTGCCTGGCCATAGTCTGGGCCCTGCAGCGCTTGCAGCCCTACTTGTACAGCCATGCCTTCACGGTGGTGACTGACCACAACCCTCTGCTCTGGCTAAATGCCATGTATGGAACCAACGGCAGGTTGCTACGCTGGAGCCTTCCCCTTCAGCAGTTTGACTTCACCATTGAACACAAAACGGGCAGGGAGCACGGAAATGCAGATGGACTTTCCCACCAGGGTGAACCTGCTGAGGTGCGCATGGAGGAGCACCGAGCAGTCCTGCCTCCGTAGCGCACACCAGAAGGGGGAGGTGTGAGGAAAATGTATGTCACGATAATGTAAAAACCATAGTTGATGGATTTTTGCACTTCTGACCATGGTCCCAAAAACACATGGCAAACACTGGGTAATTTGAAGCTAATGTGTGAGCAGGGTTTGGCTTTAAACTGCAGGTGACCAATCCTGCAAAGCCACCTGTGGTCCCTCCTCAGTCAGGAATGTCTTTGTCTCCAGAGGCTCAGAACGTAAACATCTCTGACCTCAGTGCATATAATTAACCAGCCCTTAGTGATGCCCCGGGGCTAGAGTATACAAGTCTCTACTCTCAACCCAGCCCAAGAGTCAGCAGTTTTTTGCCTGAGGAGCTGCACTGTTATGGACCTGGTGGTTAGGTGCACCTGGAATGACCTGATGGTTAAACTAAAAGACAGGACAAGCTCTGGGAAGTGGGAACTCTGCTGACCGCAAATCCTAATCCTAACACACACACTAGAAATAGCTGTGGAGCGTACCTAACTCTCCCTAGACGCCTCTTCACAGCCTAAGAGCTAACTACCCCTAAAGATAGGAAAATAAGCCTTACCTTAGAGAAATTTCCCCAAAGGTAAAGGCAGCCCCCCACATATATTAACTGTGAGTTAAGAGGAAAGTCACAAACACAGGGATGAAACAGGTTTCAGCAAAGGAGGCCAGACTTACTAGATAGACTGAGGATAGGAAAGGGATCTATGCGGTCAGCACAAGAAACTACAAAAAGCCACGCAGAGTATGCAAAAAGACCCCCGCACCGACTCACGGTGCGGAGGTGCCACTCTGCAACCCAGAGCTTCCAGCTAGCAAGGCAATATCATGTTAGCAAGCTGGACTAGAACTTAGCAAGCACTAAGAAACATATTCAGTACAAAATGAACAACAAATGAACTAGCAGGGACTTAGCTTTTGCTGGAGTAGACAGGTCATCAGAAAGATCCGAGAGAGATCTGAACCAGTACTAATACATTGACAGCTGGCATGGAGTAACGATCTGAGTGGAGTTAAATAGAGAAGCCAGCCTAGCCGCAAACGAGAGCAGCTGAGGAGGCAACCTCAGAACCAGCAGTTCCACTCACAGCCACCAGAGGGAGTCCATGGACAGAACTCGCCGAAGTACCATTCATGACCACAGGAGGGAGTCCGAGAACGGAATTCACAACACTGTACTATGCACTGGGACATCTGGGGTCTGCCTGCCAGCATGGTTTTGCCTGAATAACTGAGAACATGTGAGTTTTACCTTTCTTATTTAATCCCTGTTAGTAGTAGAGCGTCGGGTGGTTTCGTCAAACTCAATTTGACAGGTGGGCCCGCCCCTATCAAAGTGTATCAAAGTGTGTAACCCCTCCCCTCCCTGGCTGCTGTCAGCAGCTGTGTGCCTGCTCCCCCCTACCTTTTTGATATAGTTTAATATTATTATCACAGTATTTGATGCAGTGAATATTATCCCAGTAATTGTTTTATATTAGCTGTTTATATGCTGTATTAAGATTACTCTTATTTGATAATCCGCTGATAGTTGGAGTGAGGCTGTGTTTCTGCAGTATTATTGGCTAGTGGTATTCTCATTTATATGTGATTTATAATGGGCACATTATGTATGCGGCCATATTACAACACCCGCAAGTATGAAGCGTGGTGTTTTATACGTTTATAAAAAGCAAAGACACGGTATTATAAAAAATGTAAAAGATTTTTATTGTAAAATAAACACATCTCAAAGACATTTCGCTGCTGCATCGTACAAAATAAATAGTATTGCTTGAATATACAGCAACACACTTCTTACAAAATAAATATCAATGCTGCATCGTACAAAATAAATAGCACGATGATTATACATCATTACACTTCTTACAAAATAAATAGTATCGCTTGAATATACATCATTACACTTCTTACAAAATAATATGGTGTTACAAGTCATGTACGACATACACTCACCGGCCACTTTATTAGGTACACCATGCTAGTAACGGGTTGGACCCCCTTTTGCCTTCAGAACTGCCTCAATTCTTCGTGGCATAGATTCAACAAGGTGCTGGAAGCATTCCTCAGAGATTTTGGTCCATATTGACATGATGGCATCACACAGTTGCCGCAGATTTGTCGGCTGCACATCCCAAAGATGCTCCATACAAGGCAGGATGGATCCATGCTTTCATGTTGTTTACGCCAAATTCTGACCCTACCATCCGAATGTCGCAGCAGAAATCGAGACTCATCAGACCAAGCAACGTTTTTCCAATCTTCTACTGTCCAATTTCGATGAGCTTGTACAAATTGTAGCCTCAGTTTCCTGTTCTTAGCTGAAAGGAGTGGTACCCGGTGTGGTCTTCTGCTGCTGTAGCCCATCTGCCTCAAAGTTCGACGCACTGTGCGTTCAGAGATGCTCTTAGGCCTACCTTGGTTGTAACGGGTGGCGATTTGAGTCACTGTTGCCTTTCTATCAGCTCGAACCAGTCTGCCCATTCTCCTCTGACCTCTGGCATCAACAAGGCATTTCCGCCCACAGAACTGCCGCTCACTGGATTTTTTTTCTTTTTCGGACCATTCTCTGTAAACCCTAGAGATGGTTGTGCGTGAAAATCCCAGTAGATCAGCAGTTTCTGAAATACTCAGACCAGCCCTTCTGGCACCAACAACCATGCCACGTTCAAAGGCACTCAAATCACCTTTCTTCCCCATACTGATGCTCGGTTTGAACTGCAGGAGATTGTCTTGACCATGTCTACATGCCTAAATGCACTGAGTTGCCGCCATGTGATTGGCTGATTAGAAATTAAGTGTTAACAAGAAGTTGGACAGGTGTACCTAATAAAGTGGCCGGTGAGTGTAGTTTGCCCATGAAGTGAATGCAGAGCCTGCTCCAAATTTGGACGCACCCCAATAACCCATTGTGTGCTGTTCAGTTTATTCTCATAGACTTTCAGCCATACATGGACATTTATGTAATGGTAATATACTTAGTTAGAAAATAAGCAGAGAAAAAAGATATGCACACTAGTGGGATCAACTAACAATATTATCTTTTATTAAACACTTAATTACAAAGGGCAACAGCAAAAACACATAATATAAATGCAGCGCCCCAGAATCCTGATCGTTGCAGTACTGATGCTCTGCCGCTAAGGGGGGCTATGGTACGTCTGATGGCACTGAAGGAGTTCACCTGACCAGGTATCACAGACACCAATACACTTCACAGTCTGGCCTCCAGGGGGAGCTAAGGGTGCTACGTATTAGGCCACTCCTCACAATCTGGTAAAACTGGGGGTTAGATAGGAAGTTAGAGAGAAGCTGACTGGGTTGGAACCAGGCAACATCCTGTGGCAGAGGGTGTTGCAGGGGAATATTCAGGGGGGTCCCTGTCAGGGGTGGGATCCTGACAGAGGCCTAGCGAACAAAGAGCATTACGGGACCGCGCCTGCACTTCATCGCGGCGGTACCCCAAGAAAGGACAAGAAGCGAGGTTTATTGTGCTGAGTGAGAAACGAGATCAACGCAACAAGGAGAAACACAAGTAGGAGTCGTGCTGTAAGACGAGGCAACATGCTACTGAGGCGCGTAGCCGGTGGCCGGAAACGCCGAGGAAGTATTGAGCTCCAGGCCTTACTTCAAACCTACGGCAGGACAGTCAGTTATAGGCGGGCTGTCTCACCCAAAATCACCTAAGCAGACACAGGGGGCAACATTGGGAGAGGGGCGACTCTAGGGTCCCGGAAGAGCTCCGAGCCTACCCGTCATACGGGTGCGTCCTAGCCATATCATCTGGGGGGACGAAGAAGAACATCATAATCGAGTTGTGAGGGAACTTCAGAAACAGACACAACAGTTGTGAGGACTATCCCGTAAGCACAGCAGGGAAGGACTACAACACACAAGCGCTAGAAGGTAGGCACAGATTTCCACCTGCAAAGGGAACTCTGGAGGTGCCATCGGACTGGCCAGACTCAGGTAGCCCGGTTAACCGTATTCCGGACTGAGGATCCTGAAGCCTTCAGTAAAGAGGTAAAGAGACTGCAACCTGGTGTCCTTGTTATTCACCGTGACCTACACCGCACCACAACATCATCACATTCTCAACTTTCACTGGACGCCCCTCAGCAGGGTCACGGACCAGGCCTAGCCACCGTGACAACTCCAGGACTGAGATGTAGAGGCCCGGTACCGGGTGCCCCTCGGCCCTGCGGCAGTGGGGCCGCTCCATAAAAACATTTAAAAGAAAAGACCAACCTAGTTCCCCCCTGGATAATTTTAGATGAAAAGACACCAGACCAGTATAGGCGTGTGCAAGGTAAATACAGATATATATAATAAAGCTATACAGCACATAAATAACAAATAATTAACATCCTATGCTGCCAGCTGACCTCAGCCTTGAACTACCAATCTGTATGAATAGTAATGGACCACCAAAGTTAGCAGGAACAGACCAAATATCAAAAGTGGACGGGAAAAGAAAAATCCTATGCCCTATAATATGTCTGGGATCTGCCCCAGACATATTGGTAATCTCAAAATACAGGATAAGGGTCTGAGTAATCTCACTAAGGAGGAGAAGTGTTGCTTGAGTCACCTTGAAAAACAGGACTCTTTTGTCATCAAGGAGGCCGATAAGGGGGGCAATATTGTGATCTGGCCCAAAGATATGTATGTACTGGAGGCGAAACGGCAATTATTAAATACATCTCATTATCAGGTCCTGCCCTCAGACCCTACGGACATCTTTAAGAAACAACTTGATCGATTGACTTCGACCGTCTTTAATTTGGGAATCATCAACAAGAGGGAGAAGGACTTCCTGACGATTGAGGTACCAAAGATTCCGACATTTTACATGTTGCCTAAAGTGCACAAGTGTCTGGACAACCCTCCAGGTAGGCCTATTATTTCGGGGATTGGGGGTTTGTTTGAAAGGCCGTGCATATACTTGGATTACTTCCTCCAGCCCCTTGTTTATTCCTTAGGGTCTTATATAAGGGATTCTATGCATGTTATTGAACGGACCAGTAAACTTGAGATACCAAAGGATACACTCATTGTGACACTTGACGTGGAAGCCCTCTACACCAACATTGAACATGGGCTTGGACTTCAAGCAATTACCTACTTTTTGGATAAAAAATCGAGTGGATACAGGGACCATGACTCTTTTATCTTGGACCTTTTGAAAATAGTTCTTGAAAAGAATTACTTTATTTTTGATCACACTTTCTATAGGCAAGCATCTGGCACTAGGGTTGAGCGAAATGGGTCGTTCATTTTCAAAAGTCGCCGACTTTTGGCAAAGTCGGTGTCTCATGAAACCGAGCCGATCCCAGCGTTGCATCGGCCATGCGGTACGCGACTTTCGCGCCAAAGTCGCGTTTCAATGACGCGAAAAGCGCCATTTCTCAGCCAATGAAGGTGAACGCAGAGTGTGGGCAGCGTGATGACATAGGTCCTGGTCCCCACCATCTTAGAGAAGGGCATTGCAGTGATTGGCTTGCTGTCTGCGGCGTCACAGGGGCTATAAAGGGGCGTTCCCGCCGACCGCCATCTCACTGCTGCTGATCTGAGCTTAGGGAGAGGTTGCTGCCGCTTCATTAGAAGCAGGGAGAGCGTTAGGCAGGGTCCATTAACCACCAAACCGCTTGTGCTGTAGCGATTTCCACTGTCCAACACCACCTTCGGTGTGCAGGGACAGTGGAAGCTACATTTTTTTTTTCTCTCAGCGCTGTAGCTCATTGGGCTGCCCTAGAAGGCTCCCTGATAGCTGTATTGCTGTGTGTACGCCACTGTGCAAACCAACTGCTTTTTTTCAAAGCACATATCCTCTTGTTCCTTCCTTTCTGCACAGCTATCTTTTTTGTTTGTCCACACTTTTTATTTAATTTGTGCATCAGTCCACTCCTTATTGCTGCCTGCCATACCTGGCTGAGATTACTGTAGGGAGATAGTAATTGTAGGACAGTCCCTGTTTTTTTTTGTTTTTTTTTTGTGGGAGATTAAGATTGGCATTTCTGCTAGAGTGCCATCCCTGTGTGTGCCATCTCTCACTCAGTGGGCCATAGAAAGCCTATTTATTTTTTTGCTTGATTTGGGTTCTAAAATCTACCCGAAAAAAAATCACTACATCAATCAGTGGGAGATTAATATTGCCCTTTCTGCTTGTGTGCCACTCCTGACTCCTGTGTGTGCCATCTCTCACTCAGTGGGCCATAGAAAGCCTATTAATTTTTTTGCTTGATTTGGGTTCTAAAATCTACCTGAAAAAAAACACTACATTAATCAGTGGGAGAAAAATATTGGCCTCAGGGCTTGTGTGCCACTCCTGACTCCTGTGTGTGCCATCTCTCACTCAGTGGGCCATAGAAAGCCTATTAATTTTTTTGCTTGATTTGGGTTCTAAAATCTACCTGAAAAAAAAAAACACTACATCAATCAGTGGGAGAAAAATATTGGCCTCAGTCAGGGCTTGTGTGCCACTCCTGACTCCTGTGTGTGCCATCTCTCACTCAGTGGGCCATAGAAAGCCTATTTATTTTTTTTGCTTGATTTGGGTTCTAAAATCTACCTGAAAAAAAATCACTACATCAATCAGTGGGAGATTAATATTGCCCTTTCTGCTTGTGTGCCACTCCTGACTCCTGTGTGTGCCATCTCTCACTCAGTGGGCCATAGAAAGCCTATTTATTTTTTATTATTTGGTTTCTAAAGTCTCCCTGAAAAAGAAAAAAAAAATAAAACAGTGGGAGATTAATATTGCCCTTTCTGCTTGTGTGCCACTCCTGACTCCTGTGTGTGCCATCTCTCACTCAGTGGGCCATAGAAAGCCTATTTATTTTTTATTATTTGGTTTCTAAAGTCTCCCTGAAAAAGAAAAAAAAAATAAAACAGTGGGAGATTAATATTGCCCTTTCTGCTTGTGTGCCACTCCTGACTCCTGTGTGTGCCATCTCTCACTCAGTGGGCCATAGAAAGCCTATTTATTTTTTATTATTTGGTTTCTAAAGTCTCCCTGAAAAAGAAAAAAAAAAGAAAACAGTGGGAGATTAATATTGCCCTTTCTGCTTGTGTGCCACTCCTGACTCCTGTGTGTGCCATCTCTCACTCAGTGGGCCATAGAAAGCCTATTTATTTTTTATTATTTGGTTTCTAAAGTCTCCCTGAAAAAGAAAAAAAAATAAAACAGTGGGAGATTAATATTGCCCTTTCTGCTTGTGTGCCACTCCTGACTCCTGTGTGTGCCATCTCTCACTCAGTGGGCCATAGAAAGCCTATTTATTTTTTATTATTTGGTTTCTAAAGTCTCCCTGAAAAAGAAAAAAAAAATAAAACAGTGGGAGATTAATATTGCCCTTTCTGCTTGTGTGCCACTCCTGACTCCTGTGTGTGCCATCTCTCACTCAGTGGGCCATAGAAAGCCTATTTATTTTTTATTATTTGGTTTCTAAAGTCTCCCTGAAAAAGAAAAAATAAATAAAACAGTGGGAGATTAATATTGCCCTTTCTGCTTGTGTGCCACTCCTGACTCCTGTGTGTGCCATCTCTCACTCAGTGGGCCATAGAAAGCCTTTGTTTTTTTTATTATTTGGTTTCTAAAGTCTCCCTGAAAAATAAAAAAAAAAGTTAAAACAGTGGGAGATTAATATTGCCCTTTCTGCTTGTGTGCCACTCCTGACTCCTGTGTGTGCCATCTCTCACTCAGTGGGCCATAGAAAGCCTATTTATTTTTTTGCTTGATTTGGGTTCTAAAATCTACCTGAAAAAAAATCACTACATCAATCAGTGGGAGATTAATATTGCCCTTTCTGCTTGTGTGCCACTCCTGACTCCTGTGTGTGCCATCTCTCACTCAGTGGGCCATAGAAAGCCTATTTATTTTTTATTATTTGGTTTCTAAAGTCTCCCTGAAAAAGAAAAAAAAATAAAACAGTGGGAGATTAATATTGCCCTTTCTGCTTGTGTGCCACTCCTGACTCCTGTGTGTGCCATCTCTCACTCAGTGGGCCATAGAAAGCCTTTGTTTTTTTTATTATTTGGTTTCTAAAGTCTCCCTGAAAAATAAAAAAAAAAGTTAAAACAGTGGGAGATTAATATTGCCCTTTCTGCTTGTGTGCCACTCCTGACTCCTGTGTGTGCCATCTCTCACTCAGTGGGCCATAGAAAGCCTATTTATTTTTTTGCTTGATTTGGGTTCTAAAATCTACCTGAAAAAAAATCACTACATCAATCAGTGGGAGATTAATATTGCCCTTTCTGCTTGTGTGCCACTCCTGACTCCTGTGTGTGCCATCTCTCACTCAGTGGGCCATAGAAAGCCTATTTATTTTTTATTATTTGGTTTCTAAAGTCTCCCTGAAAAAGAAAAAAAAGAAAACAGTGGGAGATTAATATTGCCCTTTCTGCTTGTGTGCCACTCCTGACTCCTGTGTGTGCCATCTCTCACTCAGTGGGCCATAGAAAGCCTTTGTTTTTTTTATTATTTGGTTTCTAAAGTCTCCCTGAAAAAGAAAAAAAAAAGTTAAAACAGTGGGAGATTAATATTGCCCTTTCTGCTTGTGTGCCACTCCTGACTCCTGTGTGTGCCATCTCTCACTCAGTGGGCCATAGAAAGCCTATTTATTTTTTTGCTTGATTTGGGTTCTAAAATCTACCTGAAAAAAAATCACTACATCAATCAGTGGGAGATTAATATTGCCCTTTCTGCTTGTGTGCCACTCCTGACTCCTGTGTGTGCCATCTCTCACTCAGTGGGCCATAGAAAGCCTTTGTTTTTTTTATTATTTGGTTTCTAAAGTCTCCCTGAAAAAGAAAAAAAAAAAACAGTGGGAGATTAATATTGACATTTGTGCTTGAGTGACAGTCCTGCGTGTGTGGCATCTCTGTGATTTGGTGCCACAGAAAACAGTGTGTAACATTGTGCCTGATTTTCCTTGTGGTCTCACCAACCTGTTAAGGGATATTGAAATCATACTGAAGTTATAGCTCACCGTGTAAGTTGTTTGACAGCAACAAATAAAGTTACTTTGGTTAAGTTTTTAAAACAATGAGGAAGTCTGGTGCAAGAGGTCGTCGTGGCCGTGGGCATTCATTATCAGCTGGCAATGATGGTAGTGGTAGTGGAGCATCAGGTGGTCATGGGGATAAAAATATTCCACCTAAGTCTGGAGCTGTGGAGCCAGTTTCGTCGTCTGGCTACACAAGGCCTCGAACGCTCTCTTTTCTGGGAGTAGGAAAACCGCTTTTAAAGGCGGAGCAGCAACAGCAAGTTTTGGCTTACATTGCAGACTCAGCCTCTAGCTCTTTTGCCTCCTCTTCTGAAACTGGTAAATGTAAAAGCAGCGCGTCGCTTGTGGATGTTCACGGTCAGGGACAAGTCGCTTCCTTGTCCTCTTCAGCAAAAACTACAACAAGAGAGAAGGATGCAGCAGGCGACACAACGGGTTACTCCATGGAGCTCTTTACATATACCGTCCCTGGCTTAGAAAGTGAAACACTTAACAGGCCATGCCCATTACAAGTAGATTCTGACATGGAGTGCACTGATGCACAGCCACAGCCAGAGTACTATGCTGCTCCTTTGACTCAGACCACCATATTGCCCTCTCAGGGTACTGATCCACAATCAGACCCTGATGAGACTATGTTGCCCCGCCACGAACGCTATACCACCGACCGACACAGTGACACAGACGAAGTTGCACACGAGCTTGAAGAGGAGGTAATAGATGACCCAGTTGTTGACCCCGATTGGCAGCCATTGGGGGAACAGGGTGCAGGCGGCAGTAGTTCAGAAGCGGAGGTGGAGGAGGGGCCGCAGCAGGCATCAACATCGCAACAGGTTCCATCTGCCGGGCCCGTATCTGGCCCAAAACGCGTGTCAAAGCCAAAACCTGTTGGAGGACAGCGTGGCCATCCGGTTAAAGCTCAGTCTGCAATCCCTGAAAAGGGATCCGATGCTAGGAAGAGTGCAGTCTGGCATTTTTTTAAACAACATCCAATTGATCAACGCAAAGTCATCTGTCAAAAATGTTCAACTAGCTTAAGCAGAGGTCAGAATCTGAAAAGTCTAAATACTAGTTGCATGCATAGACACTTAACCACCATGCATTTTCAAGCCTGGACTAACTACCAAACGTCCCTTAAGGTTGTAGCACCCTCGGCCAATGAAGCTAGTCAGCAACGCAACATCCCTTCCGTCACTGTAAGGCCACCATTTTCCGCACCACCGGCAGTATCTGTGCAGGTTTCTTTGCCAGCCAAAAGCAGTCAGGGTCAGGGAATCACCAGTTTTGTAGGAGGAAATATTGCATCTAGGGCACCGGCGGAAACAATACCGTCTCCAACCGTCTCTCAGTCTGCCATGTACACCGGCACACCCGAAAGTTCCACGATCTCCAGCTCTCCAGTCCAGCTCACCCTACATGAGACTCTGGTTAGAAAAAGGAAGTACTTATCCTCGCATCCGCGTACACAGGGTTTTAACGCCCACATAGCTAGACTAATCTCGTTAGAGATGATGCCCTACCGGTTAGTTGAAAGCGAAGCTTTCAAAGCCCTGATGGAGTACGCTGAACCACGATACGAGCTACCCAGTCGACACTTTTTTTCCAGAAAAGCCATCCCAGCCCTGCACCAGCATGTTAAACAGCGCATCGTCCATGCACTCAGGCAATCTGTGAGTACAAAGGTGCACCTGACTACAGATGCATGGACCAGTAGGCATGGCCAGGGACGTTATGTGTCCATCACGGCACACTGGGTGAATGTGGTGGATGCAGGGTCCACAGGGGACATCAATTTCGGGACAGTTGTGCCTAGCCCACGGTCTAGGAAACAGTTGGCTGTAGGCGTTCGCACCCCCTCCTCCTCCTCCTCCTCGTCCTCCTGCAGAAGCTACAGCTCTTCCACAGACCGCAGTCGGCTAACCACTCCATCGGCAGATGACACTGTTGCACACCAGTTGTCCCATTATGGGCCAGCTACTGGCAAGCGTCAACAGGCTGTATTGGCTATGAAGTGTTTGGGCGACAACAGACACACCGCGGAAGTTCTGTCCGAGTTCTTGCAACAAGAAACGCAGTCGTGGCTGGGCACAGTAGATCTTGAGGCAGGCAAGGTAGTGAGTGATAATGGAAGGAATTTCATGGCTGCCATCTCCCTTTCCCAACTGAAACACATTCCTTGCCTGGCTCACACCTTAAACCTGGTGGTGCAGTGCTTATTGAAAACTTATCCTGGGTTCTCCGACCTGCTCCTCAAAGTGCGTGGACTTTGCTCACATATCCGACGTTCGCCTGTACACTCCAGCCGTATGCAGACCTATCAGCGGTCTTTGAACCTTCCCCAGCATCGCCTAATCATAGACGTTGCAACAAGGTGGAACTCAACACTGCACATGCTTCAGAGACTGTGCCAACAGAGGCGGGCTGTTATGTTTTTGTGGGAGGATACACATACACGGGCAGGCAGTAGGATGGCAGACATGGAGTTGTCAGGTGTGCAGTGGTCGAAGATACAAGACATGTGTCAAGTCCTTCAGTGTTTTGAGGAATGCACACGGCTGGTTAGTGCAGACAACGCCATAATAAGCATGAGCATCCCCCTAATGCGTCTGCTGATGCAAAGTTTGACGCACATAAAGGATCAGGCGTCTGCACCAGAGGAAGAGGAAAGCCTTGATGACAGTCAGCCATTGTCTGGTCAGGGCAGTGTACAGGACGAGGTAGCGGGCGAAGAGGAGGTGGAGGACGAGGAGGATGATGGGGATGAGTATATTTTTAATGCGGAAGCTTTCCCGGGGGCACTGGAAATTGGTTGCGTGGCAAGGCCGGGTTCTGGTTTTTTGAGGGACACAAGTGACGTAGATTTGCCTGAAACTGCCCCTCAACCAATCACAACCGGAGATTTGACAACTGGAACTTTGGCCCACATGGCGGATTATGCCTTACGTATCCTAAAAAGGGACACACGCATTACGAAAATGATGAACGATGACGATTACTGGTTGGCCTGCCTCCTTGATCCACGCTATAAAGGCAAATTGCAAAATATTATGCCACATGAGAACTTGGAACTAATATTAGCAACCAAACAATCAACTCTTGTTGACCGTTTGCTTCAGGCATTCCCAGCACACAGCGCACGTGATCGTTCTCACACGAGCTCCAGGGGGCAGCAGACTAGGAGTGTTAGGGGTGCACACATCAGAAGTGGCGTTGGACAGAGGGGTTTTCTGACCAGGTTGTGGAGTGATTTTGCTATGACCGCAGACAGGACAGGTACTGCTGCATCAATTGAAAGTGACAGGCGACAACATTTGTCCAGTATGGTTACTAACTATTTTTCATCCCTTATCGATGTTATCCCTCAACCGTCATTCCCATTTGATTACTGGGCATCAAAATTAGACACCTGGCCAGAATTGGCAGAATATGCATTGCAGGAGCTTGCTTGCCCGGCAGCAAGTGTCCTATCAGAAAGAGTATTCAGTGCTGCAGGTTCAATATTAACCGAAAAAAGGACTCGTCTGGCTACCCAAAATGTTGACGATCTAACATTCATTAAAATGAACCACAACTGGATTTCGAAATCTTTTGCCCCACCTTGCCCGGCCAACACCTAGCTTTCCTATGAAAAGCTCTTGCCTGTGGACTACTGTGAATTACTTTTCTAATGTCTAATTTTCTGCAGCTGATTGTCCAGCATACGACATGTTTACACCTCCCTAAATGGCCAAACTCCCCACACGGGGCCGTGGTATCGCGACTTGGCGCAAGCACCCGTGAGACTGCTGTTTGTCTGAAGAGGTGGGTGTGCTCGCTTTTGGTCGACGGCATTGCTACTGGGTCCCTCATAGTACAATAAAGTGTCTCTGGCGGTGGTGGTGCGCACCCAACGTCAGACACACTGTTGTAACATGAGGGGCCCTGGGCCTGTAAGGCCGGCCACAAGAGAGTTCACCCACCCCCAGGTCAAACATTGCTCTACCACTTCCACAGTTATCTCTCACACTTCCACCAATGTTTAGTCTATGCGCTGACATCCTTCCATACCTGCCACTGACAATACCATTGTGTTGACATGTATGATGGTACTTAACATAGTCAGGGGCAGTGTCCTCTATTTACCACAGTAAATACTTTGCGCTAAATTAGTAGGTCTGAAACAACGCAGAGGATCCCACCCCTGAACCTAATGATTGCACCCTTTAGTGTTTTTGTTTTGTTTTAATGCGAGACATTCACATTTAATTGTTGTTTTTGACTACTAACTGGCAGACACTCATTACAATCGGCCTCCGTTGACCAGACCACTGCTGCCCGTGTACCCCTGGAACCAATTATAAAGTGCCTACAGCCAGCCCATTTTATTGTGTTAGGCCTTCGAAGCCTGTCTGCGGTCCCTCCTTCCACTAGGCCTCGACTGACCAGACCACTGCTGCCCGTGTACCCCTGGAACCAATTATAAAGTGCCTACAGCCCGCCCATTTTATTGTGTTAGGCCTTCGAAGCCTGTCTGCGGTCCCTCCTTCCACTAGGCCTCCACTGACCAGACCACTGCTGCCCGTGTACCCCTGGAACCTATTTTACAGTGCCTACAGCCAGCCCATTTTATTCTGTTAGGCCTTCGAAGCCTGTCTGCGGTCCCTCCTTCCACTAGGCCTCCACTGACCAGACCACTGCTGCCCGTGTACCCCTGGAACCAATTATAAAGTGCCTACAGCCAGCCCATTTTATTGTGTTAGGCCTTCGAAGCCTGTCTGCGGTCCCTCCTTCCACTAGGCCTCCACTGACCAGACCACTGCTGCCCGTGTACCCCTGGAACCTATTTTACAGTGCATAGAGCCTATTTTTTTATTTTATTTAATATTAATAAAGCCAGGATGGACTACGATGTACCACGCTATGAGCTACCCAGTTGACAATTCTTTTGCGAGAAAAGCCATCCCACCCCTCCACCAGCATGTTAAAGACCGCATTGTCCTTGCATTCTGTCAATCTGTGAGTCCAAAGGTACACCTGACAACAGACACATGGACCTGTAGGCATGGCCACGGAAGGTTACGTGTCCTTTGTGGCTCAATGGGTTAATGTATTGGATGCATGGTCCACACAGGGGACAGCCTGCTAAGTCTGTCTGCAGTCCCTAATTCAAGTTGTCCTCAACTGAATAAAGCTGAGCTTCTACCTTCTGGCTCTGATTAACTGCTGTTTTTAAACAAATTGGTGGTTCCGGCCTACAAACGGTGTCTGCCCCTGCCTGGTGTTGTCCTCAACTGAATAAAGCTGAGCTTCTACCTTCTGGCTCTGATTAACTGCTGTTTTTAAACAAATTGGTGGTTCCGGCCTACTAATGGTGTCTGCCCCTGCCTGGTGTTGTCCTCAACTGAATAAAGCTGAGCTTCTACCTTCTGGTTCTTATTAAGCTTTTTTTTTTTTTTTTTTTTTAAATTGCTGGATGGGGCCTAATACCTCTATTTGCTGCTCCCTGGTGTTTGTCCTCAACTGAATACAGCTGAGCTTCTACCTTCTGGCTCTCATTAAGTGCTGTGTTTTTAAAAAATGGTGTTTAGGGCCTACTAACGGTGTCTGCCCCTGCCTGGTGTTTGTCCTCAACTGAATACAGCTGAGCTTCAACCTTCTGGCTCTCATTAAGTGCTGTTTATTTAAAAAAAAAATGGTCTTTAGGGCCTACTAACGGTGTCTGCCCCTGCCTGGTGTTGTCCTCAACTGAATAAAGCTGAGCTTCAACCTTTTGGCTATCATTAAGTGCTGTGTTTTTAAAAATTGGTGGTTAGGGCCTACTAACGGTGTCTGCCCCTCCCTGGTGTTGTCCTCAACTGAATAAAGCTGAGCTTCTACCTTCTGGCTCTGATTAACTGCTGTTTTTAAACAAATTGGTGGTTCCGGCCTACTAACGGTGTCTGCCCCTGCCTGGTGTTGTCCTCAACTGAATAAAGCTGAGCTTCTACCTTCTGGCTCTGATTAACTGCTGTTTTTAAACAAATTGGTGGTTCCGGCCTACTAACGATGTCTGCCCCTGCCTGGTGTTTGTCCTCAACTGAATACAGCTGAGCTTCTACCTTCTGGCTTTTGGCCTATAGTATCAGATATTAAACTGCATTTGGCCTACTGGTGTGGTTGGGCCCTTGAAAAAGTGTTTGCTGCTCTTGGGTTTGCTACTCCACTGAACAAAGCAATGCCGCCTGTTTAGTCCTGTTACCAATTTTGAACTGCATTTAGCCTAATTTATTCTTTGGCCCTATATCTGTTTCCTCCTCATCCTGCCCATTGCCCAGCCACTGCTAGATGAGTCTGCTGGTACATTGACCTAGACCACTACATTCCCCTTGCACTCTACACAGCCAGAATCTGACCCTGCTGAAAGTAAGGTTCCCCTTCCCGCATGTTATACCACCTTACACAGGGACAAAGAGGAAGGTGCAGATGAAAGTGCAGGTTCCTTCATCAGGTGGGGGGGCATACTCGTTGGCGACGTCACTGGCACAGGGCCCCTCAGAGTACACAAAAGTGTCTCTGCTGGTGGGAGGCGCCCCCACCATGCAAACACACCGCCATACTTTGAGGGGCCCTGTGCCAGTGCCAATGCGAACGAGTGGGCCCCCCTGCTTGCTCAGGATCACAGCACTTGCAACGTTGAAATACTTACCTCTCCCTGCTCCACCGCCGTGACGTAGTCCACGTTTCCTGGGCCCATTAAAACCTTGAACCAGCCCTACCCCCAACAACTTTTGCCAAATGACCCCCAAGTTCCAATGCCCAACTATTATTATAAAGTTAATTAAGATTGACAAGCTTCAGAAACAAGAATGGATGTTTTTGCCATTAAAATGGGCACTGTAGGTGTTTTCCTGGCCTCCACTCACTGCCGACTATGCTTCCCCATTGACTTGCATTGGGTTTCGTGTTTCGGTCGATCCCCAACTTTTAGCGACAATCGGCCGACTGCACTCGACTCGACTCTGGACAAAATCGGGTTTCCCAAAACCCGACTCGATCTTAAAAAAACTGAGTCGCTCAACCCTATCTGGCGGTGCTAGGTGTGCACCATCGTATGCAAACCTATACATGGGGTGGTGGGAGGAGACCCATGTATACAATCTTCCATCCTTTCATGAGCATGTACTAGAGTGGTACAGATTTATAGATGACATCCTGTTTTTTTGGACTGGAACCTTGGAAGAGTGCAATGCTTTCATTGATTTCCTGAATGAGAACCCTTGTATCACGCTACTCGGGGTAAGCTAGAGAGATACGAAGTGAACCCCAAAGTGGACCCTCTGGGTCACGGTCCCAGAGCCCCCTAGGGCGAGCAAACCTGATGGGTGCACCCCCTATACAGGGAGTGTTAGGAGCAGGCCCAAGGAGGATGGAACCGCAACTGCCGGAGCCAAAGGGACGACTGGGTGGAGCAGAAGAACAGGTGCGCTGAAGATGATGAGAGAAACCAATGCGGAGTACTGGAAGGGAAAGAAATACCAATATTAATAAGACAGCCGGAGCAGGAGGAATAAGGGAACTGAGGACGTGGGAGACGCCGAACAAACAGAGACCGAGGTGGGGACGGAAACACAGAGGCTATGCCTAGAATGGGCCAGAGTATAACGCTGAACTAACGGGGCAGAAACAACGTAGATACACAGGCGCTTACCTGAGGAAGCGCCGAGCTGAAATACCCGATGGGCGCCGCCATATTGGAGGCAGGGCCATCGGGTCACGACCTCCCAGAAGGCCGAGCGGCGGAGGAGACCCTACGGCGCATGCGCTGACCGCCGACGCGCAGAGAGGCCGAGAAACTGGAAGAAGGAGAAGAGGGAGGGACCCTGGGAGCGCGCCGGCCGAACAGGCAAGTATCAGGAACCGTGACACCTTGGAATATCAAATTAACATCCAAAATATCCTCCACGGTGGTAGACTTCTTGGATTTAAAGATTACCTTGAGGGATAACTGTGTTATTACGAATCTTTATAGGAAAGAGACTGCTACCAACAGTTTACTCCACTATGGTAGTGCACATCCAGCCCATCTACGCAATAGTATACCAAAGGGCCAGTTTTTGCGAGTACGGAGAAATTGCTCAACATATGAGGATTTTCGGGCAGAATCAAGAAAGTTAACAGATAGGTTCCAAGATAGGGGGTACCCACGTGGGGTTATATCGCAAGCATTTCAACATTCCCGGCAATGTGAACGGGAAGACATTTTAAAACCCAAAGTAAAGAGTTCTACACGGACAGTGGATTTGATCACTATGTACCACAATCAGTGGGGGGATGTTTACAACATTCTTAAGAAAAATTGGGACATCCTATTGACAGAACCCAAACTTCTTCCTTGGTTGTCTGCTACCCCCAGGATGATAGCGAGGAGATCACGTAATTTGAAGGACAAATTGGTTTCCAGCCACTTCAGGCGTGCAACTACCAAAAGCAGTATTAGTGGTCGTATTTTTGGCACCTACCCTTGTGGTGGATGCAATGTTTGTGGTTACATGATCTCGGAACAGGGATGTTCTCTCCCACAGATACCCAGAAGAATTCAGCCATCCGCATATTTCAATTGCCGCACAAGGAATCTTGTGTATGCCTTGATCTGCAATTGTCCCAAACTGTATGTGGGTTACACCACACAAGAATTGAGACGTCGGGTACAGCAGCACTTCTCCAATATCAGGACGGCCCAAAAGGACTTGGAAAAAGGTAAGAAACTTTCATCGGTGGCAACACATTTCTTGCAAATTCATGGTGGCTCCATAGAGGGCATACAAGTTATGGGCTTAGAACGGGTGAAACCGGATATTAGGGGTGGTAACATCACCTTAGATTTACTGAGAAGAGAATCGTAGTGGATTTATAATTTGAATAGTCGGGCCCCGGTGGGTATCAACGAGGAGCCCCTTTTCACAGGTTCCTATAAACAGACGTAAGGTTTGCCCTTGTTATGTAATAATGGAACTTACAGTTTTTGTCTTTATAGGTGTTCTAAATTTGATGGCTCAACCCTTTACCTCATACAAGCGCGGTTGGATGGAGATGAGGACTCCGGGGACTTATGGACCGACATGAAGCACTTTTTCGCCAAATTGTACCTTGCTGCCAGCTGTACCCAGTCTCCTCCTAGAATAGCTCAAATTTTGATTGCTTTATTTGTGTGCTCTCCATTGTGTAGTTGAATGCTGTTTAGTGGGGGTGGCTTGGGGTCGGATTCGTTTGGCAACTAATGGATAAATCCCATTTATTTTGGGGCATATGCTTAACATGAGTGGTATATGCTTCCCCAGCTTGGGCCTACAACCTTTTCCTGTGATATGTATGCGCACGACCTCTGCATTCCACATTCTTTTTTAGTGGATCTTTACAATTTTGGTACATTATTCTCCTTACTATTGTCCTTTATAACATCTATGAACTCAGGCGTTGTTGTATAATTTGGTGCTCTAAATGACAGTGTCATTTATGATTTGCACAGAATTGAATTTTTCATTTGGTTGCTCGTATCCTTGATCACTTTACTATAAATAAAATATAGAATGCACCTTAGTCCCTCTATATATGTTTTTCATCATCAGAAATTAAGTTCTGATTTGATATGTACCAGGGTAATAAAGCCTGCAATTACAGGCATACTAGGTGATGGATGGGCTCCTAAAGGCGATCTATAGTAAGCGGCGTGTAACCATGGTGGGAATGGCGGACATATGCGCATCTCTCTTGTACAGCCTTCAAACATCGTTAAAAACGTGATACTCTGGGGACTACAGCAACATCAATGATTTAGGCCATTTTTGTGTTGTACAAATAGTGGCATTTATTTTGTTCACTGATTAGCTTATGTGCCTATTGCACATGGAACGCTATCAGACGCTGCGTCCACTCCATATTTTTTGGACTTAAGAGTTGGGCTGTTCTGTTAACATTTGGATATGCTGTGTTCAGGATATGTAAATATGGTGAACTTTTGTTTACTATCAGAACATATTAGTGATATTCGTTACTTGGCGCATGGGCTTTTGATTTATCTTTGACTTTGGGGCGCACATATTCCCAGGGCAATTCCCGTACCTGTGTAGACTTGTTGCAGGCATAATTAGCATATTCATTTAGTATGTATTGAAACATCGTGTTAATGTTCATGCCCTGCGACCTTACCATTGCAAATGGCCCCCTATTCTTGTGTGGTATCAAAACATAAATGTCTCCAATATACCTTTTTAATAGTGCATGCGCTCTGTGTCTTTATTTTTAGTTGGCTAATTCGTGCCTAGACATGCTGTTCTTTGGGCATATGGGTGCAATGAATGCCTCCCTATGTCTGTACTATGCAAGATAATTGACCTATCAATACTGCTTCCTCAAACGCATGCGCGATCGGTGCGCCCTAAACTACTAGGCGCTTATGTTTCCGTGGTAATCTTTACGCTTGCGCATTGACTCATTTTGAGTCCGTCTGGTGTTTTTGTGTCCTGATTATTATTTTTAGTTGCCTCACTTGTGTCGGGACATGCTGTCCTTTGGGCATATGGGTGCAATAAACACTTCCCCATTGCTTTATTATGAAAGATAATTGACTTATCAGTATTGCTCCCTCAAACGCATGCGCAATCAGTGCGCCCCACTAGGCGTTCATGTTTCCACGGTAAATCAGCACTGCTTCTCTAAACGCATGCGCAATCGGTGCGCCTCAAACTACTAGGTGCTTACGTCTCCATGGTAACCTTCGCGCTTGTGCACTGACTCATTACAGGTCCGTCAGGGATCTTTGTGCGCAGCTGCACATTTTGTAGTGATCTTGGCGCATACCCGGAAGTCCATACGGCTTGTCGCATAGTGGACTGATCGCACACGCCACGGCCTCCTTACAGGTGATTCTTATCTGATTTATTACTTATGTATATATAAGGGACGTACTCTGGACATATCCCTCACAACCTTCCCCTGATGAAGACGCTCTAGCAGCGTCGATACGCGTGGGGCCTTGGTCCCCCCCTATGGACTTATTTTGGTAATCTCTATATGCACTTTAGCTTTGCTATTTGCACATTTTGGATATCTTCTTGGCTACGCTGCTAAACATCCCCGTTTGGGGTAGGATTAGGGTAACCTTGGTTATTATTATAAGTTGTTGAGTGCATTAGGATTGGGGCAGATCCCTGACATATTATAGGGCATAGGATTTTTCTTTTCCCGTCCACTTTTGATATTTGGTCTGTTCCTGCTAACTTTGGTGGTCCATTACTATTCATACAGACTGGTATTTCAAGGCTGAGGTCAGCTGGCAGCATAGGATGTTAATTATTTGTTATTTATGTGCTGTATAGCTTTATTATATATATATCTGTATTTACCTTGCACACGCCTATACTGGTCTGGTGTCTTTTCATCTAAAATTATCCAGGGGGGACCTAGGTTGGTCTTTTCTTTTAAATGTTTTTATATTATGTGTTTTTGCTGTTGCCCTTTGTAATTAAGTGTTTAATAAAAGATAATATTGTTGGTTGATCCCACTAGTGTGCATATCTTTTTTCTCTGCTTATTTTCTTTGTACGTTGTTATATGCACGTGGTTGATCCCTGAGCTATTAAATTGTGTGGTGCCCGCTATTTCTTCTTTTACTTATTGGTATAAGTACTTGGTACTTAGTTCTATCATCTATTGTATTTATTATACTTTGCTGCCATCTACTGGCCATTGCTGTATTACACTGTAATATTTTGTTATGGTACTTTCCTATAATTCCTCTCTGTCTATAGCTCCTCCTATCTTTTTCCTTCTCTTCCTGTTTGTACTCCGTGCCATCTTAGACCACACATGTGCTGCAGAGCTGGAGAAAGGATTCTCTTGTTATCTCTAACCTGGAGCTTCTATGATCTCTAACCTGGAGCTTCTATTATCTCTAACCTGGTGCTTCTATTACAGCTCTAACCTACAGTCCTCACTCCTACCTCATCTTCATTCCTTCATCTTCCCTGACGCCTCATCTCATCAAGGTACTGTAAATAAAGTCTGTTGAATTCATCACTGCGTCATCCTTCCGGACCACCACGTGCAGCTGATAAGGACTAGGAGCACAGGTTGGCGAGTAACGCTATCCACCATTGTTTATACAGAGATTCGTGATCACATCCCTCAGACACATCTCATCCACGTATATCGGTGGCAGAATAGTAACAAGAGACCTAAGCCTTCAGTGTCTGTGTGCATATGCATTGTCTGCTAGCAAGTCTTAACCGTCCGCCATCTTAGCTAAAACATGTCCACAAAAGGCACCGTGAACCCATCTGTAAGTAAAGCACATCAGGTTAACGACACCACAGATGCTGCAGGAGCAGAGTCTACACTTACTGCAGAGCAAGATGTACAACCCAGACGTGTAACAAAGCTGACACAAAAGGCCAGAGTGAACTTGAGACTACTAGAGACAAGTTCCATGATAACCTAGAACATTTATGGGGCAGAGTTGAACACTATTTAGCAGCTCTTCCACGCTCTCACAGTAACACCGCAGATTTAATCGCCACATTGAAGAGTTTATCTGCCGCCTATGATCGCTACCAGAGACTGTCTGCAAGGTATATCACATTCCTGAGTAACTGTGACATGGAAGATGCCCCAGCAGAACTAGCTGAAAGGGAAACTATTCTCCAAGAAAAGACCTCATTAGTACGAGATGCCCAGAATAAAGCAGAACTCCGCATCGCTCACCTCCAAGAGGTTAGGTCACATCGCACAACATCGACCAAAATCACATCTCCGTCTTCCAGATCATCTCACTCCAGGAAGTCAACATTGTCCCACAAGCTACTGGAGATCCGTGCGGCTGTAGAGGAAGCTAGAGTAAAAAGCTCCTTTGCTAAAAGGGAGGCTGAAGTGGAAGTAGAAGCCCAAATGGAAGCTCAAACAAATGAGATAGAAGCTCAAAGGAAATTAAAAATACTCCAAGCAGAAAGGGAAGAAGCAACAGCCCTTGCTAAACTGAAGGTCCTTGAACAAACATTGGGACAAGAAGATAATTCAGACTGTCTTATTCCAGAAGAAATGGAGGACTCAGCTGATCGCACTTCTGACTACGTGCTAAGACATTTAACATCTGCACCAGCACCATCTCCAGTTTCTAACACGGATGCGCCCGCAAGTCAAGAAATGTCGCCACCTACTGCCGACAAGGTAACTTCCAGCACTAACTCACAATTTAGGCCACAGACAGCAGAACCTATAGAGACTAAACCGCAGTTTAACCCTTATGCCGCATCATTTCGTCCTGATTTGTCGCAGTCATATAAGCCAGAGAACTTACATCCCCTACAGATACCACAAGTTCATCCTGCAACAATGACCGGGAGATCGGACATGTCTGACTTCGCCAGATACATGATTCACCGGGATTTAATAAACATTAGTCTCTCAAAGTTTGATGATTGTGCCGAGAATTATAGAGCCTGGAAATCGACCTTTCAAGCAGTGATCCAAGACCTTAATCTCACTGGCAAGGAACAACTGGATTTGCTTGTTAACTGGTTAGGCCCTGAATCAGCAGAGCGCATAAAGACAATAAGGGCAGTTCATGTGGACTATTCAGATGCAGGTCTTATTGCAGCCTGGGAGAGACTGGAACAAACCTACGGCAGCTCCGAAGCCTTATTTAAAAGAACGTGCCTTATTTAAAAGACTGCAAACCTTCCCAAAGATAACTAACAAGGACAATAGAAAACTTCAAGATCTGAGCAACCTGCTAAAGGAAATAGAATTGGCAAAATTAGACCCACATCTCTCAGGACTGAGCTACTTAGATACGGCTCATGGCGTTAATCCAATCGTGTCCAAGTTGCCACACGGCATGCAGGACTCGACCTAAGTCAGTGGTGAACAGTCTATATGATCCACTTGGGTTTGTCACACCCCTGAATATACAAGGCAAGCTCCTGCTGAGACAACTCTCAGAGTGCATTAAGGACTGGGATATACCACTCCCTGCGGACAAACAACTAAGGTGGAAGTCGCGTAGAGAATCTCTTTGCACCTTGGATAAGATCCACATATCACGTTGTTACACTCCGGCATCCCTAGCTATGAGTCAAAGGAAAGAGATTCATGCATTCGCTGATGCCTCCACTGAAACTATTGCCGCTGTCGCTTACTTGAAGGTTGTAGACTCTAACAATGAAGCCAATGTTGGATTTGTTTGGAAAGGCTAAACTGGCTCCTAAACCTGAGCACACCATACCCAGACTCGAGCTTTGTGGGGCTGTACTAGCCATAGAGATTGCAGACTTCATACAGAGCGAACTAGCTATTTACGTGGATGACACAAAATTCTACACAGACAGGAAGGTAGTTCTGGGCTACATATATAACCAGACGAAACGCTTCTACATCTATGTCAGTAAGCGTGTGGAAAGGATCAGGAAATCCTCTAAACCCCAGCAATGGCAGCATGTCCCATCCCATCTTAACCGTGCGGACCTTGCTACTAGACCAGTGTCTATTGGTGCCTTTGGAAGCTCTTCTTGGTTAACAGGACCAGAGTTCCTTCACGACCAATGCGAAGAGACTGCCGTTGAAGACAGCTTCAACCTTCAGGATCCAGATGTCGACCCAGAGATCTGTCCTGATGTCAGCACCTTCATCACCAAATTTAAGGAGAAAGTTGGCTTGGACTGTCGACGTTTAGATCGCTTCTCAAGATGGACAAGGCTGGTTCGTGCCATTGCAAGGTTAGTACACATTGTACAATGCTATAGCAATAAGGACAGTAACATTGATTGTCATGGTTGGCATATCTGCCATAAGCAGAAGACATTGCTCTGAGTGAACTCATTGTGATACGCAATGTGCAGCAGAATGTTTTTCACAAGGAACTGGAATGTATACGTAAAAAGCAAGACGTTCCTAAAAACATCCCCATTGTCAACTTAAACCCAGTAATCGACAAGAGGTGTTTATTGAGAGTTGGTGGTCATTTTAACAAAGCTAAATTGGATGAGGCAGAAAAGAATCCTCTAATTATTCCTGGTCATCACCATATCACCACTCTACTAATACGACATTACCATGAAAAAATCAAACATCAAGGCAGACACTTCACTGAAGGAGCCTTAAGAGCTGCAGGCCTCTGGATTGTGGGAGCAAAGAGACCGGTTTCCCATTTAATTCATCATTGTGTTCAGTGTCGTAAGACAAGAGGAAAACTGCAACAACAACAGATGTCTGATTTGCCTGCTGATAGGACAAGCACAGAGCCTCCATTTACCTATGTTGGCTTGGACGTTTTTGGCCTATGGGCAGTCGCTGCATGTCGGACCAGAGGTGGACATGGGGAAAATAAATGTTGGGCAGTGTTGTTCACGTGCATGAGTGTACGAGCAATACACATAGAAGTGATAGAGTCCATGGATTCCTCCAGTTTCATCAATGCCCTAAGACGATTCTTCTCCATCAGAGGACCAGTAAAACAATTAAGATCTGATTGTGGAACAAACTTTGTAGGTGCCTGTCGAGAACTACAACTGAATTCAACACCCGTCCAGAACTTCTTGACAACCAATGGCTGTTTCTGGGTCTTCAATCCTCCTCATGCTTCCCATATGGGCGGATCATGGGAAAGACTAATAGGCATTACTTGTTGGATACTGGAATCTATGCTGATGGACTCAAATCTTTCAAGACCTTGACCACTTTCTTAGCAGAAGTCTTGGCTATAGTAAACTCAAGACCTCTTGTACCCATATCTATGGCTCCAGAATCTCGCACTATTCTCACTCTGGCAACTCTCCTTACCCAGAAACTTGGAACTGTTCCTAACCCGCCTGAAGACTCTGTGTCCGGTAACAAATATCAGAAATGGTGGAAACATGTGCAACATCTGGCCAATTGTTTCTGGAATAGATGGAAGAGGGAATACCTGACACGTCTCCAAAAACAAAGAAAATGGCAACAAGTAAAGCCAAATTTACAAGTAGGAGATATTATCCTCATGAAAGACCAGAAGGAGGAAAGACACACATGGCCTATGGGACTTATATCTAAAACCTTTCCAAGTGACGATGGCAAGGTACGCAAGGTAAAAGTGACAGTTACTAAGCAAGGTGACCCCAAATCTTTCATTAGGCCTGTACCAGTTGCGACTTGTATTGTTCAAGATTATTGTACCTGTTTTTATTATGTATACCCCTCCTCACATGTAAAGCGCCATGGAATAAATGGCACTATAATAATAAATAATAATAATATCAGAGATTATCTTACTCATACCGGTTGAGGATTGATTATCCATCCAATCAGTAGGAACTCTTTCAAGGAACTTGAACCTTTGGATTACAAATGGGTTGGAGACAGTTTGGCCTAGCGCGGCTACTCCAATCCGAAGATGGGTTATCCTTTGGATTACTTCAGGAACTCGTAATAGACATTCGTCTCCGGTAATCTCCGGTCCTCCCAAGACCTCCTTCTCTCCTCCACACTTATTCGCTCCTCATCCAATCGCCTCCAAGACTTCTCCCGAATATCCCCAATCCTCTGAAACTCTCTGCCCCAACATGTCCGACTATCAGCCACATTCGGATCCTTCAGATGGATCCTGAAAACCCATCTCTTCAGGAAAGCCTACAGCCTGCACTGACCCCGCTGCCTCCTCATCACTACCGAAGCTACCGCCTCACCAACACCAGAGCTCCTGCAACCCTCAACCTACTGTCTCCTTCCCCATAATCCTGTAGGCTATAAGCCCGCAAGGGCAGGGTCCTCGCACCTCTTTATCAGTCTGTCATTGTTAGTGTAATAATTATAGGGGATAACTCAGGAGACTCTTTGCATGGAACAAGACAACTACAGGACACAGTTTTATAAGTGGTAAAGTCTATATTATCACACAGTGATTCAAACAGGTGCAGAGAGAAACTCAAGCCCACAACACTTGGTGTAAATATTAAATGCAGCTTAACAGTCTATAGGGAACTTCAGAGGAAAAGGCAATCACGCAGAAAGTCTATGAAGCACAATTATTCTTGAGGATACTTGACACGAATAAGTCCTTGTTTTAGTCCAAACACAGATAGCTATGCTTATAAGGCAGTTCAAATAATATCTTTAGCACAACCAGGGAGGCCTGGTGTTATGACCCCAATGGCGAGGGTCTCAGAGGAACGTGGAAGTCTGCAGAATACAAAAATCCAGCTCATAGGGCAGTGGTAACTGGGTTGACCATATATCTACTCCTAACGCCAACACTAGAAGTAGCCGGGGATCATTCCTACGTTGATTCTAGATGACACGCGCCAGCCGGAGAATCTAGCTACCCCTAGTAGAGGAAAACAAAGACCTTTCTTGCCTCCAGAGAAGGGGACCCCAAAGCTGGATAGAAGCCCCCCACAAATAATGACGGTGAGGTAAGAGGAAATGACAAACACAGAAATGAACCAGTTTTAGCACAGAGAGGCCTGCTTACTGATAGCAGAATAAAGAAAGGTAACTTATATGGTCAACAAAAACCCTATCAAAATCCACACTGGAAATTCAAGAACCCCCGAACCGTCTAACGGTCCGGGGGGAGAACACCAGCCCCCTAGAGCTTCCAGCAAAGGTCAGGATATAGATTAGGAACAAGCTGGACAAAAATACAAAACCAAAACAAATAGCAAAAAGCAAAAGGCAGACTTAGCTGATATAACTGGAACCAGGATCAGTAGACAAGAGCACAGCAGACTAGCTCTGATAACTACGTTGCCAGGCATTGAACTGAAGGTCCAGGGAGCTTATATAGCAACACCCCTAACTAACGACCCAGGTGCGGATAAAAGGAATGACAGAAAAACCAGAGTCAAAAAACTAGTAACCACTAGAGGGAGCAAAAAGCAAATTCACAACAGCCTGGGTAATAGTCTCAGGTTTTTGCAGAGCAGCAACAGCTTACATGTCCAGCAAATGCAGATGGAGAAAACACAAGCAGCAGATGAAGGAGGATTACTGGAAACTGGTGTATGCAGCAGGAACTCAGAGCAGAGTAGCAGGATAACCACACAGGTTCACAGGAGCAGGTATATAGCCAGGGAGTCACCAGAGGTCAGGAGCTGGATGCAAGGCAGAATACTCTAGCACAGACTGAAGGCTGGGGTGGAGTTTTATAGCAGGAGACACAGTGCACATGAGACCAAAGACGCCATCTTGGAAAAGGGCAGTAATGCACAAAAGGTAATAAAAATGTTCAGAGTCCTGACATTACTCCCTCCTTAGAAGCGGCCTCAGGACGATCCTGGACCTGGTTTCTCAGGGAATCTCTGATGAAAATGAGAAATCTTCTGTTGGGCATTGATGTTTTCCACAGGTTCCCAAGAGTCTTCCTCAGGGGGATTATCCCTGCCATCTTATCAGATATTGGAGCCGATTCCTGCGAATCCTGGAATCAATAATTTCCTCCACCACAAATTGTTCTTGCCCATCAATCACCACAGGCTGCGGAGGTGGCACAACACGTCCCTGGAAGGTATTAGGAGATACAGGCATTAGTAAAGATACATGAAAAACTGGGTGTACCTTCATAGCCCTAGGCAGCTTCAGCCGGCAGGCCACAGAGCTCACAATACCGTTGATCTTGAAAGGGCCAATGAATTTCTGTCCAAGTTTTTGTGAAGGAACATTTAACTTCAGATTCTTAGTTGCTAACCACATGGAATCTCCTACCTTGAACATGGGTGCAGGTTTCCGGAATCTATCAGCCGATCTCTTATAATGTTCTTGAGCTGTGGTCAGGGATTCCTTGAGAACCTCCAGATTTTGCCTCATCGCAGTCAGTCTTTCCTCTGCTGCCGGAACCGGAGAATTAATTTGGAGACCTAGGAAGATACACGGATGATAACCCAGATTGGCAAAGAAAGGAGTGAACTTAGTGGAGGCGCTGAGAATTGTTGTATGAAAATTCGGCTAACGGCAGTAACTCCAACCAATCATCTTGGAGATGGCTGACATAGCGTCTTAGATATTGTTCCAACGTCTGGTTGGTATGCTCAGTCTGACCATTTGTCTGGGGATGGTAAGCGGAAGAGAGACAGACATTAATATTGAGTGCAGAGCAAAACCCCTTCCAGAATCTTGAAGTGAACTGTACTGCACGGTCATAGATGATCTCATCCGGGACCCCATGCAGCCGGAAGACATTCTGAATAACCAAGTTCACTGTATCCTTAGCTGAGGGGAGGCCGGTGCATGGAACAAAATGAGCGGCTTTAGTCAGGCGATCAACTACCACCATGATTGTATTCATGCCCCCCGATGTAGGCAGCTCCACAATAAAGTCCATTAATATAGACCCCCAAGGACGGGACGGAACAGGTAATGGTTGCAGGAGACCCGTAGGTGCCACACGAGGAGTCTTGTAACGAGCACATAACTCGCAAGAGAGAACATAGTCCTTAGTATCCTTCAGGCAAGTTGGCCACCAGAAGAATCGGCTCAGGAACTCTTGTGTCTTCTGTACCCCCCTGTGACCAGCCAACTTGGAGTCATGTACCAACTTGAGGATCTGCAGACGGACGACCTCAAGGACGAAGATACGTCGATCTCTGAACCACATGCCACCCTTAAAGACAAGATTAATATCCACAGGTGGGTTGGCCAGAAATACATCACCGTCATAAGCCTCCCTGCACTCCTTCCACAAGTCCTGATCGTGGATAACTCCGATGAAATTGGCATCAGATAGAATGGTCTTGGACGGGGCTCCAGGTACGGAATCCGCAGCATGGATTTGGGATAAAGCATCAGCCTTCCCATTACGAGAACCTGGACGATACGAGATAACAAAGTTAAATTGATTTAAAAATAAGTTCCAACGAGCCTGACGAGGAGAAAGACATCTAGCGGATCTAAGGAACTCTAAATTGCGATAGTCAGTTAGCACTATGATCTGTTGTGCAGCTCCTTGCAGATGATGCCTCCATTCTTTGAAAGCCGCAATAATAGCCAGCAATTCCTTGTCTCTCACGTCGTAATTCTTCTCTGCTGAGGTTAGTCTGCGGGAAAAGGAAGCACAAGGATATAGCAGACCCTTCTCTCCAGTTCTTTGGGAGAGAATAGCCCCCAAAGCATTATCAGAAGCGTCCACCTCGACAATGAAAGAAAGTGTTGGATCTGGGTGTATCAACAGCGGTGCTGAGGTGAAACAGATCTTAAGCCGATCAAAAGCTTCTTGAGCCTGTGATGATTGACCTCTTTAAAGGGCTTTTCCTTCTTTGTCAAGGAAGTAATGGGATGGACAATATCAGAAAAATTTTGAATGAAGAGTCTGTAGAAATTTGCAAAACCAATAAAACGTTGGACCTCCTTAACGTTCTTGGGTACCGGCCAGTCAAGGATAGTCTGAATCTTACCAGATTCCATGTTCAGCCCCTGGGGAGAGATGATATAACCTAAGAACTGTATCTCAGAACGATGGAACTCGCATTTCTCCAGCTTAATATAAAGATGGTTCTCTTTCAGACGTCTTTTAAACAGTTTTGACATGTTCTTCATGTTCCTGTAGAAAGTCAGAAAAGATTAGTATATCATCCAAATAGATCACCACAAACTGGTCCAACAAATCTCTGAAAATGTCATTAGCAAGGTGTTGAAACGTTGCAGGGGCGTTACAAAGCCCGAAGGGCATCACAAGATAATCAAAGTGTCCATAGCGGCATCTGAATGCTGTGTTCCACTCATCCCCTTGACAAATACGCAACAAATTATAAGCCCCATGAAGATCCAGTTTAGAGAACACCTTAGCATGGCGGACTCTTTCCAGTAATTCGGGAATCAGAGGCAAAAGGTAACGGTTTCGTATGGTTACCTTATTGAGTTCCCGATAGTCAACACAGGGTATCAGGGTCCCATCCTTCTTCTTTACAAAAAATATAGGTGCCCCTTCTGGTGAGGAAGAAGGATGTATGAAGCCTTTGGCCAGATTTTCATCAATATACTCCTTTAAGGCTTGAAGCTCAGGTGCCGCCAAAGGGTATACGTTACCAAAAGGAATAGCTGCCCCAGGAAGCAGCTCAATGGGACAGTCATAATGCCTGTGTGGAGGAAGCTGATCTGCATTCTTGTCACAGATGTCAGAGAACTCTTTATATGCTGAAGGTAAAGTAAATACCTGTACATGTGGTTCCATAGCCGTGGACTCAGGGACAGCTTCTGTTAATGCTGAGTTGCTCCTTGTTGGAAAGATAATCTCCTTGGTCTCCCAGTTGATAATTGGGTTCTGAGAACGCAACCAAGGAATGCCTAAAATCACAGGAAAATGAGGAGAAGAAATTAGCAAGAAAGAAAGTTGCTCCTGATGATTAGGCTCCAACAAAATTTCAAGGGGTACGGTCTCCTGATCCACAGGCCCAGAGATTAAAGGTTTCCATGGTAATTGGAGAGGCTCTTTGCTGAATTTCAATACCATGTTCCTTGGCAAATGCGATATCCATGAAATTGCCACCTGCACCAGAGTCAATCATAGCTGCACTGGAAATCCACTGTCCTGTACACAGGATCTTAATAGGGAGAGAACAGTGAGAGTTCTTCTCCTTCAGCTCCTTGGGGGATGAAGTCGTAGAAAGTGAATGGAATACAGCGTTTAAAGGCAGGCTACATTCAGAGATGTCAGATTCATCATCACAGTTGTCATATTCTCCTACCTCTGCTAGTACCTTGCTAGGCCGCTTGGGACACTTGGGACAGTTAATTAAAAAGTGGTCAGACTGGCCGCAGTAGAAACATAGACTTTCACGAAGGCGATGCTCCCGGCGCTCATTAATCTAGCGCCTCTGAACGGAATCAATTTGCATGGGCACCTCCTCCACCTCCCGAGAGGTTTTAACTGCAGGCTCTTTGGAAGGAAGGGAAAAGTTAGAAGTACGGTTATATGCAGCAAACTTCTCCTGCCTACGCTCAGTAAGGCGAATGTCTATGCGCACACAATGCTGTATAAATGTCTCTAGCTCTTGTGGTGACTCAGATCGAGCTAGTTCATCTTTTACAATACTAGACAGACCCCTTTTAAAAATAGGCAATTGTGCATAACTGTCCCAATTGGTATCGACCGCTAATCTCCTGAATTCAGTAGCATACTCAATAACAGAACGTTTAACCTGGCGTAAAGACAATAAAGCAGATTCACGGCGATTAGGATCATCAAACATTAATGCCATAGCAGCCAAGAAATCATCCAAGTTATTTAACCGTGGGTCACAAGACTCAATCATCGGATTCGCCCAGGTGAGCGCTCGTATGGCCAGCAGCATTATTACACACAATACTTTGGATCTATCAGAAAATGGTCAGCATGCACATCAAAATATAGCATACATTGATTCACAAAGCCACAAAATTTGTCGTGATCACCATTAAATCTGAATGGGGAAACTTAGGTGGGCTAGCTGGTGGCGGTTGCCCAGAGGGTAAAATCGCTTGTGCAGCTATTTGCATGCTTATGTCCTGAAAAGCCCGTCCATACTGGGACTCTATGCCAGCAAGTTTGTTTTCGTGGGCTGCCATACGGGTGCTTAAGTCCTGAAAAGTTTGTCCAAACACTTGTTGATTGTGTTCAATGCTTCCAAACTTCTTTTGCAGACTTTCCACATCTTTCTGCAGTGATCTAATTATGGAAAACACCTGCTCTAATCTGCTTTCTGCAGTCATTGTTCCAGCAGTCTCCTTTTTTTCTGGCTAGAGTACCCTGTAATAATTATAGGGGATAACTCAGAAGACTCTTTGCATGGAACAAGACAACTACAGGACAGTTTTATAAGTGGTAAAGTCTATATTATCACACGGTAATTCAAACAGGTGCAGAGATAAACTCAAGTCCACAACACTTGGTGTAAATATTAAACAATTAAATACCACAGTGCACCCAAGGATATCCACAAATCATATACAATATCTCACTATATCAGTACATAAACCATTATATAGGGTGCTGTCATGATCTCTGCAGGCAGAGATCATAGCAAGCCTATAGAGGGACAAGCTCTCGGAAGATGGAACTATACTGACCATGAACTAAGCCTGCCGCGCAACTAGAAATAGCCAGGTAGCATTTCCTATTTATCGCTAGATGCCCAGCTCTGGCCTAAGACCTAAATAGCTAGCAGAGGGAAATATAAGACCTGGCTCACCTCTAGAGAAATATTCCAAAGAAGACAGTAGCCCCCCACATATAATGACGGTGAGTTCAGATGAAACTACAAACGCAGCAGGAAAATAGTCTTAGCAAATTTGAGGTCCGCTTACTAGATAGCAGAAGACAGATAGTGTTTTTCTGCTGACCATGAAAGTATACTAACAAAACACCATCCAGAGATTACCTTAAACTCTGGCATTAACTCATAACGCCAGAGTAGCAATCCCTGATCAACGAGAGCTTTCCAGACACAGTAACAAAACTTCAGCTGTGAACTGGAACAAATAGGCAAAACAAAACATGGACAAAAGTCCAACTTATCTAGTAGTAGTCTAGAAGCAGGAACAAGCACTGAGAGGCATCAGATAACATTGTTGACCGGCAAGAAACCACCAGAGAAATGAGCTTAAATAGCGACACCCACTACTGATGGAACCAGGTGAAACAGGAAAGAGGATGACAAGTCCAATTCCACAAGCGGCCACCGGGGGAGCCCAGAATCCAAATTCACAACAGTACCCCCCCCTCAAGGAGGGGGCACCGAACCCTCACCAGATCCACCAGGGCGACCAGGATGAGCCCTATGGAAGGCACGAACAAGATCAGAAGCATGAACATCAGATGCATTGACCCAAGAATTATCCTCCTGGCCGTAACCCTTCCAGTTGACCAGATACTGGAGTCTCCGTCTGGAAACACGAGAGTCCAAAATTTTCTCCACAACGTACTCCAACTCACCCTCAACCAACACCGGAGCAGGAGGCTCAACTGAAGGTACCACAGGTACCTCATACCTGCGCAATAACGACCGATGAAAAACGTTATGAATGGAAAAGGACGCAGGGAGGTCCAAACGGAAAGAAACAGGATTAAGAATCTCCAATATTCTATAAGGGCCGATGAACCGAGGTTTAAACTTAGGAGAAGAGACCCTCATAGGGACAAAACGAGAAGACAACCACACCAAATCTCCAACACAAAGCCGAGAACCAACACGACGATGACGGTTGGCAAAACGCTGAGTCTTCTCCTGGGACAACTTCAAATTGTCCATAACCTGCCCCCAGATGTGATGCAATCTCTCCACCACCGCATCCACTCCAGGACAATCCGAGGATTCCACCTGACCGGAGGAAAATCGAGGGTGAAACCCCGAATTACAGAAAAACGGGGACACCAAGGTGGAAGAGCTGGCCCGATTATTGAGGGCGAACTCTGCCAATGGCAAAAAAGCAACCCAATCATCCTGGTCAGCAGAGACAAAACACCTCAGATATGTCTCCAGGGTCTGATTAGTCCGCTCGGTCTGGCCATTAGTCTGAGGGTGAAAAGCAGATGAAAAAGACAAATCTATGCCCATCCTAGCACAGAATGCCCGCCAAAATCTAGACACAAATTGGGTACCTCTGTCAGAAACAATATTCTCAGGAATACCGTGCAATCGGACAACATTCTGAAAAAACAGAGGAACCAACTCAGAAGAAGAAGGCAACTTGGGCAGAGGAACCAAATGGACCATTTTAGAGAAACGGTCACAGACCACCCAGATGACAGACATCTTCTGGGAAACAGGCAGATCTGAAATAAAATCCATCGAGATGTGTGTCCAAGGCCTCTTAGGAATAGGCAAGGGCAACAGCAGTCCGCTAGCCCGAGAACTACAAGACTTGGCCCGAGCACAAACGTCACATGACTGCACAAAGACTCGCACATCTCGTGACAGGGAAGGCCACCAGAAGGATCTTGCCACCAAATCCCTGGTACCAAAAATTCCGGGATGACCTGCCAATGCAGAAGAATGTACCTCAGAGATGACTCTGCTGGTCCAATCATCCGGAACAAACAGTCTATCAGGCGGACAACGATCCGGTCTATCCGCCTGAAACTCTTGCAAGGACCGCCGCAGATCAGGAGAAACGGCCGACAAAATTACTCCCTCCCTAAGGATACCTGTGGGTTCAGAATTACCAGGAGAGTCCGGGTCAAAACTCCTAGAAAGGGCATCTGCCTTAACATTCTTAGAACCCGGTAGGTATGACACCACAAAATTAAAGCGAGAAAAAAATAAAGACCAGCGCGCCTGTCTAGGATTCAGGCGTCTGGCAGTCTCAAGATAAATCAAATTTTTGTGGTCAGTCAATACCACCACCTGATGCCTAGCCCCCTCGAGCCAATGGCGCCACTCCTCAAACGCCCACTTCATGGCCAAAAGCTCCCGATTCCCAACATCATAATTCCGCTCTGCGGGCGAAAATTTGCGAGAAAAGAAGGCACAAGGCCTAATGACGGAGCAGTCGGAACCTTTCTGCGACAACACTGCCCCAGCTCCGATCTCCGAAGCGTCAACCTCAACCTGAAAAGGCAGATTCACATCAGGCTGACGCAACACAGGGGCAGAGGCAAAACGGCGCTTAAGCTCCTGAAAGGCCTCTACAGCATGAGGGGACCAATTAGCAACATCAGCGCCTTGTCTGGTCAAATCAGTTAGTGGTTTAACGACATCCGAAAAACCAGCAATAAATCGGCGGTAAAAGTTGGCAAAGCCCAAAAATCTCTGAAGACCCTTAAGAGAGGAGGGCTGAGTCCAGTCACAAATAGCTTGCACCTTGACGGGATCCATCTCAATGGAAGAGGGAGAAAAAATATACCCCAAAAAGGAAATTTTCTGGACCCCAAAAACGCACTTAGACCCCTTCACACATAAAGAATTAGACCGCAGAACCTGAAAAACTCTCCTGACCTGCTGGACATGAGAGTCCCAGTCATCAGAAAAAATCAGAATATCATCCAGATATATTATCATAAATTTATCCAGAAAATCGCGGAAAATATCATGCATAAAAGACTGGAAAACTGAAGGGGCATTAGAAAGACCAAAAGGCATGACCAAATACTCAAAGTGGCCCTCGGGCGTATTAAATGCGGTCTTCCACTCATCCCCCTGCCTGATCCGCACCAAATTATACGCCCCACGAAGATCAATTTTAGAGAACCACTTAGCACCCTCTATACGAGCAAACAAATCAGTAAGCAATGGCAATGGGTATTGATACTTAACAGTGATCTTATTCAGAAGCCGATAATCAATACATGGTCTCAAAGAGCCGTCTTTTTTTTGAGACAAAGAAAAACCCAGCTCCCAAGGGAGAAGAAGATGGACGAATATGTCCCTTTTCCAAAGACTCCTTTATATATTCCCGCATAGCAGCATGTTCCGGCACAGACAGATTAAACAAACGACCCTTGGGATATTTACAACCCGGTATCAAATCTATGGCACAATCGCACTCACGGTGCGGAGGTAACGACCCAAGCTTGGGTTCGTCAAAGACATCTTGATAATCAGAGAGGAACTCAGGGACTTCAGAGGGAATGGACGACGAAATAGAAACCAAAGGTAAGTCCCCATGAATACCCTTACATCCCCAGCTCAACACAGACATTGCTCTCCAGTCCAAGACTGGGTTGTGAGACTGCAACCATGGCAATCCCAGTACCAAATCGTCATGTAAATTATACAGCACCAGGAAACGAATAATCTCCTGGTGATCCGGATTGATACGCATGGTTACTTGTGTCCAGTATTGTGGTTTATTATTAGCCAATGGGGTGGAGTCAATCCCCTTCAGAGGAATAAGAGTCTCCAAAGGCTCTAAATCAAAACCACAACGATTGGCAAAGGACCAATCCATAAGACTCAGAGCGGCGCCAGAGTCAACATAGGCGTCCGTGGCAATGGATGACAAAGAGCAAATCAGGGTTACAGACAAAATAAACTTAGACTGAATGGTGCCAATGGAAACAGACTTATCAAGCTTCTTTGTACGCCTAGAGCATGCTGATATAACATGAGTAGAATCCCCACAATAGAAACACAATCCATTCTTCCGTCTAAAATTCTGTCGCTCGCTCCTGGACAGAATTCTATCACACTGTATACTTTCTGGCGTCTTTTCCATAGACACCGCCAGATGGTGCACCGGTTTGCGCTCCCGCAGACGCCTATCAATCTGAATAGCCATTGTCATGGACTCATTCAGACCTGCAGGCACAGGGAACCCCTGAGCAAGGAAATCACAATCCTAACCTGCTGAGCAGGGTCTCCAGCTGAACGAGACTTCAGGGACAAATAAAGCTTACAATTATTTCGGAAATTCTGGAAGCTAGCTCTATTCCCTGTGAAGAACTCCGGCAAAGGAATTCTCGGCTCAGATACCGGAGCATGTACCACAAAATCTTGTAAATTTTGTACTTTCGTGATGAGATTATTCAAACCCGCAGTTACACTCTGGAGATCCATTATTGTCAGGTGCACACAGAGCCATACAGAGATTAGGAGGAGAGAGAGAAAAAAGACTGCAGCAAGGCAGACTGGAGGAAAAAAAAAAAAAAAAAAAAAAAAAATTCCAGCAGACTTCTTATAACTCTCCTTTCTCAACCTGGGTCTTTAACACTTTAGGGGCCGGTCAAACTGTCATGATCTCTGCAGGCAGAGATCATAGCAAGCCTATAGAGGGACAAGCTCTCGGAAGATGGAACTATACTGACCATGAACTAAGCCTGCCGCGCAACTAGAAATAGCCAGGTAGCATTTCCTATTTATCGCTAGATGCCCAGCTCTGGCCTAAGACCTAAATAGCTAGCAGAGGGAAATATAAGACCTGGCTCACCTCTAGAGAAATATTCCAAAGAAGACAGTAGCCCCCCACATATAATGACGGTGAGTTCAGATGAAACTACAAACGCAGCAGGAAAATAGTCTTAGCAAATTTGAGGTCCGCTTACTAGATAGCAGAAGACAGATAGTATACTTTCATGGTCAGCAGAAAAACACTAACAAAACACCATCCAGAGATTACCTTAAACTCTGGCATTAACTCATAACGCCAGAGTAGCAATCCCTGATCAACGAGAGCTTTCCAGACACAGTAACAAAACTTCAGCTGTGAACTGGAACAAATAGGCAAAACAAAACATGGACAAAAGTCCAACTTATCTAGTAGTAGTCTAGAAGCAGGAACAAGCACTGAGAGGCATCAGATAACATTGTTGACCGGCAAGAAACCACCAGAGAAATGAGCTTAAATAGCGACACCCACTACTGATGGAACCAGGTGAAACAGGAAAGAGGATGACAAGTCCAATTCCACAAGCGGCCACCGGGGGAGCCCAGAATCCAAATTCACAACAGGGTGCGCTGTGAAGGTAGACAGTGGAAACCACTGCCAAGGAAGAGACTAAAACCAGAGCAACGAACCAGGAAAAACACCAGAAAGTATACCAGTTCAAGGGTAATTAAAAATTATGCCTTTATTTTAAGCAAGTGGCAAATGGTTACATAAAAAAAACCCTGACGAAGGACAGTGCTCCGAAACGCGCGTCGGGTGTGCGCGGATACGGGACCCAGCCCCCCACAGGTATATGAGAAAGATTTATTGCTGTGCTGTTTTCAGATTTTTTTTGCACATTTTATTACAAGATTGGTGTGGAATGCACAGTTCCTGACCTTAATTTTTGGTCATAGCACTTAAGCACTTTATTTATTATTTTTTTCTGGCTATATATATATAATTTTTGCAAGTTTTGCACTGCTGCACTTTGTAATTGCTGCAAACTTTGATTCTTCTTCACAAATTAATATTTTAAATAATTCCCCCTTTTTTTCACCTATTAGCACTTTGATACATTGGTACAGCTGAAGTAAAAATCCTTATAATGTGGTATTTGGGGTTATTTCCTTGCTGGGAATCATTATGATCTTATCCTGTTCCTGCACAATTTCTGTTTTTTTGTATTTTTTTTATTTTTTATGTATTTTTATATATATATTCATTTATATATCATCTTTTGTACATTTTTATTTTTATGTAACCATTTGCCACTTGCTTAAAATAAAGGCATAATTTTTAATTATGAACTGGTATACTTTCTGGTGTTTTTCCTTGACACAAATAAGTCCTTGTTTTAGTCCAAACACAGATAGCTATGCTTATAAGGCAGTTCAAATAATATCTTTAGCACAACCAGGGAGGCCTGGGTAATAGTCTCAGGTTTTTGCAGAGCAGCAACAGCTTACATGTCCAGCAAATGCAGATGGAGAAAACACAAGCAGCAGATGAAGGAGGATTACTGGAAACTGGTGTATACAGCAGGAACTCAGAGCAGAGTATCAGGATAACCATCCAGGTTCACAGGAGCAGGTATATAGCCAGGGAGTCACCATGGGTCAGGAGCTGGATGCAAGGCAGAATACTCTAGCACAGACTGAAGGCTGGGGTGGAGTTTTATAGCAGGAAGACACAGTGCACATGAGACCAAAGACGCCATCTTAGAAAAGGGCAGTAATGCACAAAAGGTAATAAAAATGTTCAGAGTCCTGACAGTTAGTTTGTTTAGTGTAAGTGATATCTGTAACTTGTATGTAACCCCTTCTCATATACAGCACCATGGAATCAATGGTGGTATATAAATAAATAATAATAATAATTCATCTCTCTTGTTATACAATATGTTGTTGTTGCATTGCATGCGTTGTTTTTATCTTACAGGTTGAGGTATCCCTCCATGCACTTCAGGTAAACACTCCCAATTCGAGACTGTTGGTATAGTGAAATCCAAGGATTTCAGACGGGGAGTGTACTGTTCAGTTTATTCTCATAGACTTTCAGCCATACATGGACATTTATGTAATGGTAATATACTTAGTTCTATCATCTATTGTATTTTTTATACTTTGCTGCCATCTACTGATCATTGCTGCATTACACTCTTATATTTTGTTATGGTACTTTCCCATAATACCTCTCTGTCTATAGCTCCTCCTATCTTTTTCCTTCTCTTCCTGTTTGTACTCCGTGCCATGTTAGAACATACATGTGCTGCAGAGCTGGACAAAGGATTCTCTTGTTACCTCTAACCTGGAGCTTCTATTATCTCTAACCTGGAGCTTCTATTATCTCTAACCTGGTGCTTCTATTACAGCTCTAACCTACAGTCCTCACTCCTACCTCACCTTCATTCCTTCATCTTCCCTGACATCTCATCTCATCTCATCAAGGTACTGTAAGTAAAGTCTGTTGAGTTCATCACTGCATCATCCTTCTGGACCACCACGCGCAGCTGATAATGACTAGGAGCACAGGTTGGTGAGTAACGCTATCCGCCATTGTTTATACAGAGATTTGTGATCACATCCCTCAGACACATCTAATCCACGTATATCGGTGGCAGAATACATTGAATAAACGTCCTGAATGGCCACATAAAACCAAAGTTCCCATTAATATAAATTTGGTAGTCCTATACTGTTTGCCAATGCATTTAATGCAAGGCCTGATCTGCCCCAAAGTTTAACGCACTCCAAAAACCCTTTGAACAGATGTCCTGGATGGCCACATGAAACAAAAGTTCCCATTATTATGATTTTTGTAGTCCCATAAAGTTTGCCCATGAGGTGAATGCAATGCCTGCTCCAAATTTGGACGCATCCCAATTACCCAAAAAACAGATATCCTGCATTGGAGAATGTCAGTGTTGAGGATGAACACCCGGCAATGGAGCATTGCAGCGTTGAGCCTGAAGAACCTGCATTGTAGAATTGCACTGTAGCATTGCTTTGCACTGCTGAACATCCAACAATGGAGAATTGCAGTGTTAAGCCTGAAGAACCTGCAGTGGAGAATTGCAGTGTTGAGGATGAAGACCCGGCAGTGGAGAATGTCAGTGTTGAGGCTGAAAAATCTGCAGCGGATAATTTCAGTGTTGAGGCTGAAAAACCTGCATTGGTGAATTGCAGTGGTGAGCTTGAAGAACCTGCCGTGGACAATTGCAGTGTTTAGGTAGAAGAAACTGTAGTGGAGAATTGCAGTGTTGAGGATAAAGACCCGGCAGTGGAGCATTGCAGTGTTAAGCCTGAAGAACCTGCATTGTAAACATTGCAGTGTTGAGGCTGAACAACTGGCAGTGGAGAATTTCAGTGATGAGGCTGAAGAACCTGCATTGGTGAGTTGCAGTGTTGAGCCTAAAGAACCAACAGTGAAGGATTTCAGTGTTGAGAATGAACACCCGGCAGTGGAGCATTGCAGTGTTGAGGATGAAGAGCTGGCAGTGGAGCATTGCAATGTTGAGGCTGAACCTCCAGCAGTGGAGCATTGCAGTGTTGAGGATGATGAACTGCCAGTGGAGAATTGCATTGTCGAAGCTGACCAACCAACAAAGTTCACATTATTAGGAAGTGGGCCAAATCCAGCCCTTGTTCATTTTTATAATAGTGAGCCTGTCAGCATTTTCAGTTGTCAGATGGATGCGCTTATCAATTATACTTCTACCAGTGGCACTAAAAACCCGCTCTGACAAGACATTAAAGGGAACCTGTCACCCCGTTTTTTGAAGATGAGCTAAAAATACCGTTAAATAGGGGCAGAGCTGGGCGTTACATTAGTGTCTTTGTGTGCCTTTATAACCTACCTAAGCTGCCGAAATACCTTTGTAAAGTCGCCGTTTTCTGCTGTCACTCACGCTGGTCTGGTCATATGGGCGTGGTGACAGCGCTGTTTCTCCCCCAGAAACCTGCTCATCATTACGTTGGTGGCGTAGTGGTGTGCGCATGTCCAAAGCGAAAATCCACTGCCCAGGAGATTCAAAACAGCGCGGTCTTCGCTATTCGCCGTTTACCGGTGGGCGCGCGTGCGCAGATGGAGCGCTCTGCTGCCCGGGGCTTCAGGAAAATGGCCGCGGGATTCCGCGCGTGCGCAGATGGAGATCGCGGCGGCCATTTTCCTGAAGCCCCAGGCAGCAGAGCGCTCCTTCTGCGCACGCGCGGCCACAGGAAAGATGGCCGCGCCCACCGGTAAACGGTGAATAGCGAAGACCGCGCTGTTTTGAATCTCCTGGGCAGTGGATCTTTGCTTTGGACATGCGCACACCACTACGCCACCAACGTAATGATGAGCAGGTTTCTGGGGGAGAAACAGCGCTGTCACCACACCCATATGACCAGACCAGCGTGAGTGACAGCAGAAAACGGCGACTTTACAAAGGTATTTCGGCAGCTTAGGTAGGTTATAAAGGCACACAAAAGACACTAATGTAACACCCAGCTCTGCCCCTATTTAACGGTATTTTTAGCTCATCTTCAAAAAACGGGGTGACAGGTGCCCTTTAACAGCAGGGCAGGCCAGGACATCCAAGGTGTAGAGAGCCAGTTCATGCCACGTGTCCAGCTTGGATACCCAATAATTAAAGGGCACAGAGGAATCATGGAGGACATTGGTACAGTCAGCAAGGTACTCCCTCAGCATCTTCCAAAACTCTGCACTTCTTGTGAGAGTACCCTGCGTCTCAGGGCCTGTGCGATTGGAGGGTCTGAGAAAACTCTCCCAGAAATTTGACAATGTTCCCCTGCCTCTGCTGGATTGGAGTTGTGTCTCTCTCACCTGTACTCCTTGATTGTCCAACAAACTGTTACCTCTGTGTTATAAACTGGTGGCCTAGGAGCAGCATGGACGAGCTCTGGAGTAGGTGGCCTCTATACTGACCGCAGACCCTGAACTTAACACATCAACTAGAAGTAGCCGTGGGATGTTCCTATCACTCCCTAGACACCTCGTCACGGCCGGAGGACTAATTACACCTAAAGAAAGAAACAGGAATACTATCTTGCCTCAGAGAAAATTCCCAAAGGAAAGGCAGCCCCCCACAAATATTGACTGTGAGAGGAGAGGGAAATTACAAACTCAGACTGAAAACAGAATTTAGCAAAGGAGGCCACGCTACCTAGAAAGGAAAGACAGGAAAGAGTACTGTGCGGTCAGTATAAAAAATACTACAAAATCCACCACAGAGAATACAAAAATCTCCACACCTAACTAAAGGCATGGAGAGTAACTCTGTGACTCCAGAGCTTCCAACTTGGCTGAGTAAATCTTAACACAGACAAAGCTGGACAAGAAAAAAACATTGCAATTCACAGAACTATTAAGTCCACCGCATGTGGACTGCAAAAACAGAGCCAGGACTTACCTTTGATGATTTGGAAAATCCAGAAGGAGAAACCAAGCAGAGATGTGGATCCCTAGAAAACAATGGACAACTGGCACTCACTAAAGGAAGGAGCCAGACTAAATAGCCCCGTCCAAAGTGGAAGCAGCTGATGACTGTTGAGAAGGACAAACAGCAGCACTACCACTTATAGCCACCGGAGGGAGCCTAAGAGCAGAACCCACAACAGAATTCACAACACCTCTGCCACCTCTGGTACTGCACCATTTTAGTACACCTGTCTGCCTGTGAGTAGTATATAAGAGGGTGGTCTCGTTAAACTCAAATCTGACAGGTGCCCCGCCCCCATCAAGATGTAACAAAAGGGTGTAACCCCTCCCCGCCCTGTCAGCCAGCTGTCCCTCCTTGTCTGACTGTCAGCTTTTGATACACTTTGATATAGTTTGATACAGGGATTATTATCCCAGTATTGTTTTTATATTAGATTTTGATATTGTTAATTTGATACAGCGATTGCATTCTGTAATCAGGGGGCAGTGTGTTTTATTACCCCCATGGTATGTCGTGTTTCTTTTATAACAGCCTCACTATATGGAGCTGCAAGATTAACACAAACAGTTGTTTGTGGCTTCTGTAATGTGTATTGTATTAAGGTGACTCTTATTTGCAAGTGCTGCGCAGGGAGCTGACCATGACATATTTAGAATGAAAGCACCATCAGCATTTCAGCATGTCCAGGGTTGTGTTTTAAATGAATATTATTGAATATAGTGTTTTAGTTATGTTACAGTATTTTAGGTTGTTTTATACATGACTGGTATATGAATATAAAAAAGTAAAAACCATCACATGTACAATTAACATACATCATTACACTTCTTACAAAATAGATAATATACAGTATATAGTTCAGCGATAATTGTTACAGTATTTTATTTTCCCGCTGTTACTTTTGTTCATGTATTACCGGCTTCTTCCTCAGTTGTGATTCTCACCTTTTCTATATAAATAGTGCAATAATTCTCACCCACGGACAGTTTTCCTTTAAAAATATGAATATTATTGAATATAATGTTTTACCTATGTTACAGTATTTTATTTTAAATGAATATTATTGAATATAGTGTTTTACTTATGTTACAGTATTTTAGGTTGTTTTATACATGACTGGTATATGAATATAAAAAAGTAAAAACCATCACATGTACAATTAACATACATCATTACACTTCTTACAAAATAGATAATATACAGTATATAGTTCTTACAAAATAGATAATATACAGTATATAGTTCAGCGATAATTGTTACAGTATTTTATTTTCCTGCTGTTACTTTTGTTCATGTATTACCGGCTTCTTCCTCAGTTGCGATTCTCACCTTTTCTATATAAATAGTGCAATAATTCTCACCCACGGTCAGTTCTCCTTTAAAAATATGAATATTATTGAATATAATGTTTTACATATGTTACAGTATTTTATTTTAAATGAATATTATTGAATATAATGTTTTACGTATGTTACAGTATTTTATTTTCCCGCTGTTACTTTTGTTCATGTATTACCGGCTTCTTCCTCAGTTGTGATTCTCACCTTTTCTATATAAATAGTGCAATAATTCTCACCCACGGAGAGTTTTCCTTTTCCTTTAAAAATATGAATATTATTGAATATAATGTTTTACATATGTTACAGTATTTTATTTTCCTGCTGCTACTTTTGTTCATGTATTATCGGCGTCTTCTTCAGTTGTGATTCTTACCTTTTCTATATAAATATGGGTAAATGAATTGTCCAGTGCTAGCATAATTTTTCAGCGTGTCCGGGGGAATGTGTTAGGTGTGATAACGCCCCACCCTGTACAGATAATGACCAGTGTTAGAGTGATACAGCAATGCGGCCCGCTAACCACAGACACACTTTGCAGTGTTAGCTAATTCCCAACATTGCATGACAGTATAATTCTCAATATTATGAAAAATGACAGTTATAAGCAGCAAAAGCAAATACAGCTGTTACAGCATTACCAATGAGCACATATAATGCAAAATTGTGCTTTATAACACACTCAGCTGTTTATTTTATATCCTAGGAGTCGCAGAAATCAGGGGCATGTGGCTTCTGTTATATGTATTGTATTAAGTTTGCTCTTATTTGCAAGTGCTGCGAGATTAACACAAACAGTTGTTTGTGGCTTCTGTAATCGCTGACCGCGACACATTTAGAATGAAAGCACCAGTATGTATCAGACTGCAATGCTAGCTAATTCTCAACATTGCATGATAGTGTAATTCACAATATTATGAAAAAATGACAGTCATTGTGGGGTATTATGTATATCATGTGTTTTTGACAGGTATAACACGGTTGTTTGATACATGACTGGTATATGAATATAAAAAAGTAAAAACCATCACATGTACAATTAACATACATCATTACACTTCTTACAAAATAGGTAATATACAGTATATAGTTCAGCGATAATTGTTACAGTATTTTATTTTCCTGCTGCTACTTTTGTTCATGTATTACCGGCTTCTTCCTCAGTTGTGATTCTCACCTTTTCTATATAAATAGTGCAATAATTCTCACCCACGGACAGTTTTCCTTTAAAAATATGAATATTATTGAATATAATGTTTTATGTATGTTACAGTATTTTATTTTAAATGAATATTATTGAATATAGTGTTTTACTTATGTTACAGTATTTTAGGTTGTTTTATACATGACTGGTATATGAATATAAAAAAGTAAAAACCATCACATGTACAATTAACATACATCATTACACTTCTTACAAAATAGATAATATACAGTATATAGTTCAGCGATAATTGTTACAGTATTTTATTTTCCTGCTGTTACTTTTGTTCATGTATTACCGGCTTCTTCCTCAGTTGTGATTCTCACCTTTTCTATATAAATAGTGCAATAATTCTCACCCACGGACAGTTTTCTTTTAAAAATATGAATATTATTGAATATAATGTTTTACATATGTTACAGTATTTTATTTCCTGCTGTTACTTTTGTTCATGTATTTTCGGTATCTTCTACAGTTGTGATTCGCACCTTTTCTATATAAATAGTGTAATAATTCTCACCCACGGACAGTTTTCCTTTAAAATATGAATATTATTGAATATAATGTTTTACCTATGTTACAGTATTTTATTTTCCTGCTGCTACTTTTGTTCATGTATTATCGGCGTCTTCTTCAGTTGTGATTCTTACCTTTTCTATATAAATATGGGTAAATGAATTGTCCAGTGCCAGCATAATTTTCAGCGTGTCCGGGGGATTGTGTTATGTATGATAATGCCCCACCCTGTACATATAATGACCAGTGTTAGGTCCATAAAGATGCGAGCGTACCCGCAGCTCACTGAGCATTACCACTGGACTCACTGCTCTTTTGGGGCTTCTGAACGTACACTATTCTCACCCATAGCCAGTTTTCCTTTAAAAATATGAATATTATTGAATATAATGTTTTACGTACGCTCACCGGCCACTTTATTAGGTACACCTGTCCAACTTCTTGTTAACACTTAATTTCTAATCAGCCAATCACATGGCGGCAACTCAGTGCATTTAGGCATGTAGACATGGTCAAGACAATCTCTTGCAGTTCAAACCGAGCATCAGTATGGGGAAGAAAGGTGATTTGAGTGCCTTTGAATGTGGCATGGTTGTTGGTGCCAGAAGGGCTGGTCTGAGTATTTCAGAAACTGCTGATCTACTGGGATTTTCACGCACAACCATCTCTAGGGTTTACAGAGAATGGTCCAAAAAAGAAAAAAAATCCAGTGAGCGGCAGTTCTGTGGGCGGAAATGCCTTGTTGATGCCAGAGGTCAGAGGAGAATGGGCAGACTGGTTCGAGCTGATAGAAAGGCAACAGTGACTCAAATCGCCACCCGTTACAACCAAGGTAGGCCTAAGAGCATCTCTGAACGCACAGTGCGTCGAACTTTGAGGCAGATGGGCTACAGCAGCAGAAGACCACACCGGGTACCACTCCTTTCAGCTAAGAACAGGAAACTGAGGCTACAATTTGTACAAGCTCATCGAAATTGGACAGTAGAAGATTGGAAAAACGTTGCTTGGTCTGATGAGTCTCGATTTCTGCTGCGACATTCGGATGGTAGGGTCAGAATTTGGCGTAAACAACATGAAAGCATGGATCCATCCTGCCTTGTATGGAGCATCTTTGGGATGTGCAGCCGACAAATCTGCAGCAACTGTGTGATGCCATCATGTCAATATGGACCAAAATCTCTGAGGAATGCTTCCAGCACCTTGTTGAATCTATGCCACGAAGAATTGAGGCAGTTCTGAAGGCAAAAGGGGGTCCAACCCGTTACTAGCATGGTGTACCTAATAAAGTGGCCGGTGAGTGTATGTTACAGTATTTTATTTTCCTGCTGTTACTTTTGTTCATGTATTACCGGCTTCTTCTTCAGTTGTGATTCGCACCTTTTCTATATAAATATGGGTAAATGAATTGGCCATTATAGAGCCATTTTGAATCCATGTTTTGTTGACCTTAAACATTTTGTATAACAGATGTGATTCTCCTGATTTTTTCCTGGTTAAGGGATCTACAGCAATGCGGCCAGCTAACCACAGACACATGGACGTGCAGATCTCATGTTACAACGCCCGCAAGTGTGAAGCGGTGTGTTTTTTATACGTTTATAAAAAAAGCAAAGACACTATATTGTAAAGTTTAAACATGTATTTTATTCACAGTGTTCACTAGTCAGGTGGATTTAGATTTATTTAAACTCATAGGTGGTGTGTGTGTACACATGCATGATTTAGTTTAAAAGCACATAGTTCAGCGATAATGTCAGGAGTTGGACAGGCATTTATCAATCTTTCATACGTATCACAGAAAGATTTTAGTTTGATCTGTGCGAGTTTGATATGGACGTACTGCACAGACAGGGCAATAAAGATTTTGATGTGTTCATCACTCCACACAGGGTCCCCCGTGTAAGGTGAATAGCCATCAACATTCCGTTTTTTACTTACACGGCGCCGCGATACTGGGCGTTTCTTTAGAGGCTGTACAGTGTCAAAATCGCTGGAAGATCCTGCAAGAGCAGAATCTGCTGATTGTACAGCTTGACGCATCCGTATATTGAACGGAACTGTGGGTGACCACATACCCTCGGAGAGCTGTTCAATTTCGCTGTTTTCAGAAGTAACTTGTGGGGTGCTGACTGTGCTATTGGCCTCCTGAGTTATACAGGGACTAGCGATCGGCGATGCAGATCGCTTTCTTGAAACGTTCTTAGATTTTTGACGTGAAATCTTGGGGCTTGGATTCCCGGAGTGTCTGGGTGCAGCGTAGCTTTCCTCACGGTCTACAGCACAGATGGGCGAAAGAGGCGCTGTTCTCACAGACACATTAGCTCTTTGTGGTTGATTCTGCGCAGAGCCGTAATTACACCGCTGCAAATCTCGTGGTTGAAAATCCGCCGTATCTAAAAGAAAAGATGCAAGTGTCTGTTACCCGCGAAACAGGTGTAATTCTGATTAAGTAATTTTTATTAATTACATATTCCTGCAATCTTTCTTATTTAAGTGGCGTGTATGTCTCCCGATTATCGCAATAATTTCGTCACGCAGAATTATGAACCCTTTGAACACGTGGCTGGGGAACCGTTAGACGATAATGAGCCTGCTCTTCACCTTATCACAGGTAAGAAAGCTATATATATCATCATAGATCATAGATGTCAAGAACACTGTAATTTCACAGCTACCCGATGCTCCTAAAAGACGTGGAAATTCGTTAAGCAGGTGTCTCGAGAATAGAAAAGGTAACGGTTCACTTGAAATACATACGATTCTAACTTTTTTCTGTAATAGTTATATTTTATTTACAACTGGTAAGCTAGCTGTCAGAAAAATTCAATTTTCGAGTTTGAACAATGCTCGGTCCATTAAACCAGGAGCTGCGGAGGTGCAATTCCCGGTTCATACTTGTATGTATATACCTGGTCTGCTCTATACTGGATTTATGCAAACATTGTTACAATGATTTCATGGGTAATTGTCGCCGGTAAGTTTTCAAATATTACGCAGGATCATAGATAAGTGTCGGCGTGTAGCTTTTCCAATTTTACACCTGTTTCGCAGGTAACAGACACTTGCATCTTTTCTTTTAGATACGGCGGATTTTCAACCACGAGATTTGCAGCGGTGTAATTACGGCTCTGCGCAGAATCAACCACAAAGAGCTAATGCGTCTGTGAGAACCGCCTCTTTCGCCCATCTGTGCTGTAGACCGTGAGGAAAGCTACGCTGCACCCAGACACTCCGGGAATCCAAGCCCCAAGATTTCACGTAAAAAATCTAAGAACGTTTCAAGAAAGCGATCTGCATCGCCGATCGCTAGTCCCTGTATAACTCAGGAGGCCAATAGCACAGTCAGCACCCCACAAGTTACTTCTGAAAACAGCGAAATTGAACAGCTCTCCGAGGGTATGTGGTCACCCACAGTTCCGTTCAATATACGGATGCATCAAGCTGTACAATCAGCAGATCCTGCTCTTGCAGGATCTTCCAGCGATTTTGACACTGTACAGCCTCTAAAGAAACGCCCAGTATCGCGGCGCCGTGTAAGTAAAAAACGGAATGTTGATGGCCATTCACCTTACACAGGGGACCCTGTGTGGAGTGATGAACACATCAAAATCTTTATTGCCCTGTCTGTGCAGTACATCCATATCAAACTCGCACAGATCAAACTAAAATCTTTCTGTGATACGTATGAAAGATTGATAAATGCCTGTCCAACTCCTGACATTATCGCTGAACTATGTGCTTTTAAACTAAATCATGCATGTGTACACACACACCACCTATGAGTTTAAATAAATATAAATCCACCTGACTAGTGAACACTGTGAATAAAATACATGTTTAAACTTTACAATATAGTGTCTTTGCTTTTTTTATAAACGTATAAAAAACACACCGCTTCACACTTGCGGGCGTTGTAACATGAGATCTGCACGTCCATGTGTCTGTGGTTAGCTGGCCGCATTGCTGTAGATCCCTTAACCAGGAAAAAATCAGGAAAATCACATCTGTTATACAAAATGTTTAAGGTCAACAAAACATGGATTCAAAATGGCTCTATAATGGCCAATTCATTTACCCATATTTATATAGAAAAGGTGCGAATCACAACTGAAGAAGAAGCCGGTAATACATGAACAAAAGTAACAGCCGGAAATAAAATACTGTAACATAGGTAAAACATTATATACAATAATATTCATATTTTTAAAGGAAAACTGTCCGTGGGTGAGAATTATTGCACTATTTATATAGAAAAGGTGAGAATCACAACTGAGGAAGAAGCCGGTAATACATGAACAAAAGTAACAGCGGGAAAATAAAATACTGTAACATACGTAAAACATTATATTCAATAATATTAATTTAAAATAAAATACTGTAACATATGTAAAACATTATATTCAATAATATTCAGATTTTTAAAGGAAAACTGACTGTGGGTGAGAATTATTGCACTATTTATATAGAAAAGGTGAGAATCACAACTGGGGAAGAAGTCGGTAATACATGAACAAAAGTAACAGCAGGAAAATAAAATACTGTAACAATTATCGCTGAACTATATACTGTATATTATCTATTTTGTAAGAAGTGTAATGATGTATGTTATTGTACATGTGATGGTTTTTACTTTTTTATATTCATATACCAGTCATGTATAAAACAACCTAAAATACTGTAACATAACTAAAACACTATATTCAATAATATTCATTTAAAACACAACCCTGGACACGCTGAAATGCTGATGGTGCTTTCATTCTAAATATGTCATGGTCAGCTCCCTGCGCAGCACTTGCAAATAAGAGTAACCTTAATACAATACACATTACAGAAGCCACAAACAACTGTTTGTGTTAATCTCGCAGCTCCATATAGTGAGGCTGTTGTTATAAAAGAAACACGACATACCATGGGGGTAATAAAACACACTGCCCCCTGATTACAGAATGCAATCGCTGTATCAAATTAACAATATCAAAATCTAATATAAAAGCAATATTGGAATAATAATCCCTGTATCAAACTATATCAAAGTGTATCAAAAGCGGACAGCCAGACAAGGAGGGACAGCTGGCTGACAGGGCGGGGAGGGGTTACACCCTTTTGATACATCTTGATAGGGGCGGGGCACCTGTCAGATTTGAGTTTGACGAGACCACCCTCTTATACACTACTCCTGTGGAATCAAAGATAGAATGTTCTCCTTGTACCGTGGGTCTAGAAGTGTCACCAACCAGTAATGACTGTCACCCAAAATTTTGAGAACGCGAGGGTCACGGTAAAGGCAGTGTAACATAATCTCAGCCATGCGTGCCAGACTGCTAACAGGCAAGACTTCTGTGTCCTCACCAAGAGGACAACTGACCATGCTCTTCTACTTCTTCTCCTCCTCCCTGTCCCCAGGCCATCCACACTAAACAGACGGCATGACAGTTGTGCTTGTAGTACCGTCTATAGAGCATGTGTGGGGCCCCAGGTTCCTGGTCATCACAGTAGCATTGCTTTCCTCCAGGGGAGAGTGATGCTATGTTCGGAGGCAAGAAAGGATAACTGTAACCAGGTACCACAAACATGCAACACATTCATACTCCAGACTAGTGTTGAGCGATACTTTCCGGTATCGGAAAGTATCGGCCGATACCGTCAAAATATCGGATCTAATCCGATACCGATACCCGATCCCAATGCAAGTCAATGGGACGAAAATATCGGAATTAAAATAAACCCTTTATAAACTTGTAGGTTCATTCTACATGAAGGAAAACAACTAAGAATAATGTAGGATGTGTTGGGGGACGTGGCGGAGACATTAAAGGCACAGAGGTTTAGCCCAATCTAATAGAATAGCAGGATTTTGTTTTGTTTTTTATGACGTTCGGCGTTAGAAAGATTTTGACTATGTTAATTTTTTTTTTATTTTGTCAGATATTGATGTTTCACTACTTCCACGCCCTTCACCTTCTTTTTTACTTCTCCCACACTTTCTTCTTCATTATCCTCATCATCAGCTTCTTTGACATCAACTTCTTCACCTTATTCATCTTCTTCTTCATCTTCTACCTATTATTTTTTTGGTTACATTGTTCATATTCTTTTTATTTTACTATTATCTTCATCATATTCTACTTCTTCATCATATTCTTATTTGTGACAGGCATTCCCGTAGTTGTGATCTATAAAAGTTTGAAGATTACACCTTCCGTTCTGCCTGTCACAAAACAGTTACATTTGTCCGCGTTCAGTTTGGCCTGCAGCATCAGGCTTTATCCAGGGGCACCACGAGGAGGAACGGACTCACCCCCATACACTGCTTAGTCTTCTTCTGCTTATAATTTAGATAATATTTTTTGCTCTGATATTTAGTGTTATGCTTAATGTTCTTCTGCTCTTTGTTCTGCAGCCTCTTGTTCTTCTGCTTCTCGGTCTTCCAGGTCGTCGTCGTCTCCAGGGTCGTCGTCTCCGGGGTCGTTGTCATCGGGGTGGTCTTCAGGGTCGTCGTCTCCGGGGTCGTCGTCATCGGGGTGGTCTTCAGGGTCATCGTCTCCAGGGTCGTCGTCATCACGGTGGTTGTCGTCTCTGGTGTCGTCGTCATCTTAGGGGTCGTCTTCCGGGTAATCGTGTTTAGTCTCTTGAACTTGGAAATGTAGCAGAAGGTACAAGAAGGCTGAGAAAATGCCGAGAACCAGCTGATGGAACTGGAACTCGGATGGCTACCCGAAGGTCCAAGAGCCAATGGAACTACCGAGGACCAGCTGACGTTACTGGAACCCGGTTACTAAGCAGGAGGTACCCGTGCCTGAAAGCACTACCAAGGACCACCTGACATTGGTGGAACTCGGATACCCAGAGGGAGGCACTTAAGCCAAAGGCTCTGCCCGGAACCAGCTGACGGTACTGGAACCAGGATGGGGAGCAGAAGGTACAAGAGCAAAAGACAGTGCCGAGAACCAGCTGATGGTGCTGGAACCCGGATGGGTAGCCGAAGGTCCAAGAGCCAATGGAACTACCGAGGACCAGCTGACGTTACTGGAACCTGGTTACTAAGCAGGAGGTACCCGTGCCTGAAAGCACTACCAAGGACCACCTGACGTTGGTGGAACTCGGATACCCAGAGGGAGGCACCTAAGCCAAAGGCTCTGCCCGGAACCAGCTGACGGTACTGGAACCAGGATGGGGAGCAGAAGGTACAAGAGCAAGTGTCTGCGTGGCTTTTGCAGGACACGATGCCGGCTGCACAGCAGGGGAACAGCTGGCGGTGCTGAACCCCACTGACACATTGGCTGGTGTTTTTCTCTGTGCAGCTAGCAGTACCGGGCCCCAACTGGCGGTGTTAGAGCCCGGGGTCAGCAGGAGGAGGAGATGGAGCAGAGTGTAGGCCGAAGCCTGCATTGGCGGCAGCTTTGGGTCTGTTGTGCCTGCGTGGCAGTTGCAGGACACGTTGCCGGCTGCACAGCAGGGGAGCAGCTGGCGGTGCTGAACCCCACTGACACATTGGCTGGTGTTTTTCTCTGTGCAGCTAGCAGTACCGGGCCCCAACTGGCGGTGTTGGAGCCCGGGCTCTGCAGGGGGAGCAGAGTGTAGGCCGAAGCCTAATTGAACCAATTTCAAAGGTAACCTTTAACCCCCCCTCAGGGGTTACAAAGTAGAAGAGCCACAGCTTATGCAGCAGTAGTGCTGCACAAGTCAAAGGTTGCTCTTTTAATTTGGCTCCTTGCACACGCTGAATGAAACACGTATAACATTTAGCCCTTTATACAGTCAAACTGTGTTGGAGGCGCGAGTTCCCTTTGTAATGAGACGCAGCACAGATGTCAAGAATCCCACCTTGGTGCTGGGTGCAGCCTCCTGAGCGTTGTTATTTGCTGTACAGGAGTCTGCGCTGTCGTGTTATCCCCTGGCCTAGCGCTGTTAGCGCTGCCCATCTTCTGACCTCATTTAATGTCGGCCGCTGCGGTTCGCGATGACCATGAATCCCAGCCCCGCGGTGTCTTAACATTGTTAAAACACTGCGGGGCTGTGATTCATGGCCTGGCGCAGCACATATGTTCGCCTCTCGCACTCGGGTCCTTACACCCGCTGCAGACTGTGCGGCGTCAGCTGATCCCTTATCGCATGCCACGGCCATGAAGCCGCACAGTCTGAAGAAGGCGGAAGGAGATGAGGGACAGGCGAACTGATGCACTGCTCATGCCCATCAATCACACCCTCGCAGTCCCAATAAATAAGACACCGATGGGCGTTGTGTGGGTCAGGGCGGCCGCAGAGGCGCAGACAGCCAAACAATGATGCCAGAAGACGGGCAGCGCTACCAAGGGGGTTGCAGCGTGTCATTACAAAGGAAAGTCACACCACCGGGACGGTTAAATGGTCACACAGAGGACACATTTCAGACGTGTTTTCAGTTCCACATGTGCGAGGAGAATACGTTTATGAGCCACCTTGCACACATGCAGCATTACCGCTGTACAAGGTGGCTGTAAAATGTACAAACGCCTGGGGGAGGGGGGACAGGTTCCCTTCAATTTCAGTTCTTGTGTCTGCGTGGCTTTTGCAGGACACGATGCCGGCTGCACAGCAGGGGCACAGCTGGCGGTGCTGAACCCCACTGACACATTGGCTGGTGTTTTTCTCTGTGCAGCTAGCAGTACCGAGCCCCAACTGGCGGTGTTAGAGCCCGGGGTCAGCAGGAGGAGGAGATGGAGCAGAGTGTAGGCCGAAGCCTGCACTGGCGGCAGCTTTGGGTCTGTTGTGCCTGCGTGGCAGTTGCAGGACACGTTGCCGGCTGCACAGCAGGGGAACAGCTGGTGGTGCTGAACCCCACTGACACATTGGCTGGCGTTTTTCTCTGTGCAGCTAGCAGTACCGGGCCCCAACTGGCGGTGTTGGAGCCCGGGCTCTGCAGGGGGAGCAGAGTGTAGGCCGAAGCCTAATTGAACCAATTTCAAAGGTAACCTTTAACCCCCCCTCAGGGGTTACAAAGTAGAAGAGCCACAGCTTATGCAGCAGTAGTGCTGCACAAGTCAAAGGTTGCTCTTTTAATTTGGCTCCTTGCACACGCTGAATGAAACACGTATAACATTTAGCCCTTTATACAGTCAAACTGTGTTGGAGGCGCGAGTTCCCTTTGTAATGAGACGCAGCACAGATGTCAAGAATCCCACCTTGGTGCTGGGTGCAGCCTCCTGAGCGTTGTTATTTGCTGTACAGGAGTCTGCGCTGTCGTGTTATCCCCTGGCCTAGCGCTGTTAGCGCTGCCCATCTTCTGACCTCATTTAATGTCGGCCGCTGCGGTTCGCGATGACCATGAATCCCAGCCCCGCGGTGTCTTAACATTGTTAAAACACTGCGGGTCTGGGATTCATGGCCTGGCGCAGTACATATGTTCGCCTCTCGCTTGGGTTCTTACACCCGCTTCAGACTATGCGGCGTCAGCTGATCCCTTATCGCATGCCACGGCCATGAAGACGCACAGTCCGAAGAAGGCGGAAGGAGATGAGGGACAGGCGAAGAAATGCACCGTTCATGCCCATCAATCACACCCTCGCTGTCCCAATAAATAAGACACCGAGGGGCGTTGTGTGGGTCAGGGCGGCCGCAGAGGCGCAGGCAGCCAAACAATGATGCCAGAAGACGGGCAGCGCTACCAAGGAGCTTGTTGCGTGTCAATACAAAGGAAAATCACACCTGAGGGACGTTTTAATGGTCGCAGAGGACTCATTTTTAGACGTGTTCACTTCAACATGGGCAAGGAGAATAAGTTTCTGAGCCACCTTGCACACATGCAGCATTACTGCTGTACAAGGTGGCTGTAAAACATAGAAACACCTGGGGGAGGGGGGACAGGTTCCCTTCAATTTCAGTTCTTGTGTCTGCGTGGCGGTCGCAGGACACATTGCTGGCTACACAGCAGGGGAACAGCTGGCGGTGCTGAACCCCACTGACACATTGGCTGGTGTTTTTCTCTGTGCAGCTAGCACATCTGGGCCCAAACTGGCGGTGTTAGAGCCCAGGGTCAGCAGGAGGAGCAGGGGGAGCGAAGTGTAGGCCGAAGCCTGCACTCGAGCAAGTTGAAAGGAAACCTTTAACCCCCCCCCCCCAGGCATTTGTAGCTGAAAGAGCCATTGTGTACAGCACTAATGCTGGAAAAGGTAAACTTAGCTCTTTTAATTATGGTCCTTGCACATGCAGAACCTAACACTTATGAAATGTGTCCCCTCACAGCGTTAAACCGTCCGGTAGGTGGAACTTTCCTTTGTCGTGTGACGCAGCACAGCCATCATTTTTACCCCCTTGGCGCCGTGCGCCGCCTCCTCAGCGTTGTTTGAATCTGTCCCGGAGCCTGCGCTGTTAGGTTAGCCCTTGGCCATGCACACATGTTGCGCTGCCCGTCTTCTGACATCATTTGGTGTCAGGCTGGCTGCGCCTGTGCGGGTGCGCTGGCCGAGATCCCGCCTCGCAGTGTCGTCTAATGTAATCCCACCGCGGGCCTGTGATCCGTGCCCATGCGCAGTGCATATCCTCGCCTCTCACTCCCCTCCCTACGGCTTTTTCAGACTGTGCGGTGTCACGGCCGTGGCATGCTATTAGGGATCAGCTGACACCGCACAGTCTGAAGAAGCCGTAGGGAGGGGAGTGAGAGGCGAGGATATGCACTGCGCATGGGCACGGATCACAGGCCCGCGGTGGGATTACATTAGACGACACTGCGAGGCGGGATCTCGGCCAGCGCACCCGCACAGGCGCAGCCAGCCTGACACCAAATGATGTCAGAAGATGGGCAGCGCAACATGTGTGCATGGCCAAGGGCTAACCTAACAGCGCAGGCTCCGGGACAGATTCAAACAACGCTGAGGAGGCGGCGCACGGCGCCAAGGGGGTAAAAATGATGGCTGTACTGCGTCAAACGACAAAGGAAAGTTCCACCTACCGGACGGTTTAACGGTGTGTGGGGACACATTTCATAAGTGATAGGTTCAGCATGTGCAAGGAGCACCACGAAAAGAGGCACTTTTTCCCTTTGCATCATTACTGCTGCACAAGGTGGCTCCTTCAGTAACAAACGCCTGGGGGGGGGGGGGGGGGACAGGTTCCCTTAAATTTAACTTGTTGTGCCTGCGTGGCGGTCGCAGTACACGTTGCCGTATACACAGCAGGGGAACAGCTGGCGGTGCTGAACCCCACTAACACATTGGCGAGGTGTTTGGCTCTGTGCGTACAGCACTTCTGGACGGCAACTGGCGGTGTTGGAGCCCAGGGACAGGTGGAGGAGGAGGAGGTGGAGAAGGTAGGAGGGATTGCCACACACACAGCTGGGGAACAGCTGACGTTACTGAACCCCAATAACAGAGGAGGGACTGTTGACTGTGCGTACAGCACTTCTGGACGGCAACTGGCGGTGTTGGAGCCCAGGGGCAGGTGGAGGAGGAGGAGGTGGAGGAGGTAGGAGGGATTGCCACACACACAGCTGGGGAACAGCTGACGTTACTGAACCCCAATAACAGAGGTGCGACTGTTGGGACTGTGCGTACAGCACTTCTGGACGGCAACTGGCGGTGTTGGAGCCCAGGGACAGGTGGAGGAGGAGGAGGTGGAGGAGGTAGGAGGAGGTAGGAGGGATTGCCACACACACAGCTGGGGAACAGCTGACGTTACTGAACCCCAATAACAGAGGAGGGACTGTTGACTGTGCGTACAGCACTTCTGGACGGCAACTGGCGGTGTTGGAGCCCAGGGACAGGTGGAGGAGGAGGAGGTGGAGGAGGTAGGAGGAGGTAGGAGGGATTGCCACACACACAGCTGGGGAACAGCTGACGTTACTGAACCCCAATAACAGAGGAGCGACTGTTGGGACTGTGCGTACAGCACTTCTGGACGGCAACTGGCGGTGTTGGAGCCCAGGGACAGGTGGAGGAGGTGGAGGAGGTAGGAGGGATTGCCACACACACAGCTGGGGAACAGCTGACGTTACTGAACCCCAATAACAGAGGAGCAACTGTTGGGACTGTGCGTACAGCACTTCTGGACGGCAACTGGCGGTGTTGGAGCCCAGGGACAGGTGGAGGAGGAGGAGGTGGAGGAGGTAGGAGGAGGTAGGAGGGATTGCCACACACACAGCTGGGGAACAGCTGACATTACTGAACCCCAATAACAGAGGAGGGACTGTTGACTGTGCGTACAGCACTTCTGGACGGCAACTGGCGGTGTTGGAGCCCAGGGACAGGTGGAGGAGGAGGAGGTGGAGGAGGTAGGAGGGATTGCCACACACACAGCTGGGGAACAGCTGACGCTACTGAACCCCAATAACAGAGGAAAGACTGTTGGGACTGTGCGTACAGCACTTCTGGACGGCAACTAGCGGTGTTGGAGCCCAGGGACAGGTGGAAAAGCAGAGGAACACAATGTAGGCCGAAGCCTGAGAAAGTCGAAAGGGAACCTTTAACCCCCCCCCCAAGGCGTTTGTAGCTGAAAGAGCCAGCTTGTGCAGCACAAAAGATGCAAAAGGAAAAGGTGGCTCTTTTCATCATGCTCCTTGCAAACACAGAACTAAACACTTATAAAATGTGTCCCCTGAAACCGTGACACCGTCCCGGAGGTGGGACTTTCCTTCGTAATATGACGCAGCACAGCCGTCATTCCTACCCCCCCGGCGCCGTGCCCCGGCTCCTCAGCGTTGTTTGATTCCGTCCCGGAGCCTGCGCTGTTCTGTTATCCCGTGGCCAGGCACACTTAGCGCTGCCCATCTTCTGACATCATTTGGTGTCAGGCTGGCTGCGCCTGTGCGGCCGCGCTGGCCGAGAGCCCGCCTCGCAGTGTCTTCTGATTTAATCCCACTGGGGGCCTGGGATCCATGGCCATGCGCAGTGCATATCCTCGCCTCTCACTCCCCTCCCTACGGCTTCTTAAGACTGTGCGGTGTCACAGCCGTGGCATGCTATTAGGGACCAGCTGACACCGAACAGTCTGAAGAAGCCATAGGGAGATGAGTGAGAGGTGGAGGTTCAGATATGCACTGCGCATGTCCATGGATCCCAGGCCCCCAGTGGGATTAAATCAGAAGTCACTGCGAGGTGGGCTCTCGGCCAGCGCGGCCGCACAGGCGCAGCCATCCTGACACCAAATGATGCCAGAAGACGGGCAGCGCTAAGTGTGCCTGGCCACGGGATAACATAACAGCGCAGGCTCCAGGACGGAATCAAACAACGCTGAGGAGCCGGGGCACGGCGCCGGGGGGGTAGGAATGACGGCTGTGCTGCGTCATATTACGAAGGAAAGTCCCACCTCCGGGACGGTTTTACGGTATCAGTGGACACATTTTATAAGTGTTAAGTTCTGCGTGTGCAAGGAGCTAAACAAAAATAGCTACCTTTTCCTTGTGCAGCATTACTGCTGCACAAGGTGGCTCTTTCAGTAACAAACGCCTTGGGGGGGGGGGACAGATTCCCTTACATTTCAGTTGTTGTGTCAGCGTGGCGGTCGCAGGACACATTGCCGGCTACACAGCTGGGGATCAGCTGACGTTACTGAAACCCAATAACACTGGGTCGTATGTTTTGACTGTGCAGACGGCACTTCTGAGCCTCAACTGGCGGTGTTGGAGCCCAGCAATTTAAGTTCAGGTGGTAGAAAGATGAACACAACAGGAGACCTGGATAACGTAGACAGTCACCTAATTATTTAATCAGGAAGAGGAGTGGCAAATTCCTGCGAGATCCAGGCCTTGTTCATTTTCAGGAAAGTAAGCCGGTCAACGTTATCGGAGGATAGTCGCATGCGACGGTCAGTTAGTACACCACCTGCAGCACTAAAGACACGTTCCGATAATACACTGGCCGCAGGGCAAGACAGCACCTCCAATGCATACTGGCTTAGCTCTGGCCATGTATCCAGCTTTGAGACCCAAAACTTGAAAGGGGAAGAGCCGTCTGGGAGTACAGCAAGAGGGCAAGACATGTAGTCTATCACCATCTGACGGAACCGTTGCCTCCTGCTGACTGGAGCCGTCTGTGATGGTGTAGACTTTTGTGGGGGGCACAGAAAACTGTGCCACAGTTGGGCCATACTGGTCTTGCCTTGGGCAGAGGCACTGCTTCTGCTCCCTCTTTGTGCAGAGCCTCCACCACTGCCTGGACGCACTGAGCTGCTTTGGAATGCACTAGCAGCACTTCTCTCAGTTGGAATGGAGAAGATGATGGAATTCACCAGTGTGTCTTGGTACTCCCGCATTTTTCGCTCCCGGTTCAACGGTGTGATGAGGCTTTCTACGTTGTCCCGGTAGCGAGGATCGAGGAGGGTGAACACCCAATAATCAGACATGTTGAGAATGTGGGCGATGCGGCGGTCGTTTCTCAGGCACTGCAGCATGTAATCCACCATGTGCTGCAGACTGCCAACTGCCCAAGAAACGCTGTCCCCTGCTGGAGGCGTGATCTCTGCCCGCTCGTCATCACCCCACCCTCGCTGTACACACTGAGTACTGGACAATTGTGTAACTCCCTCCTCTGGACGGATGTCTTCCTCCTCCATTGACTCCTCCTCATCCTCCTCACAAACTGTCCCCTGCCTACGCGTTTGTGAGGAACCACGTGGCGCTGACTGTCCAGAAGATGATGGAAATGGTGAATCCTCATCCTCCACCTCTTCCACAACATCATCCCTTAGCGCTTGCAGTGATTTTTCAAGCAGGCAGATAAGGGGGACAGTCATGCTGACTAGTGCATCATCTGCACTCGCCATCCGCGTGGAATAATCGAAGGGACGCAAAACCTGGCAGACGTCATTCATAGTGGCCCACTCTGTGGTTGTGAAGTCTGTACGGCGCTGACTGCGACTTCTTTGCGCCTGAAGCAGCTGGTACTCCATTACAGCTTGCTGCTGCTCACACAACCGCTCCAACATATGTAACGTGGAATTCCACCTGGTAGGTAGGTCACATATGATGCGATGTTCCGGCAGGCGGTGTCGGCGCTGCAGAGCCGCAATGCGCGCTTTTGCCGTGCTGGAACGCCGCAAGTGAGCACACTCTAGGCGGACCTTGTGCAGCAGTGCATCAAGATCCGGATAGTCCCTCAAAAAGCTCTGCACGACCAAATTGAGCACATGTGCCAGACATGGGATGTGAGTGAGGTTGCCGAGGCCCAGAGCTGCCACCAGATTTCGGCCATTATCACACACTACCATGCCTGGCTGGAGATTCGCTGGCACAAACCACACATCGCTCTCCTGCTTTATGGCATTCCAGAGCTCCTGCGCTGTGTGGCTACGATTCCCCAAAAAAATTAATTTCAAGACGGCCTGTTGACGTTTGGCTACGGCTGTGCTCATGTCGGTCGTAACAGGTAAACGTTCATCACGGGTCCATGTGGAGGTGGACTGTGACGGCTCCTGCAGTGATGATTCTGAGGAACTGGTGTAAGAGGAGGAGTCAATGCGTACAGAATGGATTCCTGCAATCCTTGGAGTGGGCAGGACACGTCCTGCGCCACTCGCACGGTCTGTACCCGGCTCAACGACATTAACCCAATGGGCAGTGAGGGAAAGGTATCGCCCCTGTCCATGTTGACTGGTCCACGCATCGGTGGTGAGGTGGACCTTGCTACTGACGGCGTTCAGTAGCGCGTGTTTTATGTGTCCCTCCACATGCTTGTGCAGGGCAGGGACGGCTTGCCTGCTGAAGTAAAAGCGGCTGGGCACATTGTACTGTGGGACTGCCAATGACATCAAGTCACGGAAGCTGTCAGTCTCCACCAGCCTGAATGACAGCATTTCCAGTGACAGAAGTTTGGCAATGCCTGCAGTCGGAGCCTGTGCTCGTGGGTGGTTTGACGAGAAAGGCCGCCTTTTCTCCCATGCCTGTACTACCGATGGCTGTAGACTGGGCTGGGAGTGTGTGGATGACTGGGAAAGTGGTGCTGCGGGTGGAATTACAGCGGGTCTCTGGACAACAGGGCCAGAGGTTCTTCCACGGCGATCCTGGGAGGAAGCCGAACCAGCTGCGTGTGAGCTGGAGGAAGAGGCAACACGAGCTGAAGAGGTGGTAGCTGCCGCTGTTGGTTGGCCTAGCTCTTCAGTGTGTTTTTCTAACTCCGCCGGGTGCCTGGTGCGCACATGTTTCCACATGTTGGAGGTATTGAGGTTGCTGACATTTCGACCTCTTTTGACTTTGTGATGACACACCTTGCATTTGACATAGCAAATGTCAGCTGCAACTGTGTCAAAAAAGGACCAGGCACTGCAAGTCTTGGGAGCGCCCTTTTTGGCTTTTGGAAGAGACATGCTCCTAACGGCTGCCAAAGCGGAGGCTGCAGGATCCGCAGTCTTCCCCCTCCCTCTCCCTCTTTGGGCCGTACGGGGAATCTCTTCCTCAGAGCTGCTCCCACCACCTTCCTGTCCCTCACGCCAAGATGGGTCAAGGACCTCATCATCTACACTACCCTCTGCCCCCAACTGCTCCTCCTGGGTAGTCTCAGCAGCAGAGCACGCACCAGTAAGTGGCACCTGAGTGTCATCATCAGCTGATGCGGCCTGCGATGTGGTGACCGGAGCCACTGGCCCACCCGCCTCTTCAGAGGAAGAGAGAAAAAGCTGTTGGGCATCACTGCACCCTGCCTCTTCTTCCATTTCTCCAATGCTGCTTGGCTGGCCCCCTGTTTCCAAGCCAAGAGATTCGGAGAACAGAAGTAGAGACGGCTCCTGTCCTGGGCTCTCTGTCTGCCTGGGCAATTTGGCAGGTGGTGAAGAGACAGATGGCTGCTCTCCAGTGCTCTGTGTCTGAGAGGATGTGGCACTAATTGAAGTTGATGCATTAGCTGCCATCCATCCGACAACGGCTTCAATTTGTTCTTCACGCAGCAGCGGTGTACGGCGCTCTGACACAAAGCTGCGCATGAATGACTGTTGCCTGGTGAAAGTGGGTGCTGATGAGTCACCGGTGCCCGCAGCAGGCACAGAATCCCCACGTCCCCTCCCTGCTCCGCGCCCACGCCCACGTGCCTTACTCACTGCCTTCTTCATCTTGGTTGACTGATAAAGATAAGCAGAAAAGTACTAACGGCTTTGTGTGCTTATTCCTGAACAACTCCTCCTAACAGGTATAAGAAACACTAATTTTCTAAAGTGTGGACTAGACTTTAATATGAGCTAATGTGGCCTACACAAATGTAAAGTGGTGTAACTGGTGTGTTTGGTGAACTTTATTATTTATTTATTTTTTGGGGGCTGAACTGACAACAGATAGAGCTGCAGTCACACGGAGACCGTGCAGACAGATGTAAACGGCGCTGCAAGGCCCAAAAACCCTCCTCTACGTTATCCTATGTAGTGTTTTTCCACAAGTTAGCTGGAGACGGGTGGAAAGACACTAATAGGAATTTTTTGAAAAAATGTGCAGCAGCCTGCACTACTTAAAACAAAATGAAAATTGATTTGGCGGTATGACGCAGTGAAGAACCCTGAGCTGGAGACAACCAGGCTATGGCTGCTCACAGACTACAGGGCGAGCTGCAGTCACACGGAGACCGTGCAGACAGCCGTAAACGGCGCTGCAAGGCCCAAAAACCCTCCTCTACGTTATCCTATGTAGTGTTTTTCCACAAATTAGCTGGAGACGGGTGGAAAGACACTAATAGGAATTTTTTGAAAAAATGTGCAGCAGCCTGCACTACTTAAAACAAAATGAAAATTGATTTGGCGGTATGACGCAGTGAACAACCCTGAGCTGGAGACAACCAGGCTATGGCTGCTCACAGACTACAGGGCGAGCTGCAGTCACACGGAGACCGTGCAGACAGCCGTAAACGGCGCTGCAAGGCCCAAAAACCCTCCTCTACGTTATCCTATGTAGTGTTTTTCCACAAATTAGCTGGAGACGGGTGGAAAGACACTAATAGGAATTTTTTGAATAAATTAGCAGCAGACTACACTACTTGGAAAAAAAAAAAAAAAAAAAAACAGTATGAGGCAATGAACCACCCTCCCTGAACTGAATACAACCAGCTATGGATGGCCTATGTGGCTGCACTCAGACTAGAGAGTGGGCTGCACTCACACACACACACACACACAGACCTTGCAGATCGCTGTGAAAACAGCGCTACAAGGCAAAAGCAAGGTGAATAGTAGGTGAACACAGCGGTTGCTAAATTAGCCTTTGGAAAGCACAAAGAAGCAAATCGCTATCTCTAAACTGGCCCTCAGTCAGCAAACAGCGTCCTGTCACTAACTGAATTCACAGCAGAGTGATCGCAAAATGGCGCCAGCGACTTTTAAACTGCATCATGACATCATTTCAGCAGCCAATCACAGCCTTGCCAGTAGTTTCATGCCCTCCATGCTAAACAGGATGTGCCCACACTTGGAATCATTCTCATTGGCTGAATTTGTGCATTTTGAATCTGGGAACTTCCGATTCCGGTATCCGATACGCGGCAAGTATCGGAATCCCGGTATCGGAATTCCGATACCGCAAGTATCGGCCGATACCCGATACTTGCGGTATCGGAATGCTCAACACTACTCCAGACCACCAGGGGGAGCTTTTGATCCTGTTTACAAGGTGACTCCCCATATATATATATGGTAGTCTGTAGGGAAAGTCAGTGAGTTCCAGACATCAGTCTGAGGACAGAGGGTTTACAGAGTTGTGTATGCCACAGTGCTACAGCTCCTGGAAAGAGACATTTTAGAAAGCAGAATTGTTTGCAGCAGGCATGCAGGAGAGGAAGCACAGGAGAGCATACCAGAAAGGGACCAGTCCCGAGCAGGCTGCCTCCTTCTGAGGTGCAGAAATCCGGTAGCCGAAACACCGAAGTTATAAGGACCTCCACGTCTTGCATCAGAGACCGGCAGGACAGCTGAACTTCAAATTCCCTGTCCGACCCAACACCCAGGAGGCACGGTGACACCCCACAGGTCCGGGTCATCTAAGAGATCCTATAAACAGGCTCAAGTCACCAGTCATACAGGTTTTGTCCTATCCTGAGGACAGAGAGAAAGAGATAACATCTGTGAGGACCTTATGTGAAGCTTCTAGCAGTAAGGGACTACAACACTACAGCGCAAAGGAAGGCTTCTATTTTCCACCTGGATAAGGGGACTCTGGACTTGCCTCCGAACTGGCCGGACCCTGCCTGCCCTATGATCCAGTGCCCTGGACTGTGGCTGCTGAAAACAACAGTAAACAAGGTAAAGAGACTGCAATCCTGTGTCCTCGTTCTTCTCTGCACCTCTCACCATCCCACCATCTACACACCGGGAGCCCTGGGGATATACTTCACATGTGGCAAGATATACCATCTAGCTGCCATAACATCACCCCAGCGGACCCCTTAAAGCATCGTCGGTCACCCTGACCGAATACCACAGGTGGCGTCACGAACATAAACTTTATCCCTTTAAAGGCTTTTCCCTTTTACATAGGCACCCAGGGCCATGGACCGGGTCGCAGCCACCGTGACACCACCCTGTGAACAACAGGACCCGGTATCGAGTACCCCACGGCCCTGGCGGGGCGACTCACATGAAACTAGCTCCTGTTCTTCCTCCTCCTCATTGTCACTCAATTCACATTGGGATGAGATGAGGCTGGGCTGTTCCTGATCACCCTGTATGGTTCCTTGCTCCGTCTCATCATGCTCCGCCTGCAATGCATCCTCTTTAATTGTGAGCAGAGTGTTTCAGAACACAGAGAAGCGGGATAGTGACGCTAATTATGGCATCATTGTCACTCACCATATTGGTGGAGTCCTCAAAGTTTTGGAGGATGGTACATATGTCTGACATCTATGTCCCCTCCTGAGGTCCTATGTGTGGAGTCTGAAATGAATACCGACGGCCTTGTATCAACAACTGCCCGCTTCTGCTCACGAATCCTTTCCAACATCTGCAGTGTAGAGTTTCAACAGGTGGGGACATCACACAACAGTCAGTGCACCAGAAGCTGCAAACGCTGCTGAAGCACGGCAAGGGAGGCTGAAGCTGTAGCTGACTTTCCAAAATGGGCACACAGGTGGTGTACTTTCACAAGCAGATCCGTCAGCTCCGGGTAGCTTTTGAGAATCCGTTGAACAATGAGGTTAAGCACATGGGCCAGGCATGGTATATGTGTGAGCTTGCCTCAGAGCCGCCACCAGGTTCTGGCCATTGTCACACATGACCATGCCTGGCTGTAGGTTCAGCGGTGTCAGCCACAGATCTGCCTGCTCTTTCAGAGCTGTCCACAACTCTTCAGCATTGTGCAGTTTGTCACCTAAGCATAATAGCTTCAGCACAGCCTCTTGCTGCTTGGCTGAGGCAGTGCTGCAGTGCTTTCAGCTTGTGACAGATGTGGTCATTTCAGAGATAGAGGCTGAAGAAGAGGAGGAGGAGGTGCAGGAGCTGTAGACTGTGGAGGCAACCCTGATTGACGTAGGGCCTGCAAGCCTCAGCGTCAGGAGGACGTGTTCCATCCCAAGATCCGACTGGGTCCTGGCTTCCACTATGTTAACCCAGTGTGCCGTCAGCGAGATGTACCGTCCCGGCCCAGAAGCCCTTGTCCACGTGTCTATAGTTAGGTGGACTTTCCAAGTAAAACAGCATGATTGAGGGCATGGCTAAAGTTGTGGGACATGTGCTTGTGCAAAGCGGGGACGACACTTGGGGAGAAATAGTTTAGTCTGGGGACCAAGTACCTTGGGATGGCCGCCGCCATCAGGTTGCAGAAAGCTTCCATCTCCAAGAGGCTAAAGGGCAACATTTCGAACACAAGCAGACGAGAAATGTGTGAATTTAGTAGTTTGGCCTGTGGGGCATTGGCAGCATATTTCCGCTTGCGTTCCAAGGACTGGGGTATGGACAACTGAATACTGTGCTGGGACAAGGACTTGGACATGCCTGATGATGGTGCTAGTTGAGTGTGTGCAACGACAAGTGCAATGTAACATCCCAGGAAGCCGGTTGTTACAGTGCTATTGCCTTCCTCAAGAGGAGGGTGATGCCATGCCTGGAAGCGACAAGGATCCCATTAAGAGGTAACATGTACACACAACACTGTTCTGACTTCAGGCCAGAAGGGGGAGCTCTAGACCCAGTTTGAGGGTAACTTTCCTATATAGATCCATATTTAGCAAGCTTTGCTCATGGTAATTTTTCCATCACTCCTGTGTTGTTTTTTTTTCTCTGTTTTTGGACTCTGATTCAAAGTGTTCAAAGCTATCTTTTATTTTTCCCACTGTTTTATGGCCTTGTTCCGCATTGGTTGTTTACCCTGCATAGTAATGCCTGCTCTGGCCTTATGCTAATTGGTTAATTGCTGATTGTGGCCATTTGGTTTCTGATGCTAGCAGTCATTTCATTTCATTTCATATATATTTAGTCTGGCTAGGATAGCCCACGTGCGCAACAGTATAAAGTACTTGGCAGTTAGACAATGACAGTTGGGCAGGAGACAGGTAAGGTGCATAAGTTTTTCAAACAATCATGCTTCTTGGTCAGTCATACTACATTATGCATTGCAAATAGATAGTGGCTGCACTCAATTTTACTGTGCTAAAGCAAGGAAATGTGCGATACATGAAATGTGAATAGCATACTGGCTTGTGAAATCTATGAAAAAACACATGAGATGCTTAGCACAAGATTTGGACAAAAATTGTGAGCCCATCCACCAAACGTCAAGGTAATCTCAGATCGGATGGGTAACTAACCTGTCTGCCTAATGTGAACACTTACCTATGGCTAATAACATGGTAAAGCCTGCATTTATAGGAAGGTTAGAACCAACTGTGTTTGGATGAAATTAAAATCACAGCATGGTGAAGGGCGGGGCGTTCAAGTCAGAAAAAAAAGTACATAGTAAATATAGGAAAACTGACTGAACAGCCATCTAGTCTGAACTGGTGCATAACCAAAAAGTCTTACATAGCAAATAGATAATGGCTGCACTCAATTTTACTGTGCTAAAGCAAGGAAATGTGCGATACATGAAATGTGAATAGCATACTGGCTTGTGAAATCTATGAAAAAACACATGAGATGCTTAGCACAAGATTTGGACAAAAATTGTGAGCCCATCCACCAAACATCAAGGTAATCTCAGATCGGATGGGTAACTAACCTGTCTGCCTAATGTGAACACTTACCTATGGCTAATAACATGGTAAAGCCTGCATTTATAGGAAGGTTAGAACCAACTGTGTTTGGATGAAATTAAAATCACAGCATGGTGAAGGGTGGGGCGTTCAAGTCAGAAATAAATGCTATTTGCTATGTAAGACTTTTTGGTTATGCACCAGTTCAGACTAGATGGCTGTTGAGTCAGTTTTCCTATATTTACTATGTACTTTTTTTTCTGACTTGAACGCCCCGCCCTTCACCATGCTGTGTGTTATGGTGACCTGGTGTTTAGGAGCACTAGGAATGACCTGATGAGCAAACTAGTAATACAGGACCAGCTCTGGGAAGTGGGAGCTCTGCTGACCGCAACCCCGAATCCTATCACAACAACTAGAAATAGCCGTGGAGTGTACCTGACTCTGCCTAGACGCCTCTTCACAGCCTAAGAGCTAACTACCCCTAAAGATAGAAAATAAAGCCTACCTTGCCTCAGAGAAATTCCCCAAAGAAAACAGGCAGCCCCCCACAAATATTAACTGTGAGTTAAGATGGAAGTCACAAAACACAGGAATGAAATTCAAGTTGAAGTTTCAGCAAAGGAGGCCAGACTTAACTAAAAAGACTGAGGATAGAAAAGGCAACTTTGCTGTCAGCACAAAAAACTATAAAAACCACGCAGAATGTGCAAAAGAGACCCCCGCACCGACTCACGGTGCGGAGGTGCCACTCTGCATCCCAGAGCTTCCAGCTAGTTTGGCAAAATCATGATAGCAAGCTGGACAGAAAACAGAGATAAACAATTTAACTAGCAGGGACTTAGCTTTTGCTGGAGTAGACAGGTCATCTGCAAGATCCAAGAGAGAACTGAACCAGTACTAGAACATTGACAGCTGGCATCAAGTAACGATCTGAGTGGAGTTAAATAGAGCAGCCAGCCTAGAACTAAATGAGGTCAGCTGGAGAAGGAACCTCAGAACCAGCAGCTCCACTCACAGCCACCAGAGGGAGTCCATGGACAGAACTCGCCGAAGTACCATTCATGACCACAGGAGGGAGTTCGAGAACAGAATTCACAACAGTACCCCCCCTTGAGGAGGGGTCACCGAACCCTCACCAGAGCCCCCAGGCCGAGCCAAATGAAAGGCACGAACCAGATCGGCAGCATGAACATCAGAGGCAACAACCCAGGAATTATCCTCCTGACCATAACCTTTCCAGTTGACCAGGTACTGAAGTTTCCGTCTCGAAATACGAGAATCCAAAATCTTCACCACATACTCCAACTCCCCCTCAACCAACACCGGGGCAGGAGGGTCAACGGAGGGAACCATAGGAGCCACATATCTCCGCAATAACGACCTATGGAACACATTATGGATGGCAAAAGAAGCTGGAAGGTCCAAACGAAATGACACAGGATTAAGAATTTCAGAAATCTTATAAGGACCAATGAACCGAGGCTTAAACTTAGGAGACGAAACCTTCATAGGAACATATCGAGACGACAACCAAACCAAATCCCCAACACGAAGTCGGGGACCAACACAGCGACGGTGGTTAGCGAAACGTTGAGCCTTCTCCTGGGACAAGGTCAAATTGTCCACCACGTGAGTCCAAATTTGCTGCAACCTGTCCACCACAGAATCCACACCAGGACAGTCCGAAGGCTCAACCTGCCCTGAAGAAAAACGAGGATGGAAACCAGAATTACAGAAAAAGGGCGAAACCAAAGTGGCCGAGCTGGCCCGATTATTAAGGGCGAACTCAGCCAAAGGCAAGAAGAACACCCAATCATCCTGACCAGCAGAAACAAAGCATCTCAGATATGCTTCCAAAGTCTGATAGGTTCGTTCGGTTTGGCCATTTGTCTGAGGATGGAAAGCTGAAGAAAAAGACAAATCAATGCCCATCTTAGCACAAAAGGACCGCCGAAACCTTGAAACAAACTGGGAACCTCTGTCCGACACGATGTTCTCCGGAATACCATGCAAACGAACCACATGCTGGAAAAATAATGGAACCAAATCAGAGGAGGAAGGCAATTTAGGCAAAGGTACCAAATGGACCATCTTAGAGAAGCGATCACAAACTACCCAGATGACCGACATCCTTTGAGAGACAGGGAGATCCGAAATAAAATCCATGGAAATATGCGTCCAGGGCCTTTTCGGGACCGGCAAGGGCAAAAGCAACCCACTGGCACGAGAACAGCAGGGCTTAGCCCGAGCACAAATCCCACAGGACTGCACAAAAGAACGCACATCCCGTGACAAGGAAGGCCACCAAAAGGATCTAGCCACCAAATCTCTGGTACCTAGTGTTGAGCGATACCTTCCGATATCGGAAAGTATCGGTATCGGAAAGTATCGGCCGATACCGTCAAAGTATCGGATCTAATCCGATACCGATACCCGATCCCAATGCAAGTCAATGGGACGAAAATATCGGAATTAAAATAAACCCCTTCTTTCCTTGTAGGTTCATTCTACATGAAGGAAAACAACTAAGAATAATATAGGATGTATTGGGGGACGTGGCGGAGACATTAAAGGCATAGAGGTTTAGCCCAATCAAATAGAATAGCAGGAATTTTAATTTTTTTTTAAGACGTTCGGAGTTACAAAGATATTGACTATGTTAAGATTTTTTTTATTTTGTCAGATATTGATGTTTCACTACTTCCACGCCCTTCACCCTCTTTTTTACTTCTCCCACACTTTCTTCTTCATCATCATCTTTGACATCAACTTCTTCACCTTATTCATCTTCTTCTTCATCTTCTACCTATAATTTTTTTTTTTACATTGTTCATATTCTTTTAATTTTACTATTATCTTCTTCATATTCAACTTCTTCATCATATTCTTATTTGTGACAGGCATTCCCGTAGTTGTTATCTATAAAAGTTTGAAGATTACACCTTCTGTTCTGCCTGTCACAAAAGAGTTACATTTGTCCGCGTTCAGTTTGGCCTGCAGCATAAGGCTTTATCCAGGGGCACCACGAGGAGGAACGGACTCACCCCCATACACTGCTTAGTCTTCTTCTGCTTATAATTTAGATAATATCTTTTGCTCTGATATTTAGTGTTATGCTTAATGTTCTTCTGCTCTTTGTTCTGCAGCCTCTTGTTCTTCTGCTTCTCGGTCTCCCATGTCGTCGTCGTCTCCAGGGTCATCGTCTCCAGGGTCGTCGTCTCCGGGGTCGTCGTCATCGGGGTGGTCTTCAGGGTCATCGTCTCCAGGGTCGTCGTCATCTCAGTGGTTGTCGTCTCTGGTGTCGTCGTCATCTTAGGGGTGGTCTTCCGGGTCGTCGTCTTTAGGGTCTTGAACTTGGAAATGTAGCAGAAGGTACAAGAAGGCTGAGAAAATGCCGAGAAACAGCTGATGGAACTGGAACTCGGATGGCTACCCGAAGGTCCAAGAGCCAATGGAACTACCGAGGACCAGCTGACGTTACTGGAACCCGGTTACTAAGCAGGAGGTACCCGTGCCTGAAAGCACTACCAAGGACCACCTGACGTTGGTGGAACTCGGATACCCAGAGGGAGGCACCTAAGCCAAAGGCTCTGCCCGGAACCAGCTGACGGTACTGGAACCAGGATGGGGAGCAGAAGGTACAAGAGCAAAAGACACTGCCGAGAACCAGCTGACGGTACTGGAACCCGGATGGGTAGCCGAAGGTCCAAGAGCCAATGGAACTACCGAGGACCAGCTGACGTTACTGGAACCCGGTTACTAAGCAGGAGGTACCCGTGCCTGAAAGCACTACCAAGGACCACCTGACGTTGGTGGAACTCGGATACCCAGAGGGAGGCACCTAAGCCAAAGGCTCTGCCCGGAACCAGCTGACGGTACTGGAACCAGGATGGGGAGCAGAAGGTACAAGAGCAAAAGACACTGCCAAGAACCAGCTGACGGTACTGGAACCCGGATGGGTAGCCGAAGGTCCAAGAGCCAATGGAACTACCGAGGACCAGCTGACGTTACTGGAACCCGGTTACTAAGCAGGAGGTACCCGTGCCTGAAAGCACTACCAAGGACCACCTGACTTTGGTGGAACTCGGATACCCAGAAGGAGGCACCTAAACCAAAGGCTCTGCCCGGAACCAGCTGACGGTGCTGGAACCAGGATGGGGACCTATTCAAGCTTGTCTTCCTAGAGCCCCAACTAGCGGTGTTGGAGCAAAGGGTCAGCAGGGGGAGCAGAGTGTAGGCCGAAGCCTGCACTGGAGGCATTTGTAGGTCTGTTGTGTCTGCGTGGCGTTTGCAGGACACGTTGCGGGCTACACAGCAGGGGAACAGCTGGCGGTGCTGAACCCCACTGACACATTGGCGGGTGTTTTTCTCTGTGCAGCCAGCACTTCGGGGCACCAACTGGCGGTGTTAGAGCCCAGGGTCAGCAGGAGGAGAGGGAGCAGAGTGTAGGCCGAAGCCTAATTGAACCAATTTTAAAGGTAACCTTTAACCCCCCTCTCAGGTGTTACAAACTAGAAGAGCCACGCCTTATGCAGCAGTAGTGCTGCACAAGTCAAAGGTTGCTCTTTTCATTTTGTTCCTTGCACAAGCTGAATGAAACACGTACAACATTTTGGCCCTTATACAGTCAATCTGTCTTGGAGGCGGGAGTTCCCTTCGTAATAAGACGCAGCACAGCTGGCAAAAATACCACCTTGGTGCTTGGCGCGGCCTCCTGAGCATCGCATTTTGATGTACAGGAGTCTGCGTTGTTGCGTTATCCCTTGGCCATGCGCTGCCCATCTTCTGACATCATTTCATGTCAGCTGGTGCGGTTCGCGATGCCCATGAATCCCAGCCCCGCAGTGTCTTTACAGTGTTTCACACTGCGGGGCTGGGATTCATGGCCTGGCGCAGTACATATGTTCGCCTCTCGCTCGGGTCCTTACACCTGCTACAGACTGTGCGGCGTCAGCTGATCCCTTACCGCATGCCACGGCCATGAAGCCGCACAGTCTGAAGAAGGCGGAAGGAGCTGAGTGACAGCCTGGCGAAGATATGCACTGCTCATGCCAGTCAATCACACCCTCGCAGTCAAAATAAATAAGACACCGAGGGGCATTGTGTCGGGCAGGGCGGCCGCAGAGGCGCAGCCAGCCAAACAATGATGTCAGAAGAAGGGCTGTGCTACCAAGGGGGTTGTTGCGTGTCATTACAAAGGAAAGTCACACCTCAGGGACGTTTTAATGGTCTCAGGGGACACATTGTAGACGTGTTCCGTTCCACGTGTGCAAGGAGAATAAGTTTATGAGCCACCTTGCACACATGCAGCATTACTGCTGTACAAGGTGGCTGTAAAACACACAAACACCTGGGGGAGGGGGGACAGGTTCCCTTCAATTTCAGTTCTTGTGTCTGCGTGGCTTTTACAGGACACGATGCCGGCTACACAGCAGGGGAACAGCTGGCGGTGCTGAACCCCACTGACACATTGGCTGGTGTTTTTCTCTGTGCTGCTAGCAGTACCGGGCCCCATCTGGCGGTGTTAGAGCCCAGGGTCAACAGGAGGAGAGGGAGCAGAGTGTAGGCCGAAGCCTGCACTGGCGGCAGCTTTGTGTCTGCGTGGCTTTCGCAGGACACGATACCAGCTACACAGCAGGGGAACAGCTGGCGGTGCTGAACCCCACTGACAGAGTGGCGGGTGTTTTGCTCTGTGCAGCCAGCACTTCCGGACAGCAACTAGCGGTGTTGGAGCCCGGGGTCAGCAGGAGGAGGAGAGGGAGCAGAGTGTAGGCCGAAGCCTGCACTGGAGTAAGTTGAAAGGGAACCTTTAACCCCCCCCCAGGCGTTTGTAGCTGAAAGAGCCATATTGTACAGCACTAATGCTGGAAAAGGTCAACTTAGCTCTTTTAATTATGGTCCTTGCAAACGCTGAACCTAACACTTATGAAATGTGTCCCCTCACACCGTTAAACTGTCCGGTCGGTGGAACTTTCCTTTGTCATGTGACGCAGCACAGCCGTCATTCTTACCCCCTAGGCGCCGTGCGCCGCCTCCTCAGCGTTGTTTGAATCTGTCCCGGAGCCTGCGCTGTTAGGTTAGCCCTTGGCTATGCACACATTTTGCGCTGCCCGTCTTCTGACATCATTTGGTGTCAGGCTGGCTACGCCTGTGCGGCCGCGCTGGACAAGATCCCGCCTCGCTGTGTCATCTAATGTAATCACTCTGCGGACCTGGGATCCATGGGCATGAGCAGTGCATATCCTCGCCTCTCACTCCCCTCCCTACGGCGTCTTCAGACTGTGCGTGGTCACGGCCGTGGCATGCTATTAGGGATCAGCTGACGGCGCACAGTCTGAAGAAGGCGTAGGGAGATGAGTGAGAGGCGGAGATTCAGATATGCACTGCGCATGTCCATCGATCCCAGGCGCGGCCGCACAGGCGCAGCCAGCCTGACACCAAATGATGTCAGAAGACGGGCAGCGCAAAATGTGTGCATGGCCAAGGGCTAACCTAACAGCGCAGGCTCCGGGACAGATTCAAACAACGCTGAGGAGGCGGCGCACGGCGCATAGGGGGTAAGAATGGCGGCTGTGCTGCGTCACATGACAAAGGAAAGTTCCACAGACCGGACAGTTTAACGGTGTGAAGGGACACATTTCATAAGTGTTAGGTTCAGCATGTGCAAGGAGCACCGTGAAAAGAGGCACTTTTCCCTTTTGCATCATTACTGCTGCAGAAGGTGGCTCTTTCAGTAACAAACGCCTGGGGGGGGTGGGGGGGACAGGTTCCCTTAAATTTAAGTTGTTGTGCCTGCGTGGCGTTCGCATGACACGTTGCCATATACACAGCAGGGGAGCAGCAGGCATTACTGAACCCCACTAACACATTGGCGAGGTGTTTGGCTCTGTGCGGACAGCACTTCTGGACAGCAACTAGCGGTGTTGGAGCCCAGGGACAGCAGGAGGAGGAGGTGGAGGAGAGAGGAGGGATTGCCACACACACAGCTGGGGAACAGCTGACGTTACTGAACCCCAAGAACAGATGAGCGACTGTTGACTGTGCGGACAGCACTTCTGGACAGCAACTAGCGGTGTTGGAGCCCAGGGACAGGAGGTGGAGGAGAGAGGAGGGATTGCCACACACACAGCTGGGGAACAGCTGACGTTACTGAACCCCAAGAACAGAGGAGCGACTGTTGACTGTGCGGACAGCACTTCTGGACAGCAAGTAGCGGTGTTGGAGCCCAGGGACAGCAGGAGGAGGAGGTGGAGGAGAGAGGAGGGATTGCCACACACACAGCTGGGGAACAGCTGACGTTACTGAACCCCAATAACAGAGGAGCGACTGTTGACTGTGCGGACAGCACTTCTGGACAGCAAGTAGCGGTGTTGGAGCCCAGGGACAGCAGGAGGAGGAGGTGGAGGAGAGAGGAGGGATTGCCACACACACAGCTGGGGAACAGCTGACGTTACTGAACCCTAATAACACGGCAGCAAGTGTTGACTGTGCGGACAGCACTTCCAGGCACCAACTAGCGTTGTTGGAGCCCAGGGACAGCAGGAGGAGCAGAGGAACACAGTGTAGGCCAAAGCCTGATTGGAGAAAGTCGAAAGGGAACCTTTAACCCCCCCCAAGGCGTTTGTAGCTGAAAGAGCCAGCTTGTGCAGCACAAAGGATGCAAAAGGAAAAGGTGGCTCTTTTCATTATGCTCCTTGCAAACACAGAACTAAACACTTATAAAATGTGTCCCCTGATACCGTGAGACCGTCCCGGAGGTGGGACTTTCCTTCGTAATATGACGCAGCACAGCTGTCATTCCTACCCCCTTGGCGCCGTGCCCCGGCTCCTCAGCGTTGTTTAATTCCGTCCCGGAGCCTGCGCTGTTATGTTATCCCTTGGCCAGGCACACTTAGCGCTGCCCATCTTCTGACATCATTTGGTGTCAGTCTGGCTGCGCCTGTGCGTCCGCGCTGGCCGAGATTCCGCCTCGCAGTGTCGTCTAATGTAATCCCACCGCGGGCCTGGTAACCGTGGCCATGCGCAGTGCATATCCTCGCCTCTCACTCCCCTCCCTACGGCTTCTTCAGACTGTGCGGTGTCACGGCCGTGGCATGCTATTAGGGATCAGCTGACGGCGCACAGTCTGAAGAAGGCGAAGGGAGATGAGTGAGAGGCGGAGGTGAAGATATGCACTGCGCATGCCCATGGATCCCAGGCCCGCAGTGTGATTAAATCAGAAGACACTGCGAGGCGGGATCTCGGCCAGCGCGGCCGCACAGGCGCAGTCTGCATGACACCAAATGATGTCAGAAGAGGGGCAGCGCTAAGTGTGCCTAGCCAAGGGATAACATAACAGCGCAGTCTTCGAGACAGAATCAAACAACGCTGAGGAGCCGGCGCACGGCGCCGGCGGGGGTAAGAATGACGGCTGTGCTGCGTCACATTACGAAGGAAAGTCCCACCTCCGGGACGGTTTTACGGTATCAGTGAACACATTTTATAAGTGTTAAGTTCTGAGTGTGCAAGGAGCTAAACAAAAATAGCTACCTTTTCCTTGTGCAGCATTACTGCTGCACAAGGTGGCTCTTTCAGTAACAAACGCCTTGGGGGGGGGGGGACAGGTTCCATTACATTTCAGTTGTTGTGTCAGCGTGGCGGTCGCAGGACACATTGCCGGCTACACAGCCGGGGATCAGCTGACGTTACTGACACCCAATAACACTTGGTCGTATGTTTTGACTGTGCAGACGGCACTTCTGAGCCTCAACTGGCGGTGTTGGAGCCCAGGAATTAAAGTTCAGGTGGTAGAAAGATGAACACAACTGGAGACCTGGATACTGTAGACAGTCACCTAATTATTTAATCAGGAAGAGGAGTGGCAAAGTCCTGCGAGATCCAGGCCTGGTTCATTTTCAGGAAAGTAAGCCGGTCAACGTTATCGGAGGATAGTCGCATGCGACGGTCAGTTAGTACACCACCTGCAGCACTAAAGACGCGTTCCGATAGTACACTAGCCGCAGGGCAAGCCAGCACCTCCAATGCATACTGGCTTAGCTCTGGCCATGTATCCAGCTTTGAGACCCAAAACTTGAAAGGGGAAGAGCCGTCTGGGAGTACAGCAAGAGGGCAAGACATGTAGTCTGTCACCATCTGACGGAACCGTTGCCTCCTGCTGACTGGAGCCGTCTGTGATGGTGTAGACTTTTGTGTCGGGCACACAAAACTGTGCCACAGTTGGGCCATACTGGTCTTGCCTTGGGCAGAGGTACTGCTTCTGCTCCCTCTTCGTGCAGAGCCTCCTCCACTGCCTGGACGCACTGAGCTGCTTTGTAATGCACTAGCAGCACTTCTCTCAGTTGGAATGGAGAAGATGATGGAATTCACCAGTGTCTCTTGGTACTCCCGCATTTTTCGCTCCCGGTTCAACGGTGTGATGAGGCTTTCTACGTTGTCCCGGTAGCGAGGATCGATGAGGGTGAACACCCAATAATCAGACATGTTGAGAATGTGGGCGATGCGGCGGTCGTTTCTCAGGCACTGCAGCATGTAATCCACCATGTGCTGCAGACTGCCAACTGGCCAAGAAACGCTGTCCCCTGCTTGAGGCGTGATCTCTGCCCGCTCGTCATCACCCCACCCTCGCTGTACACACTGACTACTGGACAATTGTGTGACTCCCTCCTCTGGACGGATGTCTTCCTCCTCCATTGACTCCTCCTCATCCTCCTCACAAAGTGTCCCCTGCCTACGCGTTTGTGAGGAACCACGTGGCGCTGACTTCCAGAAGATGATGGAAATGGTGAATCCTCATCCTCCACCTCTTCCACAACATCATCCCTTAGCGCTTGCAGTGATTTTTCAAGCAGGCAGATAAGGGGGACAGTCATGCTGACTAGTGCATCATCTGCACTCGCCATCCGCGTGGAATAATCGAAGGGACGCAAAACCTGGCAGACGTCCTTCATAGTGGCCCACTCTGTGGTTGTGAAGTCTGAACGGCGCGGATTGCGACTTCTTTGCGCCTGATGCAGCTGGTACTCCATTACTGCTTGCTGCTGCTCACACAACCGCTCCAACATATGTAACGTAGAATTCCACCTGGTAGGTAGGTCACATATGATGCGATGTTCCGGAAGGCGGTATCGGCGCTGCAGGGCCGCAATGCGCGATTTTGCCGTGCTGGAACGCCGCAAGTGCGCACACTCTAGGCGGACCTTGTGCAGCAGTGCATCAAGATCCGGATAGTCCCTCAAAAAACTCTGCATGACCAAATTGAGCACATGTGCCAGACATGGGATGTGAGTGAGGTTGCCGAGGCCCAGAGCTGCCACCAGATTTCGGCCATTATCACACACTACCATGCCTGGCTGGAGATTCGCTGCCACAAACCACACATCGCTCTCCTGCTTGATGGCATTCCAGAGCTCCTGCGCTGTGTGGCTTCGATTCCCCAAAGAAATTAATTTCAAGACGGCCTGTTGACGTTTGGCCACGGCTGTGCTCATGTCGGTCGTAACAGGTAAACGTTCACGGGTCCATGTGGAGGTGGACTGTGACGGCTCCTGCAGCGATGATTCTGAGGAACTGGTGTAAGAGGAGGAGTCAATGCGTACAGACTGGATTCCTGCAATCCTTGGAGTGGGCAGGACACGTCCTGCGCCACTCGCACGATCTGTACCCGGCTCAACAACATTAACCCAATGGGCTGTGAGGGACATCGCCCCTGTCCATGTTGACTGGTCCACGCATCGGTGGTGAGGTGGACCTTGCTACTGACGGCGTTCAGTAGCGCGTGTTTTATGTGTCCCTCCACATGCTTGTGCAGGGCAGGGACAGCTTGCCTGCTGAAGTAAAAGCGGCTGGGCACATTGTACTGTGGGACTGCCAATGACATCAAGTCATGGAAGCTGTCAGACTGGGCTGGGAGTGTGTGGATGACTGGGAACGTGGTGCTGCGGGTGGAATTACAGTGGGTCTCTGGACAACAGGGCCAGAGGTTCTTCCACGGCGATCCTGGGAGGAAGCCGAACCAGCTGCGTGTGAGCTGGAGGAAGAGGCAACATGAGTTGAAGAGGTGGTAGCTGCCGCTGTTGGTTGGCCTAGCTCTTCAGTGTGTTTTTCGAACTCTGCCGCGTGCCTGGTGCGCACATGTTTCCACATGTTGGAGGTATTGAGGTTGCTGACATTTCGACCTCTTTTGACTTTGTGATGACACACCTTGCATTTGACATAGCAAATGTCATCTGCAACTGTGTCAAAAAAGGACCAGGCCCTGCAAGTCTTGGGAGCGCCCTTTTTGGCTTTTGGAAGACATGCTCCTAATGGGTGCCAAAGCGGAGGCTACAGGATCCGCAGTCTTCCCCCCTCCCTCTTTGGCCCGTTCAGGGAATCTCTTCCTCAGAGCTGCTCCCACCACCTTCCTGTCCCTCACGCCAAGATGGATCAAGGACCTCATCATCTACACTACCCTCTGCCATCAACTGCTCCTCCTGGGTAGTCTCAGCAGCAGAGGACGCACCAGAAAGTGGCACCTGAGTGTCATCAGCGGATGCGTCCTGCGATGTGGTGACCGGAGGCACTGGCCCACCCGCCTCTTCAGACTCAGAGAGAAAAAGCTGTTGGGCATCACTGCACCCTGCCTCTTCTTCCATTTCTCCAATGCTGCTTGGCTGGCCCCCTGTTTCCAAGCCAAGAGATTCAGAGAACAGAAGTAAAGACGGCTCCTGTCCTGGGCTCTCTGTCTGCCTGGGCAATTTGGCAGGTGGTGAAGAGACAGATGGGTGCTCTCCAGTGCTCTGTGTCTGAGAGGATGTGGCACTAATTGAAGTCGATGCGTTAGCTGCCATCCATCCGACAACGGCTTCAATTTGTTCTTCACGCAGCAGCGGTGTACGGCGCTCTGCGACAAAGCTGCGCATGAAGGACTGTTCCCTGGTGAAACTGGGTGCTGAGGAGTCACCGGTGCCCGCAGCAGGCACAAAATCCCCACGTCCTCTCCCTGCTAAGCGCCCACGCCCACTTGCCTTACTCCCTGCCTTCATCTTGGTTGACTGATAAAGATAAGCAGAAAAGTACTAACGGCTTTGTGTGCTTATTCGTGAACAGCTCCGAGTCCTAACAGCTATAAGAAACACTAATTTTCTAAAGTGTGGACTAGACTTTAATATGAGCTAATGTGGCCTACAGAAATGTAAAGTGGTGTGTTTGGTGAACTTTATTATTTATTTATTTTTGGGGGGCTGAACTGACAACAGAGAGAGCTGCACTCACACGGAGACCGTGCAGACAGCCGTAAACGGCGCTGCAAGGCCCAAAAACCCTCCTCTACTTTATCCTATGTAGTGTTTTTCCACAAGTTAGCTGGATACGGGTGGAAAGACACTAATAGGAATTTTTTAAAAAAATGTGCAGCAGCCTGCACTACTTAAAACAAAAGGAAAATTGATTTTACGGTATGACGCAGTGAAGAACCCTGAGCTGGATACAACCAGGCTATGGCTGCTCACAGACTACAGGGCGAGCTGCAGTCACACGGAGACCGTGCAGACAGCCGTAAACGGCGCTGCAAGGCCCAAAAAACCTCCTCTACTTTATCCTATGTAGTGTTTTTCCACAAGTTAGCTGGATACGGGTGGAAACTCACTAATAGGAATTATTAGAAAAAATGAGCAGCAGACTACACTACTTGAAAAAAAAAAAAAAAAAATAGAACAGTATGAGGCAATGAACCACCCTCCCTGAACTGAATACAACCAGCTATGGCCTATTGGCTGCACTCAGACTAGAGAGTGGGCTGCACTCTCTCTCACACACACACACACACACACACACACACACACACACACACACCTTGCAGATCGCTGTGAAAACAGCGCTGCAAGGCAAAAGCAAGGTGACTAGTAGGTGAACACAGCGGTTGCTAAATTAGCCTTGGAAAAGAACAATGAAG